>NW_025421422.1:3832500-4291286 GCF_011764305.1 Mustela putorius furo | reverse complement strand
TGCTCCTATACTTGTAAAATTATAGGATGTTTCTGTGCTGATCTATAAATTCAAAATGGATCTCCCTATCTGTGAGAACCAAACTGGCTTAGTAAGCAAAATATGGAAAAACTGCCTTATTGCCCCAATATTCTATGTTCATCTGAAAGTCACACAATAAAAAGGACTGAAATACTGATACATGATAATATGTGAATGAACTGTGAGAATACTATACTAAGAGAAAAAAGCCAGGCAAAAAACCCCATTATTAAATACCGTTTATATGAAATGTCCAGAACAGGTAAATCCACAAAGACAGAAAGCAGGTTAGTGGTTGTCAAGGATTAGGCTGAAGAAGGTATAGGGAGTAACTGCTCATGGATACAAGGCACTTTGTGGGGTAATAAAAATGTTCCAGAATTAGATAATAGTAGAGTTTAGCACAACATTATATACATTCTAAAAATCCCTCAACTCTAAAAGGTAAGTTTCAAATGATGTGACTTATAGCTCAATTTAAAAAAAAAAATGTAGTTAGGGGTGCCTGGCTGTCAATGGAGTGTGCAACTCTCTGGAGTGTGCAACTCTCAGGGTTGTGGGTTTGAGCCCCACACTGGGTGTAGAGATTACTTAAAAATAAAATCTTAAGGGGCACCTGGGTGGCTCAGTGGGTTAAAGACTCTGCCTTCAGCTCAGGTCATAGTCCCAGGGTCCTGGGATCAAGCCCCACATCGGCCTCTCTGCTCAGCGGGGAGCCTACTTCCCTTCCTCTCTCTCTCTGCCTGCCCCTCGGCCTACTTGTGATCTCTGTCTATCAAATAAATAAAATCTTTTTAAAAATAAATAATTAATTAAAAAATAAAATCTTAAAAAAAATTTTTAATGCAAAGAGTGTGCTTATAATCAAATTCTTCATAAAAAACTAAAAATAATCTTACATCAAAAAAGTTATGGAGCCAGTCCAGCAGAAATAAGCATTCTAGGCATCTACAGTATGGTCTCTAAAGACTAATTCCCACGGCAACTTAAAAAGTGTCAATGCAAAATGTTGAAAATAGAACTGCCCTATGACCCAGCAATTGCACTATTGGGTATTTACCCTAAAGATACAAATGTAGTGATCCAAAGGGACACATGCACCCGAATGTTTATAGCAGCAATGTCCACAATAGCCAAACTATGGAAAGAACCTAGATGTCCATCAACAGATGAATGGATCAAGAAGATGTGGTATATATACACAATGGAATACTATGCAGCCATCAAAAGAAATGAAATCTTGCCATTTGCAACAACATGGATGGAACTAGAGCGTATCATGCTTAGCGAAATAAGTCAAGCAGAGAAAGACAACTATCATATGATCTCCCTGATATGAGGAAGTGGTGATGCAACATGGAGGCTTAAGTGGGTAGAAGAAGAATAAATGAAACAAGATGGGATTGGGAGGGAGACAAACCATAAGTGACTCTTAATCTCACAAAACAAACTGAGGGTTGCCGGGGGGAAGGGGTTTGGGAGAAGGGGGTGGGATTATGGACATTGGGGAGGGTATGTGATTTGGTGAGTGCTGTGAAGTGTGTAAACCTGGTGATTCACAGACCTGTACCCCTGGGGATAAAAATATATGTTTATAAAAAATAAAAAAAAAAATCTTTAAAAAAAAAAAAAAAAAAAAAAAAAAAAAAGTGTCAATGTTCTGTAATTTAAAAGGTTAAATTAAATATATACAAAAGCAATACTTGTATTAATTCTGAAGCATATTTGTACATGCACAGAAAAATGATACATGAATTTTTTTCAATGGCTACCCCTCTAAGAAAGAGAAGTGGGAGTGGGGACTTTTAGTTTTTATACTTTTAGAATTTACATTTGTAATTAGGAAAATAAACTTTTATAAGAAGTTTTTTTTAAAAGAAACTCAGAATAGGGACGCCTGGGTGGCTCAGTTGGTTGGGCGACTGCCTTCGGCTCAGGTCATGATCCCGGAGTCCTGGGATCGAGTCCCGCGTCGGGCTCCCAGCTCCACGGGGAGTCTGCTTCTCTCTCTGACCTTCTCCTTGCTCATGTTCTCTCTCACTGTCTCTCTCTCAAATAAATAAATAAAATCTTAGAAAAAAAAAAAAATTTAAAAGAAACTCAGAATAACATTGCATAAAAGGTTTTCCATTTAATCTAAGGCAAAGTGTAAAGATAATGACCTCAATCAAAAAAAAACAGTAAGAAATGAAGGGGCACCTGGGTGGCTCAGTTGGTTAAGCGTTGTGCCATACTACTAACTCTATGACCTTGAAAGCAAGTCATACTAACCGCTCTGAGCCTCTGTTTCTTCACCTATAAATAAAAATTAACAACTTCATGAAAGACGTGTGAGGGTTAAAGGATAATGCATATGGTGTGCTTAATATAATTACTAACATATAGAAATAAGCACCTTTTAAATCATTAAGATATTCCATAACATACAAAGAACTTGGATAGGATAGTTCCCACCACTGTCCTGTTTTTCTGTATGTGTGCATACACAGTTACTTATTTTTGAACCATTCTTTTTAAAGACTTTGACAGAGAGAGAGAGACAGAGAGCACAAGTGGAGAGAGGGACAGAGGGGGAGTGAGAAAGAGATTCCCTACTGAGCAGGGAGCCTGGCACAGGGCTCAATCCCAGGACCCTGAGGACACGACCTGAGCTGAAGGCAGACACTTAACCAACTGAGCCACCCAGGTGCCCCTATTTTGGAACCATTTAATAGAGAGCTGTGGTGGTGCTTGGTGGTGCAGTCAGTTAAGCATCTGGCTCTTGGTTTCAGCTCAGGTCATGAGCTCAGAGTCCTGAGACTGAGCCCTACGTTGGGCTCCACGCTCAGCACAGAATGTGCTTAAGACCCTCTCTCCCTCTACCCCTCCCACCCTTCTCTCTCTCTTGCTCTAGAATAAATCAATTTTTTTCAAAAAATGACAACTGTGGGTGCCTGGGTGGCTCAGTTGTTTGGGTAGCTGCCTTCAGCTTGGGTCATGATCCTGGAGTCCCAGGATCAAGTCCCACATCGGGCCTCCTGCTCAGTGGGAAGTCTGCTTCTCCTGCTGACCTCTCTCCTCTCATGCTCTCTTTCATTGTCTCTCTCTACCTCTCAAATAAATAAATAAATTATTTTTTAAAAATGGCAGCTGTATACACCATGCCTCTTTACTCCTTATTACTTTAGTATATACTTCCTAAGAACAAAAATAATCTTTAATCACAGCATTAGTATTAAAATTTTGAAAGTTTAACACTGATTTGTACATTAATCTACCTTCTATATTACAATCTGCTCAACGTAACCAATTTCATACCTCATATTAATTTTTTCCCTCAACAGAGGATCCAGTCTAGGATCACATACTGAATCTAGTTGTCCTATCTCGGGTCTCTTTTAATCTGTGACCCATATTATATTTATTCAAATAATGTTTCCTGGCATCAAAATTAATTCAATCATCTCACATCTTTCCCTCCAAACCTAGACCATGTTTCTTAAGAATGTAATATTTTTTAAAACGTAACACTTTAAGAGTGCCTGGAATGGCTCAGTTGCTTGGGCTTGTGATCCCAGGGTCCTGAGATTCGGCCTCAAGTAGGGCTCCCTGCTCTGCAGGAAGCCTGCTTCTCCCTCTACCCCCAACCCCACCACCTCTGTCTCTCATGAATAAGTAAATTTTTAAAATCTTGAAAAAAAAATACTTTAATTTATTGTTTGCAAATACAGGTATTAGATGCTTTATCAAGTCAATAATGATTCTAAAAATAAAAATCAATGAACACTTACATTATTATGGCAATGTAAAATTTAAACCTGCAGAACCAGGTAATAAATTAGGATTACACTTCCTTCTTTAAAGGTCTAATACAGACCCACTGGGCCAAATGAAAGATAATTTTTACTCCAAACATCAAAGTCAAATGATTGCTCTTTTCTTAATATATGCATGAGAATTTGACATCTAGGATCTGCAGGCTTCTCAGGGCTCTATCATCTGTACCACCCATAGATGCAACTTCTGAGGAGTCCTAACAAAAGTAAAATATCATTTCATCTTCCTAGTGAACATGGTATCTCATCTTTCAGGCACCTGTAAAGGAGAAATTACCCAATTTCTTTCTCAATAACTAAAACTTACACTCACAAACAGTAACTCAACTGCAACTCAGACTATAAGGTCATAGATTATATGTATCATATAAACCCTTCATTATACAGAAAGAAGGAAAAAAAATAGTACCCTGAATCAATAAGATTATAAATAATCCCTACTAAATTAGATTATAATTTCCTAAATTAAACAGATGGCACAAAATCTATTCTCCTTTATTCTTATCAAACACACACTCACTCCCACCAAAAACAAAAATCTTACTTAAAATCAAATTATTGTGGAACTCCTGAATCCCAGGACTCTGGAAATGTCTGTGTGAGTTGAAAATTCAAACATGAGCATAGTTTTTGCCTTCAAGGTGTTTACAATCTCATGGGGACAACAAACAGATAACTAATAAGGCAGAATGTGAAAAGAGATACAGAAATAGAACTCCATGAGGATGCAAAAGACAGAAACAGATTCTGGTCTGGGCACTCAAGGAAGGCTTTTTGTAACAACTGAGCTTTTTAATAGTTGAGCCAGTCAGATTCTGAGCTACTGAGACAGAGGGAACAGGAATGGCACAAGAAAAGAACGAGACCGATAAATAAATAAACAAACAAACAAACAAACAAACATGCTGGAGAGTACTGAAGGGAAAACAGGTCAATGTGGCTACAGCAAAAGGTGCCCCTAGGTGTATGGGGAAATGTTTAAAGCCCACTTCTCAAGAGCCTAAAATGCCATGGTAATGAGCTTGATCCTTACTCTGGAGGCAATGTCAAGCTAAAGGTTGTGAAACAAAGTATTGATATGGATCTAAAAAGTTAAAACTAAAACAACAAATTCTCTTTTCAATAAAATTAGATTATAATTTCGTAAATTAAACAGATGGCAGAAAGAAGAGGCAGTAATGAAGACTGGAAAAGTCATAGATACACACCAGTCTATGAAAAGAACAAGGATTAATAACCACATTGGGGACAAGATTAAATTTTTTAGAACTTTTCTTCTTAAATGTCACCTTAGTACTATTTCTAATGATGAAACATTTTTATATAGATATGTAACAAGAAAACTCAAAACAAGAATCATTTTAATGTAAAAGAATTCCATGTTGTTAAGAACCGTCTACTCCATAAACAAAATATTAGGGGTCCAACTTATTTAATCTCAACTTAAATACAAAGTTTCCAAGTATAGTATACTGTATTATGACAAATTATATATTGAAAAAATAATCCGCCTTGAGCCCTCATATTTAGAGATTTAACATTAAAGTGAACATGTAAGAGCTCATCTAAAGGAGCGCCTGGGTGGCTCAGTGGGTTAAAACCTCTGCCTTCAACTCAGGTCATGATCCCAGGGAGCTGGGATAGAGCCCAGCATCATCTGGGCTCTCTGCTCAGCCGGGAGCCTGCTTCCCCCTCTTTCTCTCTGCCTGCCTCTCTGCCTACCTGTGATCTCTGTCTGTCACATAAAGAAATAAAACCTTTGGGGAAAAAAAAAGAAAAGAATATTTTTAAAAGCTCATATAAATAATTATGTACATGTACAAAGAGACCCGCCCCCCACAATTAATCTGTAAATTAGTTTCTGCTGCTCAAAATAGCACAAAGTTGGGCGGAGGGGTACAACAAACTTACCAAGTGAAGTTTGTCCCAAGAACTTTCTCTATTAGAAGGTTTCACAAGTCAATCTGCAAAAGAAAAACCAATAGTTTTACAAATATCCTAAGAATCAAGTTAAGCCACTTAAAGCTCTCCAAAAGATTTTCCTCTACAAGGTAGAATGCTGTGACAACATATTTTTTTAAAGAATTTGTTGACTATTTAGTAACAGATTTTAGAGTGCTTAACTGCCCAAAATGAGCCCAATCAGGCCTCAGGATGCCTTTAGAAATTATAGAACTATTCAGACAGAACTTTCCAACAACCTACAGATACTCCTATATATGGATTTTTCCTCAATCAATCATCATTTCTGATGGTTTCTCAGCTAAACCTTTGTCACTACATGAACCAGTACTTTAAAAAAAAGAAGATCTTATGTTAGACTTAAGACTTGGTAATATAAGGTGTTTTGTACACACAACTGGCTTCTACCAAGGGATTTTTTTTTAAAGATTTTATTTATTTGTCAGAGAGACATAGAAAGGAGAGAGAGTACAAGAAGGGAGAGCAGTGAGCAGAGGGAGAAGCAGACTCCCCCGTGAACAAGACCGATGCAGAACTAGATCCCAGGACCCCAATCATGACCTGAGTGGAAGGCAGACGCTTAACCAACTGAGTGACCCAGGCATTCCTACCAAGGGATTTTTTTTTTTTTAAGATTATTTATTTATTTATTTGACAGAGAGATGACAAGCAGGCAGAGTGAGGGGACTACCAAGGGATCTTTTATGTGTAAGAAAAAAATCAAGGCGGAAGGAGTATGATCTAAACACAAATTTTGTTACAACTAGGCACCAATCTGATCTTTACAAAGATAAAATACCTAATTGACTTTTTTTTTTTAAGATTTATTTGAGAGAGAGAGACTGCACACATCATGGGTAGGGGCAGAGGAAGAAAGAGGGAGAATCTCAAGCAGACTCCCTGCTGAGCACTCCTCTGAGCCCCGGTGCCCCATAACAGGATTCCTTTGGAATGATTTCTCTCAGTATTTGCAGACAACTCATTCTTTTGGGCTGTTAGAGGACATGAAGTCACATAAACAAAACTGTGTAAAATATTAAAATCTTAAAATAAAGGAATCAGTCAACATAGCACATTACATCCATAACTTCCAGAAAAACAATTTTAATGGGGTAAGAACCAAAAAAGGGAAGCTAAATATGCAATAATCAAGTGTTTTAACAAGTAGGATTTTTGTTTGTCTCCCATAACTTCTAATTTTATAACTTAGAGACCATATTAACCACATACTATATGGGAAATAAAGCTGTTAATAATTTACGACGAGATACAAACCATATTAAGTATCAAGTTTAGTCTTTTTTTTTGTTTAGAGATTTTATTTATTTAACAGAGAGAGAGCGAGCACAAGTAGGCAGAGTGACAGGTAGAGGAAGAGGAAGAAGCAGGCTCTCCACTGAGCAGGGAGCCCAACTCAGGGCTTGATCCCACTGGGATCATGACTTCAGCCAAACTCATAAACTTCAACTTAACCGACTTAGCCACCCAGGCACCCCTCAAGTTTAGTCTTATTATTTTAAAAGGTACAACACAATACAGAAGAAAAGTTGGAGGTCTATAAATCTGCAGGACCTTTTCTTGCTAGCATGTAATTTTTGCTAAGCACTTAAATACTAAAATACATTTAATTTCTTCCTTTTAAGTTATGTCAGTAGGTACATTATATGATGATTTTTTAAAGATTTTATTTATTTATTTGAGAGAGAGCGCACAAGCAGAATGAAAAGGCAGAGGGACAGGGAGAAGCAGGTACCCCGCTGAGCAGGACCCTGAGACCATGACCTAAGCCAAAGGCAGATGCTTAACCAACTAAGCCACCTAGAGACCTACTACCTAAGACTTTTACTTTAGGATAATAAAGAACTGCTTGTTAAGAAGAACTGCTTGGTCTCTAAGTCTTTGACTTAAGAAAAAAAAAATGAAATAATGTATGTCAAGACACATTTCACATAAAAAGTATTACAAACAAAAAATGATGAAACACGGCTCATTGTAACTCAGCAAGTGTCAGGATACTACAAGGTTAACTGCCCAGTGATATGCATGTGCTCAGAGTTCAGGGGAGAACAGCACAGGGAGACTTCACAGCAGATGAAGACTCTTAACTGTGTTTTATAGACTAGATGGGGTCTAAATAAAGAGAAAAAAAGGATAGGGATAATTCAAGACAGGATAGCTATTAATACTACAGTAGGAAGAAAACATGACATTTTTGAGAAAGAGGTCAGAATATCAAGAGAGAGTTCAAGAAGAGAAGACTAGAAAGGCAGGACACAACTGTGGGCCTTCAATGTCAGGGTAAGGAGTCAGATTTAATTCAATAGCATGAAATCAAGAGCTTTATAAACAGGAAAAACCACAAAAGTGGTTGTGTTAAAACAACAGCAACCAGCAAGCTGAATGGTCTGGAGGGGGAAATTGACTTAGGATGTTCGTGGACTAGTAGTTCAGATATGAATTGCTAACAGCCTAATATCTCAACTGTAGCAGAGGAAATGCGGGGGAAAACATCAAAGTGAGTAAAAGCATTAACTTCCTGAGCTTAGTAATTGATTAAAAATGGGAAAAAAAGAGGCAGAGCAAATTGTCAAAGGTAACTCCAAAATGTTAATGCCTGGGGTTAGTGGAAAAAGGATAGTATCATTAAGAAATGAAAGGTAGGATGCCTAGCTGGCTCAGTCAGAAGAGCATGCAACTCTTGATCTTGGGGTCAAGAGTTTGAGCCCCACAGAGGGTATAGAGATTACTTAAAAATAAATAAACTTAAAAGAAAGAAATGGAAGGTAGTTCCAGGAAGCAATGTCAAGTAGATGTATATCCAGCAGATGGAGGGTAGGAGGGATTAAATTCAAGAGACAGGTCAAGTCTAGGGATAATAATGAATTGATTTAATTCAAAGTGCTAAATTTAATTCAAGGAAATCACCATATCTACTATAAAAACCATATGACATGTTTTAAGTTACTGGTTAATTTTTTTTAAAGATTTTATTTATTTATTTGACTGACAGATCACAAGTAGGCAGAGAGAGAGGGGGGAAGCAGGCTCCCTGCTGAGCAGAAAGCCCAATGTGGGGCTCGATCCCAGGACCCTGAGATCATGACCCAAGCTGAAGGCCGAGACTTTAACCCACTGAGTCACCCAGGCGCCCCTTAAGTTACTTGATAATTTATTCTGTCAAACATATAAGAAGGCCATCAATACAGAAATGTTTGTGTAAAGTTTCCACAGTGTGTAAAGTTCCAAGAGACAGACCAAACAACAGGTAGTTTAAACAAGAAGGTTCAGGCAGGTCTGCTTCAATGCTGGCAATGACTCTTCTTCCCAACAATTACAATCAAAGAATGACTTGGTTGGAAACAAGTATGTCAGTGTGAAACACTGCCAACATCAACAACAACAAAAAACGGCCCACGCCTCTTAGGACTATTTGTCAGATAAAGGCCATGCAGAGAGGTAAGTCTGAAAGAAGCTCTCTGGTGCCATAAGCTACCTGTCAGTGGCAGCAGCAGATATCCTATGATACAATCATGTATACACATGCCTCACAGAGTAACAGCACTTAGGTTTGGGTGACGCTGAATATATACTAAATATATTTAAAGAAGTCCCAGGTGGCTCAAGTCTATTAAGTGCCTGCCTTTGGCTCCTGTCATAATCCCAGGGTCCAGGGATCTAGCCCAGCGTCGGGCTCCGTGCTCAGGGGGGAATCTGCTTATCTCTACCTTTCTCTCTCTCCCTCTAACCCTCCCCGTGCTCCCTCTCTCTCTCTCAAATAAATAAAATCTTTTTTTTCCCCTAAAGGTCGGAGGGCTGAGGGGAGGAACAACAGACGAATGAATAGACGGACGCCATTAGCTTCAACAGGGCAAGGAGGCACACCAATCTGGGCGTTTTATATAATAAAAGAATTCAAACCACAAAAACAACTAGATTGAAATAAAAGGCATCCAAACTGTCAAAAAATAAGTCAAACTCTCACTCTTTCCAAACGATATGATACTTTATGTGGAAAACCCAAAAGACTCCACCCCAAAACTGCTGAAACCCATATAGGAATTCAGTAAAGTGTCAGGATATAAAATCAATGCACCGAAATTTCTACATACCAACAACAAGACAGATAAAAGAGAAATTAAGGAGTCAACCCATTTACAACTGCACCCAAAACCGTAAGATACCTAGGAATAAATCCAACCAAGAAGAAACAATCTGTAGTCAGAAAACTATAGAATACTCGTGGAAGAAATTGAGGAAGACACAAAGAAATGGAAAAACGTTTCATGCTCATGGATTGGAAGAACAAATATTGTGAAAATGTCTATGCTACCTAAAGCAATTTACACACTGAATGCAATCCCTATCAAAATACCATCAACTTTTTTCAAAGAAATGGAACAAATAATCCTAAAATTTATATGGAACCAGAAAAGACCACAAACAGCTAGAGGAATGTTGAAAAAGAAAACCAATGCCAGTGACATCACAATTCCAGACTTAAACCTCTATTCTAATCATCTATCTAATCAAGACAGTATGGTACTGGCACAAACACAGACACATAGATCAATGGAACAGAATAGAGAGCCCAGAAATAGACCCTCAACTCTATGGTCAACTATCTTCGACAAAGCAGGAAAGAATGTCCAATGGAAAAAAAACAGCCTCTTCAACAAATGGTGTTGGTAAAATTGGACAGCCTCATACATAACAATGTAACTGGACCATTTCCTTATACCATACACAAAAACAGACTCAAAATGGAGTCCTTTCTCAATGTGAGAAAGGAATCCATCAAAATCCTTGAGGAGAACACAGGCAGAAACCTCTTCGACCTCAGCCGCAGCAACTTCTTCCTAGAAACATCGCCAGAGGCAAGGGAAGCAAGGGCAAAAATGAACTATGGGGACTTCATCAAGATCAAAAGCTTTTGCACAGTAAAGTAAACAGTCAACAAAACCAAAAGACAACTGATAGAGTGGGAGAAGATATTTGCAAATGACATATGAGATAAAGGACTAGTATCCAAAATCTATAAAGAACTTAACCAAACTCAACGCCCAAAGAACAAATAATCCAAGAAATGGGCAGAAGACATGAACAGATAGATGTTCCTGCAAAGACGACATCCAAATGGCCAAAAGACACATGAAAATGTTCAACATCACTCGGCATCAGGGAAATACAAATCAAAACCACAGGGAGGTACCGTAACCTCACACCAGTCAGAATGGCTAAAATGAACAACTCAGGAAACAACAGATGATGGCAAGGATGTAGTATTGGTGGGAACGCAAGCCAGTGCAGCCACTCTGAAAAACAGTATGGAGGTTCCTCAAAAAGTTAAAAATAGAGCTACCCTACGACCCAGCAACTGCACTACTGGTTATTTACCCCAAAGATTCAAATGTAGTGATCCGAAGGGGCACATGCACCCCAATGTTTGTAGCAGCAAGGTCCACAACAGCCAAACTATGTAAAGAATCCAGATGCCCATCAACAGATGACTGGATAAAGAAGATGTGGCGCGCACGCGCGCGCACACACACACACACAGGAATATTATGCAGCCATCAAGAAATGAAATCTTGCCACATGTGATGATGTGAATGGAACGAGAGGATATTATATTAAGCGAAATAAGTCAATCAAAGAAAGACAATTATATGATCTCACGGACATGAGGAATTTGAGAAACAAGACAGAGGATCATAGGAAATGCAGGGGAAAATGAAAGAAGATGAAACCAGAGAGGGAGACAAACCATATGAGCCTCTTAATCTCAGGAAACAAACTGAGGGCTGCTGGATTGGAGGGAGGATGGGAGGGATGGGATGGCTTTGTGAGGGACATTAGGGAGGGTATGTGCTATTTTAAGTGCTGTGAATTATATAAGACTAATGAATCACAGAACTGTACTCCTGAAACAAATATTGTATTATATGTTAATTTAAAACAACTAATCAGATTGAATCAATTGATGAGAAACGAAGAGACTCAGGCCAGGCATCTTAAAATGTTGGGTGGGGGAGATTAGGCATAGGTGGCTAAAGCAGCACTTTTTTTTTTTTTTTAAGATTTTATTTATTTATTTGACAGACAGAGATTACAAGTAGGCAAGAGAGGCAGGCAGGGAGAGAGGAGGAAGCAGGCTCCCTGCGGAGCCGAGAGCCCAATGTGGGGCTCGATCCCAGGACCCTGGGATCATAACCTGAGCCGAAGGCAGAGGCTTTAACCCACTGAGCCACCCAGGCGCCCCTAAAGCAGCACTTTTTTGGCTAGTGTACATTTTAACTTTAAAAAAAAAAAAAAAGGACTATTTTACATATTCCTGTCTCACTTTCAAATGCTGGGTAATTAAGAGTTGAAAACTCTGAGAAGGCAACACTGAATAATTTTAAAGGAATCTTTTATTTTCACTGGATGTCAAAGAAATGCTTTTTCCTAGACATGCACTGCATATTAAGAAACAGATTTACAGCAAAATTTGAGTATGGAGGCAACATAAAATAATTCAGAGATGTTAACTGTTAAGTGGCTTTCCAACTGCTACTATTTAAAGCAAGTTTTTACAAGTTTCTTCATGATTCCTTATAACTTTCCTAATAACTTTTCAAATATCTGATGGATGGTATAACCTTCCTATACTAGGATCCTGCATGCTGGGTGGGATTATTCCATGGTGGAGAGATGATTTAAACACCAGCACTCACCAGCTGAGTAAAACTACTCAGCTGGGTGGCTGAGTAGGTAAAGCCTACTGGGTGGCTCCGCAGGTAAAGCCTCTGCCTTGCGGCTCAGGTCATATCAGGGTCCTGGAATTGAGACCCACATTGGGCTCTCTGCTAGTCAGGGAGCCTGCTTCCCCCCTCTCTCTGCCTTCCTCTCTGCCTACTTGTGATCTCCCTCTCTGTCAAATAAATAAATAAAATCTCTCTTAAAAAACAAACAAACAAACAAAAAACCCCTACTATGGCTTGGTCTTACTCCTTAAACAGAAGTGCAAACCTCAGGTTTTCTAAAATCTTTGCCACTGAAGTCAACCATAAATAAAAAAAGAAACAAAGAGTTCAAAAAGCATGCCTGCATTCACCTATCATGGCAAATTCACTGTGAAGGCTCATTTATTTGACAAATATTTGGGAGTGGTAGGCACAATTCTAGGCACTGGGGATTGATGCAGATATGAACAAAACAAAGTTCCTATCCTTAAGGGAGCTGCAATTTTTTAAAATTAACATATAGTGTATTATTTGCCCCAGGGGTACATCATCAGGCTTACACATTTCACACAGCACTCACCATAGCTCCCCCCCTACAATGTCTATAATCCAGCCACCCTATCCCAACTCCCACACCCCCCAGCAATCTTCAGTTTGTTTTGTGAGATTAAGAGTCTCTTACAATTTGTCCAGGAGCTGCAATTTTTGTGTCAACCGTACTATTCTCACATGGTTGAATGTCCTCAGTGTGACTTTTCTCCCCTACCTATTAGGTCTATGCTTTGAAAAAGATAAAAAGAAAAGTAAATATAAAATTGTGTCGGTTACCTTGTTCAGTGAAATTGCTAAACAAGATGATGAGAAAGACGAAGGAACTGACTCTACATGTCTTTTCTATCCCTTTAGAAACACTAAGTAATGTCTGTGAGTTTTGAGAGATCCAGATGCAAATTCATGATCTATGTGCATTTCTCTGCCAGCTGTAGAGCACAGATAAGCAGCTAAAATATTATCATTTCCTAACCAAAAAACAACCATCTTCTCCTTGAAAAAAACCCAGTAAGTTGACAGAAACTGTCACTTAAACTCCATGTTGCAATCACATTTCTGTATCAAGAGCCTTTCACTGGTAATACATCTCTTGAACCAGCAACACTTAAGATAATGTTCAAAATAACAAAAAAGCTCTGTTTCAACAGATAATCACCAAAGATCAATCTTGTATAATCTGTGACTACACTAGTGGTACAGAGTGTGGTTCATTCTACATTCTACATACATAAGTATATGAATGTATGTTTGTATGCATGTATGTATATATATGGGAATGGGGGGATTAAAGGTGGGATAAATTCTGCATATATTCCACAAAGGAGGCTCTGCAATACACAGAATTTCAAACAGTTGGGTTAGTAATCAATACTTAAAATCACTGGGTGTCATTTAAGTGGCTGAAACACTGACAGTTGCTTTTTCAAAAGTGGACCTCAAATGTGAGAAATCAAAAGCAAGAAATTATGCTCTAGCATTTTTGACAAAGTTCAGTTGCACTTCAGATGAATGTTACTGCTTTTCCCATCTCAAGTCGGCAAAAGGAAGCCCCAACCATGTTCTCAGAAAAGATTAACTATGATCAAACCAATTTTAGCAAATTAGATTTGTATCTTTATTTTTTTAAACATTTGAATGGGGAGGGAGAGGGAGAGCACAAGCACCCGGGGGCAGGGGGGGGGGTTGCGGGGAGAGGGGGTGGGTGGGTGGTGAGAAGCAGACTCCCTGCTGAGCAGGGAGCCCAGGTGGGACTTGATCCTAAGACCCCAGGATTATAACCTGAGCCAAAGGCAGATGCCCAACCAATTGAGCCACCGGGGTACCCCTGATTTGTACCTCTTTTTTTTTTGATTTGTACCTTTTTTAAAATCATTTAATATACAGGTATTTTCCTTTTATTTTTTTTAAAGATTTTATTTTTTTATTTGTCAGAGATCACAAGTAGGCAGAGAGACAGGCAGAGAGAAGGGGAAGCAGGCGCCCTGCTGAGCTAAATCCCAGGACCCTGGGACCATGACCTGAGCTGAAGGCAGAGATGTTAAACCCTTGAGCCACCCAGGCACCCCAAGTATTTTCCTTTTAAACTTAATCCTTATACAACAGGGTAGGCAAGGAGAGGGGGAACATAAATCCTAACATGATGTCTTGGTGAAGATATTTTCTGATGGTGACCAGAAAAGATTAAAACCACGGATCACAGTGGCCCCTTGAGTGGCTCAGTTGGTTGAATAACCAACTCTTGGTTTCACCTCAGGTCATTACCTCATGGGTCAGAAGATCGAGCCCTACCTTGGCTCAGTGCTCCGTGGGAGTCTGCTTAAAGGTTGCTCCCTCTGCCCTGCCCCAAACTCACATGCTCTAAAATAATAATAATAATAAAATAATAATAATCTCTAATATAATCTTAAAAATAAAGAAAAACCATGGATCACATACTATTTCCTAAAAAGGGTAAAAATCAAATGATTTTAAGAATGCAAAGATTTTTTAGTGTTCTGGCTTACTCTTTATAATGACTTCTGTAACAGAAAACATTCACTTCATACTACTCAGATTACTAATAGTACTCTAAGAAATGTCTATGTGTAATTTATAATGTAATTTTCTGACTCCATGTCCTCCATGAGACAGAAATCACACGGTAGGCATTTTATTCCTGAAATTAAGAATTTAATTTTATAAGGCAGCATTTAAGTTCATCACCTTAAATGAAACATTCCCCACCCTCCTATAACAGAAAACCTTCTGTTTTCTGTTATAATTTAACAGAAAACAGAAGAAATACTTAAGTCTTGGATGTTAAGATAGGAAATCCAGGTATTCAAATCACTAGAAATTAACTGTATTTTTTTTTTTTTTAAAGATTTTATTCATCCATTCCACAGAGAGAGATCACAAGTAGGCAGAGAGGCAGGCAGAGAGAGAGAGAGAGGAGGAAGCAGGCTCTCCGCTGAGCAGAGAGCCCGATGTGGGACTCGATCCCAGGACCCTGAGATCATGACCTGAGCCGAAGGCAGAGGCTTAACCCACTGAGCCACCCAGGCGCCCTAACTGTATTTTTAAAGCCAAGCAGATCATTCTACTTAAGTGCCGGAGGTAGTTCAAATTTATAATCACTACAGAAAGATCAGAAAGACTGGCCGCCATGTCGAAAAAATGTTTCCTGACTTCTCTTTGACTAGTTCTGAGGTCTACCTTTGAGATTTAACATAAGGCAAATTCCTACACACATATTAATGTCCAGCTACTTGCTCCCAGTTAACCTCTGATAAAGACGAAGGAAGTTAACTTTGTTTCCTCTTGCACTTCTCCTTTCTTCTCCCCCACCTTGCCCCCATATCAGAGCTCTCACTGGCACTACATAGGTCAATGTCCTATTTAAAAGAAAGAGAAAAACATTCCTGATTTTTGATCTATAGCTTCTCACAGAAATTTAAATTTTCTTAATTATAATTTCCCCCTTAACATATTATACGATTCTCTCTTAGCATGAGATTACAGACTCTGTCCCTGCTTCCTATTGTCCAAAGAATAAAATTTTAAGGGCATTTTTTGGGACAAAACACCTAAATGACCAATCCCTATGAAGATAAGCAGTTTTATAATAGGGTCTCAAAAAGTTTTTAAAAGCTACAGGGCACCTGGTGGCTCAGTCATTAAGCTTCTGCCCTTGGTTCAAGTCGTGATCCCAGGGTCCTGGGATGGAGCCCCAAATCGGGCTCCCTGCTCCGCAGGAAGCCTGCTTCCCCCTCTCCCACTTCTCTTGCTTATGTTCCCTCTCTGGCTGTCTCTCTCTGTCAAATAAATAAATAAAATCTTTGAAAATAAATAAATAAATGCTTAAATGATCAATTCCTGTTTCTTACATACTCAACAGAAAAAAAAACTAGAGGTGCTGAAGGAGCAGGAGGCTGGCTGAGGACAAAGCAAAGGCTGGCGCCTTGCACCACCCCCCTTCACCCGCTCCCCTCCATATGTGTAGCATTCCTCAGGCACCCCTGACTGCCATAAAACGATAAATAGTTAACTTGCAGAGATCACAGTCCTGCAAGGTAGGAGTCTCCCTTGGTTTGCAAATGTCCTTGAGATTTACAACAAAGAAGTTACTTTATCAATAGCCCAATTTCCAGGGACACAGAACTCAGTTCCTCAAGCCCTAATGTCACCCTCCCCTCCATGAAAACGGAAGGAGGCGGAGGTAGAAGGAAAAGTAAATAAAGTTCAATTTCTTCTAAACCTAAATCTCATTAACAAGGATGCTTGATAGCAGGAATGTAACATTCCACCAGGAGACTCCCAATTGTCTTTACTTGATAGTAACTAGGCCTTCAATATCCTGATAGTGCTTTTTTCCCCCCGCATGCGTGGGCTAACCGGCCAGTTCTGCTTCTGTAAGATTGCTTTGTCTGCTTTCGAGTGGGGTCCCCTGACCCAATTCACTGACGCCAAGTATGCCTGTTCAAACTGTCTATCAATCAGCTCAGCCCCACCCGAAACTGTCTATAAAAACCCTGCACCAACCCAGCTCTCGGCGTTATCGGCAACGAGCGCTGCAGAGGTCCAGGTTCGAACCTGCAATAAACGACCCTTGCTGATTGGCTTTGACTCACGTCTCTGGTGGTCTTTTAAGGTGGGGGTAATACTCAATTGGCATTTCAGTGCCTAGGTGGCTTAGTGGGTTCAAGTCTCTGCCTTCGGCTCAGGTCATGATCTCAGGGTCTTGGGATCGAGCCCCACATCGGGCTCCCTGCTCAGCCGGGAGCCTGCTCCCCTTCCCCCAACACGCCCCGACCTCTGCCTGCCTCTCTGCTTGCTTGTGATCTCTGTCTGTCAAATAAATAAATAAAATCTTCAAAAAAAAAAAAAAAGAAAGAAAGAAAGAAAGAAAGAACGAAAACTAATCAAATGAGACAGGCAGCAAAAACCAAAAATGTAATTTTAAAAAAGGCAACTAAAACACAGGCAAAATTCAACACACCAATTTCATTTTGAAACTTGCAGATTTACCCGTCTTATTCTAATATGCTTTCCTCAGGGCCCTGCCCTAAAAGGAAGAAAAACATAATCTCCAAACCCCACCCATTTTACACCAATCCTCCCCACTCACAGCTGCATAAGAAGTTTCTTTTCTAGAAAGACAAACAAAGTAATTTGAAGGTCAATTTACCATGGGAACTCAACAGTGTGCCCCTGTGTAAATGAGCATGATTTTCCTGTTTTGCCTAAGTACTTGAGATGTTTAACGCCAATTCCAGGAAAAATGTAGTAAACTACATTCTTAAAAAAAACAAACAAACAAAAAAAAACACCTAATCAGTATTCCAAACCCAGCTAACCTGCGTATTGCTTATTAGTATATTAATATTATATTTAGGAATGTTAATATTCCTCTCCCAGTCTATAAACAGACTGTCCAAAGCTCTGGTTCTTTCCACTCAGTTTTATGTAGAGTAACGAACATCAAAATGGATAAGGAGCAAGGAGTGCCTGGTTGGCTCAGTCAGTTAAGCATCTGCCTTGGGCTCAGGTCATGATCTCAGGGCCCTGGGAAGGAGCCCTAAGATGGGCTCCCTGTTCAGTGGGGAGTCTGCTTCTCCCTTTCCCCCTGCCCCTCCCCTGACTCATGCATGAGCTCTCTCAAACTAATAAAGAAAATCTTTTTTTTTAATGGACAAAAAACAGAAAGCTGAATGAAAATGCAAATCCATCTTTTAGGCATACAACTTAATAAAGAAACAGGTTTGAATTTTTAGCTGCTGTATTCACAATTAAAAACTGTCCAATTCCCGCTAGCCAAAAGGTACACCCAAGAGGAGAGAAACAAAATTCAAATTATAAAGGTTATGTGCAATGAAAAGAATCTACTCTTCTACTAGCCTAGTTAAAATTAATATTCTGGCAATTAGGTAGGGGGCTACTCATATTTTTGAAGGCAAGCCAATAAAAACCCAAACAACCTCCAGTAACCACACACTACAACGCAGGCTGTGTTTTAAATGGCAAGGTCAAACACCTACCCCCCCCCCTTTTTTTTAAGATTTTATTTATTTACTTGCCAGACAGAGATCACAAGTAGGCACAGAGGCAGGGAGAGAGAGAGAGAGAGAGAGAGAACGAAGCAGGCTCCCCGCTGAGCAGACAGCCCGACTCGGGGCTCCATCCCAGGATCCTGAGTTCATGACCTGAGCCAAAGGCAGAGGTTTTAACCCGCTAAGACACCCAGGTGCCCCAAATACCTACCCTTTTGAAGCCGTTCTCAATTACTAAATAGCCAAAAGACCTGAAATTGTTTGACCAGAACACCATCTTCTTAAGACCATCCTTTTAAGACAATTAATTCAACAGAACCCCCAGAGAAAGACCCACAATTTTTTTTAAAGATTTTTATTTATTTATTTGATAGAGATCACAAGCAGGCAGAGAGGCAGGCAGAGAAAGAAAGGAAGGGAAACGGGCTCCCCGCTGAGCAGAGAGCCTAATGCTCAATCCCAGGACCCTGGGATCATGACCCGAGCTGAAGGCAGAGGCTTTAACCCACGGAGCCACCCAGGTGCCCCAAGACCCACACTTTTAAACTAGTAACATTTATCTCATGTAAACAGAGAACAACATGTCACTGCCATCCAACTAAATACAAGAAGAAAAAACCTTTCAGCTAAAGTCAAAAAAGTAGAATTCATCAACATTTTTTTTTTAAGGATTTTATTTATTTATTTGACAGAGAGAGAGAAAGAGAGAGAGATCACAAGTAGGCAGAGAGCCAGGCAGGGGCGGCGGTGGGGGGGAAGCAGGCTGCCTGCTAAGCAGAGAGCCTGATGAGGGGCTCAATCTCAGGACCCTGAGGATCATGCCCTGAGCCAAAAGCAGAGGCTTAACCCACTAAGCCACCAAGGCACCCCATCATTGACATGCTTTAAACAAAAGGAGGACAAAAGTACTCCAGACTAATAAGAAATGAGCTCTTAAGCTAAAGAGATTTCTCCCTTTTTGGTTTTAAGTAACTACAATCAAAACAACCACTCTAAAAACTCAAGTCATGGGTTCATACTGAAGACAAAAATCCTTAAACTATCATTTTTGCTTAACCCATTAATGGGGAACAGGGAGTAATAAAAAAAGCATACTGGCCTAAACAACTTCTATTTATACTAAACATATTAAAATATAGGTAAAATACTCTCTAAAACAAGATGAAAAACTTCTCAAACATACAACCTACTCTAAACCTATTCTGTACAAATTATGGAATATTCCAAGTATATTGCTTATACATCACAATCTTAAGTACTATTCAATTCAACATGAAAAAAACAATCCGGGCGCCTGGGTGGCTCAGTCATTAAGCATCTGCCTTCTGCTCAGGTCACAATCTCAGGGTCCTGGGATCGAGTCCCACATCGGGCTCCCCGCTCTGTGGGAAGCCTGCTTCTCCATCTCCCATTCCCCCTTGCTGTGTTCCCTCTCTCACTGTGTCACTTCCTGTCAAATACATTAAAAAAAATCTTTAAAAAGGAAAAAACAATTTACACAAATAATTCAAATTCTCAAGTTTCCAATAAGCGTGTGGACATAACTATTAAAAATAACATCACACCTCCAAGGTCCATCAGCACCACTCAGTTTCTTGCATTTTCCAACCTGAAAATAGTCAGAGGAACCAATGCCTCAAAAAGGCAGAAAGAATAATGTGTTTGCATAGCTCTTTGGTAAACAGCAGGCCTATGACTAAACAACCCATTGTGTACTACTGTTTTCAATCAGGCCACTTACATATGCTAAAATGCAAAGAAACAGAGGGCCTTAGAGCTTATCATTTTTTCTTTTCTATTGATTTACATCCTCAATATTTAACCCAAACCCTACATTCTACAGCATATAGTTATATTTTCAATTACCAGTGTTTTCATTAAGTGGTATACAGGCCACTAGGATATTTGAGATGACTTAAATGGAATATGAATACCTTAAAAAAATGTATTTATGCACGGAAAAAATTCTGCACTGAAAGAAATTTCCTTGACTCTGATGCCATTAAATTCAAAGCACACTATTAAACTTACACACCTCTAAGAAAAAAACTCCAATTAAATTATAACACGCCACTGATTCTAAGATGCATTCCCATTTAGCATACAGATGTTGAAAAAAAACATGCAGGTAATGTATTAATGAGAGGTCTAGGTGATAAGATATGCTACTATAAATCCTTCATATATAGAAATTATTACGCAACTATCTTTCTTCAAGATGCTTTATTCTCTCATTTTTCTTCATAAGACATCTTTTCAATTCATTAAAAGTCTGAACCCATTCATAAGCAGACCTGACCAGGACCACATGTAACAACAGCATCTCGTCCTTCCCCCACACAAAAGATAAACTTAAGGTTTCTGCTGCCACCAGAGTTCCCGCACCTTCCCCAACCCCAGAGACTATTACTAGCACAGTACCACAGGGTACAGGGTCTCCCCTGAACTGTCACTGGAGCTCATATCCTAACTCTACATATCCTTAACAAAAATCTATCATCAGCCTCCATCCCCTCCCCCCACCATTCCTTCTTTCTTAATACTCCACTGAAAATCTCAGTAGGCCTAGGACTTCAAGGCTAGCAATCATTTGACCATTTCCAATAAAAAAATCTGATGCCATCTCCTACTGCTCTTCCTGAAATGTTCAATTTCCCTATTTCCATTCCATGAAACTAGTATCAACACCATTTGGTCTAGCTAACTGATTCTCAAACATTTGAATTAAACTTACGTAGACCTTAGTTACCTAAGAAACAAAACAACCAGTTACAAATGAAGTCACAAAAGAACTGGTTCTTTTAACATCACCTGACAAATCCAATCCGATCAATAGAAGTTCCACTAAAACATCCTTGCTCAAAAAAATATGCCCCTATGACATTTATATCCAAAACGAACAACTTGAAGGTGCTTTCAAATTTTCCATCTATGAGTTTTTGTCACTGCTATTACTTCCGCCTAATTTACTCATACTGCTTTAACTATCTGGTTAAATACTATGTATCCTTCAATTCTTCCTTGAAAACAAAGCTTTCACTGTGAAAGCCTCCCTGCAGAGTTCATGTGCACTTTCAATATAAATATAGCTATATTTTATAATACCAAATGTCATTATGATTATTTACATTTCTGTATGTTCTACTAGACAGATTATGATTTCATATGTAACGTCATTTTACTACTTAACAATGGAACCCAATGACCTTAGACTACGCATTATTGAGAGACACTACAATATAGCTTATTAGGTAAGATCACAGATTCTAGAATCAGACTATTCTAGATAGGAATTTTGACTATAAACTTACTTGTGTAAGTCTGGTAAGTTCATGAAGTTTCCTCATCTGTAAAATGGAGATAACATTAGAAGAGTTACTGCACAAGTATCTTCAAATCAAATGAATTCTGACAAGGACAAGAAATATGCTCAATATATACCTTCTGAATTTAAAAAAACAAACCATAATTTAGGTAAATACAAGAAATAAACCATGGCCTTCTATTTAGCACCCATGTCCATTTAAAACCTCTATAATTCTAGTTTTTACCATAAATCCAACAATTCTACCTGCCTGTCTTCATATAGAGTAAGGCCTTATTTCCAATATGCACTTTAACTTTCATATGCATTATAAACTTTCAAAGTTCAAAATAAAAAAGTAGTTATGTGATTTTCTGAAGCAAAAATTCTAGTAGCCATTTGATACTTAAGAAGAATCACTTAACTGAGTGAGCCAAGCAAAATTAACTGCTATTCTTTACGCACAATCAACACATGAACTCTCAGGATACCAATCATTATAGTTGTCAAGATCTAGTGCATCCATCTCAACAATAAGGTCTTCCCAAAATGAGGCCCTTTTCTCTCAAACAATCGGGTCTGCCTCAAATGAGGGTCTTACTCTTCCCCTCTAAGACATTCTATATTCATTCCAAATTCCTTGCCATTGTTTATGTTGTTCCCTATACACAGACTGGACCTTTTACCATGAAACAGATCATCAGAGCTCTTCCAGTATTTTAGACCACTAAGCTTTTACTGCATTTTTGCAGGTACACATGATTTAGCATTTATTATCTTTTACCAAATTCCACTTCTCCACCTTTTCCAAATTCTTCTCCCTCCTTCCCTCTTTCTCTTTCTGTCTCCCTCAAAACACACATAGTCCGCAAGTTCCCTCAAGAGCTACTCAAAATGCTTTGATTAGTTAATGAAATAATATTTATCTCTCTTTAAAGGTTGGGGATAAATCATGAAAAATTTTCTCATAAACAATTAGATAGCTATAGGTGATAATGCTATAGGTGAGGTGCTCTCTACTTTCATGTTCTAACATTAAGCTAAAAATAGGTAATACGCGATCATAATTAATGGTATAATGTTGTCTGACTAACACATAAAGACTTCCTGAAGTGACTAAGAACTTGGTAATAGCTGCAATATCAGTCCTGAACTGGTATTAATAAAAATGTCACTTTTGAAAAAAAAATAATGCCACATATGTATAAAATAATGGTTTTTGTAAAGATAAAAAACACTGCTTCAAGACAAGGATATGGAATATAAAAGTGACAGCAAGAGGGAAGTGGCTTTAATCCTCTTTGACTTCTTTGAAGCCATCATATAAAAGCAGGAGTTCTTATGATCAAGCCATTCTTAGAAAATCCTTTTTACATTCCATTCCTTGTGTAATAATTTTGCTTCTCCCCTGAAAACTGCATTCCTTCTGTCCTTTTCTCAACTTTTCCTGAATTAACAAAGGAAGAGCAGACAGGTTCACAAATCAATGAGACTACATAGTTCCAACTTGAAGCCAATATAATTTTTCAATTGTATATATATAACAATTTCTGATAACTAGCAAAGAATCTGAATGATACTGCATCCACATGAATAGCTAACTCTATAGCACCAGAAAGCAATGGTAATAATATTGGGCATGGTACTTAGAAAAAACAAAGCCAATTTTCTTTTTTTTAATAATGCTGGTTTTTGTTTTTGTTTTACAGTGACAAGAACAGGGAGAGAAAATGCTATCACTACAAGGATAACCTCATATTAATGGGCAACTGAGACCAACTGTTAAGGATGTTTTAAGCAGGGGCTCCTGGGTGGCTCACTAGGTTAAGCATCTAAGGTCATGATCTCTGGGTTCTGGAATCGAGTCCTGCATCAGGCTTCCTCCTCAGCAAGAGTTTATTATAGTTACAGTTTTAGCTCTTAAATTTAGGTCTTTGATTCTCAATTACCCAGGTAATTATGAAATCACAAATATCATGCTTTCAAATCCATAAGTTTTTTATAGTTTAAGTATTAGATGAGACTTAACAGGCTCTGTGCTATGAAAATAGAGATACACAAGATGTTAATTTATGCCCTGCGATTCTGAAACAAGTGTAAATAGGTAAATTGATATACCCATACAATGGAATACTATGCTCTTGTAAGCAGAGGAGTGGGTGAATATCGATCCCCCCCCAGGTTGACCAAATTATAGCCTATTCCCTCAACCACATGATCCAAGAAGAAAAACAGAATCTTTCTCCTTTTGCACTTGGCTCGCTCAGCAGGTAAACATGCAACTCTCTATCCCAGGGTCTTGAGCCCAATCTCCACACTGGGCATAGAGATTACTTTAAAAAAAAACAAAAAAAATCCCTCCTCTTCTTCTAGAATCACGGTTTCTAAGCTGTGTGTTAAGGCACCTTGAGGGTACCACAGTAAATTCACAGGGGCACTCCAGGGAATCTTAAGTTTCTTGAGGGAAATAGCAGTAACTGACGTATGTGAACCACACAAACAACGATCTGACATCATTCATAATTTCAAAAGTAGCTCAAAAAAATTCCTTTCAATACTTAAGAAACAGGGTTTTTAGGCAAGCTGCTATGATAAAACCCAAGTATCATATAAAAATCAGTGCCAATGGGCACCTGGGTGGCTCAGTGGGTTAAAGCCTCTGTCTTTGGCTCAGGTCGTGATCCCAGGGTCTTGGGATTGAGGCCCACATCGGGCTCTCTGCTCAGTAGGGGGCCTGCTTCCTCTCTCTCTCTCTCTCTCTCTCTCTCTGCCTTTCTGCCTAGTTGTGATCTCTGTCAAACAAATAAATAAAATCTTTAAAAAAACAAAAAAAATCAGTGCCAAAAAGGAAAAAAAGCTGGAATACCTGATTCCAAGGTTTGAGAATTTGTATAGTACCCAAAAGGCACACATATTAAAATTAAAATGTTTTCTTTCAAATCATATATATTAATTTTTCAAGTAGCTAAACTATTAGGAAATAAATACTCAAGCTGTTTGGTCCAAACTACCTAATAAATGGAAATATTACTATTTCTTTTGGTGAAGGGGCACAGTGGAAAATATTACTGAGTCACCAAAAGGAAGAAGAGACTTTCTTCACCATGAGCCAAGAGAAGCCTGAGAGAAATCACAGCAAAGCCCAGCAAGATGCCAAACTAGAATAATTAAGACACTGTACCCCCAATTCCAAGTCCTCTATCTGGCTGTCACAGTTCTTCAATTATATGAACTGCTCCAGTATCCTAAGCCATACCTTCTTTTACTTAAGCTCTCATTCAGTTTGTCACCAGCAACCAAGAGTCCTGAATAACAAAATCAGATGATCCACATATTCGGCCTGATTTCCCTAATAAAATCATAAATAATGTATACCAGCTTGTTTTTTTAAACAAGTTAGGGCATTACTAATAACTCAAATACAAATTATCCCAATTACTATGTCCTATATTAACTGAATACAAGATAACTTCTATTGGGTATTGCATGCTGAGACAAAATTTAGTTTTTGAAGTTTTATAGACTTATTTATTTGAGAGAAAGAGAGCATGAGCAGAGGGGAGGGGCAGAGGGAGAGAGAGAAGCATACCCTCCTCTGAGCAGGGAGCCCAAGTGGGGCTCAATCAGCCTCAGGATGCTGGGATCATGAGCCTAAGGCGGCTGCTTAACAGACTGAGAGATCCGGGCACCCCTAAAGACTTTTTTTTTTTTTTTTTGGAGATTTTATTTTTTCCACAGAGAGAGACAGAGTGAGAGAAAGAACACAAGCAGGGGAAGAGGAGAAGCAGGCTTCCCACTGAGCAGAGAGCCCGAAGACGGCTCAATCCCAAGACGGCTCAATCCCAGGACGGCAAATGCAAGGCAGACACTGAATGACTGAACCACCCAGGCACCCCTATAGATTTCTTCTTGACAAAAACCTCATTAAACTTTCACAGCATGGTAATAAAAACTAAACTATACCACGTTTTTTCTTTCACACCAAGATTACAAATTAAATAATTTCTAAGTAATCTAAAGCTCTAATATACTCAAAATTACAGCTTCAAAGAAGAAAAGTAAAATATTTTATGAATATTACAAGAAGTCATCAAACAGGGGCGCCTGGGTGGCTCAGTGGGTTAAGCCGCTGCCTTCGGCTCAGGTCATGATCCCAGGGTCCTGGGATCGAGCCCCACGTCGGACTCTCTCCTCAGCAGGGAGCCTGCTTCCCTTCCTCTCTCTCTGCCTGCCTTTCTGCCTACTTGTGATCTCTGTCAAATAAATAAATAAAAATTCTAAAAAAAAAAAAAAAGAAGTCATCAAACATTTTCTTAAATAATACTTAAAGCAATTCATTTCCAGAAATTAACCTGGATCTTATATTAATTTTGATTTCTGGAGAAATCTTTTATTAAAAATCAAAGGCAGTAGTAATTTTAGCAATAAGCACAACTAATAGTTCATTCATTGTAACTGTTAAACAGATGTTTATTTCAGTCAGAGAGAAAAGTAAACCTTTCCAAAAACGAGAAAACCCAGAAATATACCAATGGAAAATGGAAACTACAGCTAATCTTCATCTGTGATAAAGCATTTATATAGATTACAAAAAGAAAATTTTATCAGAAAAAAAAAGTAACCATCAGCTGGCTAGCACTCAATTTTTTTTTTTAACCTGCTCATTGAGTATTCTGCCTTGCTCACATTAAAAACCTTAACAATTAACTTATTCCTCAATGAATGTCACTTTACCATCATATTAAAAAAAAAACTACCATCTTGCTTCCGCAGAGCATCCATACGCATATTCGTTCCGTCCTGTTTGTGTTGTGTCCATATAAGAAGTTAGATTTGGGGGTACCTGGCTGACTCAGTTGGTAGAGCATGCAACTCAATCTCGGTCATGAGTTCAAAGCCCACACTGGGTACGGAAATTACTTTAAAAAAAAAAGTCGGGTTTTTTTTTTGTCTTTTTTTAAAACATTTTACTTATATTTATTTGCCAGAGAGAGAGAGACAATGCACGCACAGAAGCAGGGGGGAGCAGCAGAGAGGAGGGGAAGAAGCAGGCTTCCTGCTGAGCAAGGAGCCTGATGCAGGGCTTGACCGCAGGACCCTGGGATCATGACCTGAGCCAAAGGCAGATGCTTAACCAACTGAGCTACCTTGGATTTATTTATTTATTTACTTACTTATTTATTTTGGAATATTTGAGTAATCTCTATGTCCAATGTGGGGCTTGAACTCACGACCCCAAGATCAAGAGTCACATGCCCGTGGATTTATCTGTCTTATATAATACACAAGTATGTGCATACACACATATTTAGCCCCAGTCTGTAGAAGAAAATGCAAATTTTTCACAGACTACTTCCCTTTTGGATCTGAGTATATCTTCCCTAGACAAATATCCATTTTCATGTAGCAATGTTTATAAAAAATTAACTATTCAGTATTACTTAAATATGTTTAATATTTAAAGTGCCTCTTACCCCAATGCAACTCTGATCTGATGAGACTGCCTAAAATTTCAAGGGTGAAACGTGTAAAAGTCTAAAAAGTTTTTAAAAGCTTAAATGTAAATCTCTGAAGACTATACTGCACATGTTCAATTAAACATCTCCAAAGGAGAATCTGGACTATCAGTCTACTGAGCTGTATAAATTCCTAGAGGCCTAAAAGATGAAGATGAAAGAAATATACAGATTAAATGTTTACTTAAAAAGATAAAGAAGTGCTTGGCTGGCTCAATCGAAACAGCATGCAAATCTTGATCTCAGGGTTGAGAGTTCAAGCCCCACAGTGGGTAAAGAGATTACTAAAAAAATAAAATAAAGTAGAACTCAATAATCCGGATATATATTAATGTAAAGCAACTAAAGTCTGCAACAGTTCACTGGTATATCAGTCAAATAAAAAAAGAGAGGAATGAAAGCAGGAGATGAACAAGAGAAAACAGGGCTCCCAGGGATAATATGTACTAAAATAAGAAATCAAGTTTATCTTTATGCCATGGTGCATATGCACAAAATTAGGTTAATCATGTCTCCATTCCCAATGCAAAATATGTTAGCTCCTAGCTTATCTAGTATATCCCTGGTTTTAATCTTTCCCATGCATTCAAAACAATTACCACCAAACTACTTTCTAAATTTTTTAAATCCAATGTTCTGACAACCTCTTTGTGACATTATTCCTTTCACCACCTAATGGGCAGATCCAAGAGCCACTCGAGGTTTCTTTAGAATTCTAATTCCATCTTACACTTACACCCATCTCTGAAAAGAGCTAAAACTTTAAAAATATATTAGACAATATTTCAGATTATCACTGGAGTGAAATGGCAGTTTCAAGTGGATTCAAAGTTTGTCCAGGATCCTTCATTCCCTGTTTCCATTCCAGCACTGCTGCATGTTTCTCCTGCTTCTTTATCCAATGCTTCTCAAACTAGCAACAGAAGGATCAAGCCTTCCATCCGTCCACTACAAAACTAATGGGGGTAATATTAGATAAGTTAAAGCAACTTTCATCCCAGGATGAAGTCAAGTCACAAAAAATCCATTGAACAAACAAAGCTCACAGTATATCTTAAGGTCATACCTTAACCTTTAATATATTAATTCGCGGTTGCAACCCCAACCCCAGTCTACAGTAAAACCCAAGGGAACTCCCTCCAAGCCTATTTATGTAATCAAAGTTCAAATTTTAAGCAGAAGGAATACAAACAAAAAAATTCTAAACAGAATTATTTCAAGTGCCTAATCAGAATCCCAAACAGAAACCCCAAATAAAGAGTAAAACACTTCCAGCAGCAATGAGTAATTCAAATAACTAATGCGCTAAGGACAATAAAATAACGGGCACCAGGGGGCTTTGTCACTTGAACGTCTGCCTTTGATTTGGGTCACGATCCTAGGGTCCTGGGATCAAGCTAGGCTCTGATTCTCCCTCTCCCTCTACCTGCCACTCCCCCTACTTGTGCTCCCTCTCTGTCAATGAAATAAGTAAATTTTTAAAAAAATAAAATTCTCTTAAAAGCAAAGTGAGAGCTATTATTAAAATTAAACTCCCTGAGATATGAAAGGAGACTGAAATTCAGAGAGATGAATACAATACTTTGATCAGCTTCTGCCCTTGGGTTATTTGCTAAAACTGAAGAGAGACAGAGCTGTACATCCCATCAGTCTCCAAATTTAGGGGGTGTGGGCAGAGGGAGAGGGACAGAGACCTTTAAGCAGGCTCCGTACCTAGTGTGAAGCCCAGCATGGAGCTCCATCTCACAACCCTGAGATCATAACCTGAGCCAAAATCAAGAGTAGGATCCTTAACTGACTAAGCCACCTAGGCTCAGTGTGACTGAGCCACACTGTTAGAAACACAAAACTGAAATTTAAGGAAACAAAATTTGAAAAACAGACAATGAAGAAATACCATGCAAATACTAACAGAAAAATGGTTTGGGTATAATAACACAAGATAAAGTAGACTTTAAAGCATTATTAGAAATAAAAAGGAGAAGTGCACCTGGCTCAGTAGGGTATGAAACTCTTGATCTCTGGGGTCGTGAATCTGAGCCTCCCAGTGGGCAAAGATATTACTTTAAAAAAAGAAAAAGCAAAAAAGCAATACAATCCAAATCAAAACATTAGCACAGTGTGTTTTGTTTTGGAGGATATGATGAAAGGATTCTAAAAACACAAAAGGTCCAAGAACAGCCAAAATGCTCTTGAAAAAGGGGGAAGAACCAAGGTGGCAAGTTTAAACTACGCCAGCTAAAGATGGTGTGATACTGGCACAGGGAAAGGCCAGTGGAACAGAACAGGGAGCCAAGAAACATCCACATGTAACCACTTGATTTATGAAAAAAAAGAGGTAATATAAAACACTAGGCAAGGACCAGCCTTTCTATAACGTGTGCTGGGTCTACTGATATGATAATCCACATGGGGGAAAAAAATGAAATTGGCCCCTATTGTAGGGCTTGAATCCACAACCACACGATCAAGAGTTGTATGCTCTTCTGACTAAGCCAGCCAGGCACTCCCACTGAAAACAGAAATCTTTAAAAAATGTTTAAGAAAATATTTTCGGGGTGCCTGGGTGGCTCAGTGGATTAAGCCACTGCCTTTGGCTCAGGTCATGATCTCGGGGTCCTGGGATTGAGTCCCGCATCGGGCTCTCTGCTCAGCGGGGAGCCTGCTTCCCTCTATCTCTCTCTCTGCCTGCTTCTCCGTCTGCTTGTGATCTCTCTCTGTCAAATAAATAAATAAAATCTTTAAAAAAAAAAAAAAGAAAAGAAAATATTTTCATGACTTCTGAGCAGAGAAGAAAAGATTTCTCAAGTAAGGCAAAAAAGTAACCATAAAGGAAAAAAAAATAAGTTTGACTACATTAAAGTTAAGAATTTCTACTAATCAAAAGACCACAAAGACAGTGAAAACAAAGCCAAATGAACAAAAATATTTGTCCAAAGTTAAATGACAAAAATCCAGAATATATAAAGAACTATAAATTAGTATTTTTAAGAAAAATCATTCAATAGACAAAAAGAGAAAAGAATAGGCAACTGCAAAAAAAAATCCAAATGGCCCATAAAATAGGCAAAGATGCTCAAACCCAATAACCAGGGAAATCAAAATCAGAACCACAAGATACTACTACTTACCTCCCCAAATTTGTCAAAAATTGAAAACACTGACAAATTTGGGTGTTGACTTGGATGCAGAGCAACGGAAGCTCTCATTCACTACTATGGGAGTGTGAAATGATAAATCGCTTTGGAAAACAACATGGCACTGAAGTTGAAGATACATATCCTATGTCTTGGCACCTAAGCTCCTGGGTTTACACCCTAGAATGTGACAAACACCAGAAAAAATGTACAAGAATATTCATAGCAGTACTGTTCATAGCAGCCCTAATCCAGAAACATCCCAGATGTCCAGCAACAATAAGGTAATTTGTAGTGTATTTTCCCCTATTATGATCAAAAATGTACCATATAATAGCAATAAAAATGAATTAGATCAACAAAACACACAGGAATGTGCAAAAGATAGAAAATACACACAATACAGTTCTATTCAAAAACAGTCTAAACTACTGTTTATGGATACACAATATCAATAAAAGTCAGGTAGTGATAACCATGAAGACCAGAACAGTGGTTAGTTATTTCTAAGAGGAAGGGAGAGGGAGCTGTGTATGAAGGAACAGAGACCGGTGCAGCCTGCTGAGGGTGCTGGGGATGATCTTTTTATTGACCTGGGTGGTAGTGGTGACATGGGCTTTCACTTTCTACAACCATTCACTACACTGTACATTTGCATCTGTTTCTCTGTGTGTGTCACGTATAATTACAAAATTATTTTTAAAAAAGACAACTTGGGAGAAAGAAATGCATGAGATTAAAAAATTTGTGATGGTATGTTTTGGAACAAGGGAAGGATATTTCAGTTCTAGGTAGGCAAAAAAAAAAAAAAGAGTTTTGTGTGGTTGGGAGTGGGGGAATAAGCAAATCAACATTGAAGGCAACAGAGCAAAGTAGCTTGTGAAACTTAAGACCATCACAGAAATGAAGATTGGTACCTACTTTCCAGAAGTCATGTTGCCTCTGTATCCCAGAAGCTACAGATGTCCTAAGGATAACAGAATCTGTTTAGAAAACCACTAATACCATTCTCATCTAACTCAGCTTGGTATTTCCTTATCCACTTCCTGTCCTCTCGAGGAGAAAGAAAAGCCAGTAAACTCAAAGCCTGACTTTTTCCCCTATCATTATCAAAAATGTGACTTCAAGTGAGGACACTTCATCTAGAATAAAATATCACAAAACAGGCAAATCAGAAAGTAAGTTAAGTTCTTACCTGAAACAATGGACAATGACAGATAATATCTTAATGTATTATCCCCTCTACCGCTAAGAGTGGCAAAGGCAGATAAGAAAACTATACACATCACATGCTTCAAATAGTCACGGAAGAGCCAATAAACTAAAAGCTTAAAGGCATTCAAAAGACAGAACATTAACTGCTTTCACACAAAAACTTCTAATTTACAAATATCATACAAAGGGGTGCCTGGGTGGCTTAGTTAAGTGTCCTACTTTTAATTTCAGCACAGGTCATGATTTCAGGGTTGTTAGAGCAAGCCCTGCGTAGGGCTCTGTACTGGATGTGGAACCTGCTTAAGATTCTCTCTGTTCCCCCCTGTTTCTCCCCCTCCCTCTCTTATACAAAAAAAAAATCATACAAAACATTTATTATTTGGGCACCTGGCTAGCTCAGTCTGTAGAGCCTGGGACTCCTGACCTCAGGACTGTAAATCTGAGCCCCATGTTGGGTGCACAGATTACTTAAAAATAAAATCTTTTTTTTTTTTTAAGTCTTCAGGGGCGCCTGGGTAGCTCAGCCCATTGAGCGTCTGTCTAACTCTTGATTTCAGCTCTGGTTGTGATCCCATGGGTTATGGGATAGGTCCCCACATTGGGCTTTGCACTCAGCAGGGAATCTGTTTCAGATTCTCTCTCTCCCTCTACCTCTGCCCCCCCCCCATCTAAATGAATAAATAAATCTTTTTTTAAAAAATTTCTGGTTATTTAATAGGTACAAATTGTTTGACAAAGTTCTGGAAATACATAGTGACAGTTACAGAACACTGAAAATACTTGATGCAACTGAGCTGTACTCTTTAAAATGGGCGGGGGGGTGCCTGGGTGATTCAGTTAAGCATCTGCCTTCAGCTCAGGACATGATCTCAAGAGTCCTGTGATCCAGCCCCATGTCTGGCTCCCTGCTCAGCAGGGAGTCTGCTTCTCCCTCTCCCAAAGCCCCTCCTCCCCACTCGTGCTATAATAAATTTTAAAAAATAATAAAATGGTTAAATGATAAATTTTGTTATGTGTATTTTCCTCACAATAAAAAAGATTTTAAAAATTGTTAAAATATCTGCTTATTAAAGAGACCCTTAAGAAAATGAAATTCAGAGTGGGAAAAATATTTGCAAATACATGTATCTAATAAAGTATTTATGTCCAAAAATATATAAAAAGCAAAGACAAATCAGTAAGAGGAAGCAAACTTTTATAGACAAAAGATTTTAATGGAACCCTTACCAAAGACATTATCAATGGCCAGTAAGTACATTAAAAGATGTGGATCACCATCAATCATCCCGGAAATGCAAATGAAAACACTACAGTAAGATACCCTTTCACACCCAATGGAGTAACTACATTAGAGACTTACAATAACAAATTTGATGATGTTGAGTAACTGGAACTCATACATTGCTCATGAAAGTATAAATCTGGCAATACCACTTTTAAGGACAGTCTGGCAGCTACTTATACAGTTAAACATCCATGTATTCTATGACCCAGCAATTGCACTCCTTGATACTAACCCAAGGGAAGTGAAAACATGTGATCACAAGAAGGCTTGGAAACAAATGTTCAGAACAACTTTATTCCTAACAGGCCCAAACTGAAAAGAACTCAAAATGTCCAGTATCAAGTGATCAGATAAATAGATTATGGGTGCAATTCCTCAATAAAATACTACTCAGCAATAAAAATGAACAACATGGATGAATCTCAAAAGCATCAGACTGACTCAAAGCATCAACTTAAAAAAGAGCAAATACTACATGATTCCATTAAAATGAAAAATTAAATAAAACTGATCTATAGTGGGGCACCTGGGTAGCTCAGTGGGTTTAAGCCTCTGCCTTTGGCTCGGGTCATTTCCAGAGTCCTGGGATCAAGCCCCACATCAGGAAGAGCCTGCTTCCCTTCCTCTCTCTCTGCCTGCCTCTCTGCCTACTTGTGATCTCTGTCAAATAAATAAAATCTTTTAAAATAAATAAATAAGGGGGGCCTGGGTGGCTCAGTGGGTTAAAGCCTCTGCCTTAGGCTCAGGTCATGAACCCAGGGTCCTGGGATCGAGCCCCGCCTCAGGCTCTCTGCTTGGCGGGGAGCCTGCTTCCTCCAATCTCTCTGCCTACTTGTGATTTCTGTCAAATAAATAAATAAAAATCAAATAAATAAATAAATAAAGCTGATCTATAGTGACAGAAACATAATTCAGGTAGGAACTGCAGTTTGGGTGGGAGGAGAACAGGAAATAACCAGAAGGGGGCCATGAGTATGTTCCAATATAAAGTTATATATCAGGATTGTGGCAGTGGCTACATAGCTGTAAACATTTACTGAAACTCAAACTGCATATTTCTATCTGTGCATTTCACTATATACTACACTTGACCTTAGCCAAAAGGCTGAGAAGTGATTGCATTTCACTATATAAATTCTATCTTAATTTTTTAAAAATCCTAAAATCATATCCTAAAGCAGGAGCTCTAACCCTCATCCAAAAGTAGTCGGTATAGTATTTAGAAAAAGTTGTACAAGCAGATCATATGAACTACCCTACATAGGTCACCAACTCTGTTTCAAATCTCTTTCTGAGGGAATGCATATGAAATTGTGGTTTTCCATATAACCAAAGGACAAGCATTTACATGTGATCAGTGTTCTGGGTAAAGTCTAAAGTTCTTCTAAGGTACAGAAATTTCCATGAAGTTAATTGGCCTCCAAGGAGATCAACTTCATGACATGATCAAGGGAATGTGTTATATGATGGCTTTTGTTAATCACCCAGTACCTTCTGTCAGAGAAATGGTTATTTTACCACCTGCTAACCTGATGGTGAGGAGGAAGAAGAGGGAGGGAAAAAATGTTGGACCTTTGATAGCATTCGTATTTCCTACTTGGAAAAAAAGGGGGGGGTTACTAGGTTCAGCTCCCATAAAACTTCTTACTGGTTAAAAAAATACAGTAATATTCTTATTACTATTAGTTAAAGCTGTTTCCAGTAGTCTACATCAACTGCTACTCTTTTATATAAAATACACAAATAATCTCTCCATACACAAGAAGTCATTTCAGAATAACATCTACCCAGAAAACTTTAAACAGTTTCATTAAAAAATTTTATCTTCAAGCCGACTGTACTCTTTCCTTTCTCCATGGGGGACCAGCATGCCATGCTGCAAAGAGTAGCCTCCTTGGTGGCATATGGAACCCGCTGACTGCATGAGTTGCCCCAAGAGACCTTGAACATAGCCCTTTCCAGTGCACACTGAGGTGTGACCTCATGCTATCTCCAAGCTAGGCTGCAGACCGGCCTGCGGGGTGCCTTCGGAAAGCCCTATAGGGCACAGGAGCCAGGGTCCACACTGGCCAAGTCATCATGTCCATCCATAACAAGTTGCAGAACAAGGAGCATGTGACTGAGGCCCTAGACAGGGCCAAGTTCAAGTTCCCTGGCCGCCAGAAGATGCGCATCTCCAAGAAGTGGGGCTTTTACTAAGTTTAATGCAGACAAAGTTGAAGACATGGTAGCTGAAGAGCAGCTCATCCCAGGTAGCTGTGGGGTCAAATACTTTCCTAACAGTGGCCAAATGAAGGCCTCTGCACTCATGAGAACCTTGGCACTGCTCCCTCCCTATTCATGCCCACCAATAAATACTACTTCCTATCAAAAAAAAAATTATCTTCAGAAATTAATGTTTGATTTAGCTCACTGGGAAAACAAGCACAGGGCTTTTGCTTAAAGTAGTTTTAGCTAACCTTAATTAGCAAGCCTGAAAGGTTTATAAAGTTATTTCAAGAGTGAGGTAAGCACATGACCTAAAGTCGCAACTCAGGATCATCAATTTCAAAAGTTATCTCTACAAGACCTCAATGTCTGAATAAAACAAAATAAAATAAGATAAAATAAAATAAAACAAAACATTTTTAAGATCCAAGTTTTGTGTTATTTCATTTAAACCTATAGTAAGAACATTTGTACTGTGACACTCCTTAACCAAATCTTAAGTTAGAAAATAAAACTAGCATAAAAGTTTAAGATTTTAAATCCTAACATGGACATATTTTCTTCAAATAAAAACAGTAAAATATACACTTATATGTCAAAATTAGAAAATGTACACAATTTTTCTAAATTATCTATTGAACAGGGTGCCTGAGTGGCTCAATTAAACATCTAACTATTCTTGGTTCTGGCTCAGGTCATGATCTCATGGGTGGTGAGACTGAGACCCCACTGTGGGGGGGGATTCACCCTCAGCAGGGAATCTGCTTGAAGATTCTCTCCCTCTGCCCCTCCAACCACTCGCCCACTCTCTCTCAGAAAGAAATCTTTTTTAAAAATAAAATTAGTGGGGCACCTGGGTGGCTCAGTGGGTTAAGCCTCTGCCTTTGGCTCAGGTCATGATCACAGGGTCCTGGGATCAAGCCCCACATCAGGCTCTCTGCTCAGCAGGGAGCCTGCTTCCCCCTCCCTCTCTGCCTGCCTCTCTGCCTGCTTGTGATCTCTCTCTGTCAAATAAATAAATAAAATCTTTAAAATAAATAAAAAATAAAAATAAAATTAGCTGTTGAAGAAATGACAAGGCCAGCTTCATGAGTGCACAACCTGTACAGTCACATGACTCCATGCTTGGTTTATTTTTCTGCTATAATCATTCTGAAATTCTTCATTTTTTCTTTAAAAAGGAGCCCTGAAAATTATATGGCCAGTCCTAAGCAAGAAATCTATGGGGGGGAAATTTTTTTAAACACCCATCACTCCAATGACCAAGAAAAATTTAACTCTGGGCTCACAAATCAATACAAATCTTTTTTAAGTATGCCAGAAAAGCACATATGGTTCCAAATCAGACTCAGATTTCAGAAAGGTCTGTACCGGGGCGCCTGGGTGGCTCAGTGGTTTGGGCTGCTGCCTTCGGCTCGGGTCATGATCTCAGGGTCCTGGGATAGAGCCCCGCATCGGGCTCTCTGCTCCGCAGGAAGCCTGCTTCCCTCTCTCTCTTTCTCTCTCTATGCCTGCCTCTCTGCCTACTTGTGATCTCTGTCTGTCAAATAAATAAATAAAATCTTTAAAAAAAAAAAAAGAAAGAAAGAAAGGTCTGTACCTACTGAACATCATCAACTAGAAGAACAGGCTTTGGGAAGTTTTTTCCATCATTCACAGATTTAGATCCTTTAAACACATTTATGAAATGCAATTTGATGTTTACTTCATTGAGACCCAAAAATTATATGGAGTGCTATTATTCACCAAATTTTACATTCTAAAAACTAGTATTTTATAAAAACAAACCTTCAAAGTTTTATGAAAGAAAAAAGCACACAAGCACAACAAACAAGTTGCTTCTGAGCCCCAAGACTGCTGTGATAGATCAAAGGTAACAATGTGTGGTAAAGAAAGGCATCTCCAGAAAAGAATGTCTTGATGCTCAGTAGGCACTCAAACAACTAAGTTTTATAGCCGTGTAAATGTCAGCATTCTCCTGAGAAAAGAGATTCACCCTGCTAATAAGGGTATTAAAACTGCTAGATTCAAATGAAGACAAAATAGAGTAAAGCTAAAACACTAGTAATTACTGACAAGAAAGATAACAAAGATCCATTATCAATAAGTATCTTACTTTTGTCAGCTGCAGAAGTTGAGTACTTGATAGAAGGTTTGGAAAAGGGGTAAAATACAAGCCTTTAAAATCCAAACATCACATCAAATTCCCCAGAAAGTCTTTTAACCACGGTAGTAATATCAAAAACATAAGCATCTTAAAACTCAAATGGAGGGGCGCCTGGGTGGCTCAGTGGGTTAAACCTCTGCCTTCAGCTCAGGTCATGGTCTCAGGATCCTAGGATCGAGTCCCTACATCGGGCTCTCTGCTCAGCGGAGGGCCTACTCCCTCCTCTCTTTCTCTCTCTGCCTGCCTCTCTGCCTGCTTGTGATCTCTGTCAAATAAATAAAATCCTTAAAAAAAATAAAAAAAAAAATAAGACTCAAATGGAAAGGATGAGGGAGGGCCATATTTTTTCAATATTACAATTTTACATTCTATTCAAAGAAATTAACTTGGGGGTGCCTTGGCTGTCTCTGCCAGTGGAGCATGTGCCTCCTGATCTTGGGGTTTTAAGTTCAAGCCCCACGCTGGGTGTAGAGGTTACTAAAATAAAATAAACATCTTAACTTAAGAAAAAAAAATTGGGTGGGGGGCAGCTCATCCAGGATATGAATTTTTTAAAATTTAATAAAATAAAAGAAATTAACTTGGAAAACTGTAATGAAAATCAAGTTTTGGGACACCTGGGTGGCTTAGTTGGTTAAGTGGTTATGCAGTTAAGCCTTCGGCTCAGGTCACAAGCGTCCTGGGATGGAGTCCCAAATCAGGCTCTTTGCTCAGCGGGGAGCCTGCTTCTCCCCCTGCCTGCTCTGCCTGCTATTCCCCCTGCTTGTGCACACATGCTCTCTCTCTGACAAATAAATAAATACAATCTTTAAAAAAAAAAGAGAGGGGCGCCTGGGTGGCTCAGTGGGTTAAGCCGCTGCCTTCGGCTCAGGTCATGATCTCAGGGTCCTGGGATCGAATCCCGCATCGGGCTCTCTGCTCAGCAGGGAGTCTGCTTCCCTCTCTCTCTCTCTGCCTGCCTCTCCATCTACTTGTGATTTCTCTCTGTCAAATAAATAAATAAATAATCTTATTTTTAAAAAAAGAGAAAAAGAAAGAAAAGCATGTTTGGGGGAATACAGGAAAACACAGAATTTGCCAAGGCAAATAAATGGCTATTAAATTGAAAACTGGGTGTCACTAAATAATGTTCTACTACAGATTGTTATTAAATAATATATTAAATTAAACTTAACATTAAAATATTAAACCCGTCAACACCTTCTGAGATGCTAACAAAGGAAAAAATCAGGGGCGCCTGGGTGGCTCAGTGGGTTGAACCTCTGCCTTTGGCTCCAGTTATGATCTCAGGGTCCTGGGATCAAGCCCCACTTTGGGCTCTCTACTCGGCAGGGAAGACTGCTTCCCCTGCTCTCTCTCTGCCTGCCTCTGCCTACTTGTGATCTCTCTCTCTCACTGTCAAATAAATAAAATATTTTTTAAAATAAATAAAGGGAAAAAATCCATTCACTCACAGCTGAATATTTTTAAAATAACTTCAAGCTGGGCACTGCTTTCTACTCACTTCTTAAAGCCTATTTCAGCACTAAGACAATCTAAATAAGAGAAAGTCAGGAAATCAGGTTTTCCATTAAACTCGCAGGCTCACCACCCTCCCAACTGGCATCTAGTACAGGAAAAGCCTCCAGGGAAGGAAAGAAGTCTATTTGCCCTGCATTACTGAGCTGTAAGTTTGTGTTGTTATGGGCACCAGCACAATAAAACAAATGTAAGGGCAAGGAAGCAAAAAGCTGACCGGATAAGACAATTGGTCTATGTGTTCAGTATACTAATGAGACTGTAAGTACCTAAAAGTTCCCAAGCATAACCAAATACAGAGTTAAATATATGTATTTTTTTATACATAAAATATATACACACACACACAGAAGTATTTATATATATAAAATTAGGGGGCTAGGGTACCTTGATAGAACCATAGAAGTTAAGGAATCTTTTATTCTTCTTAAATCTAATCCTTCCAAATTACAATTATAGACTACAGAATAGGAAGAATGCAAACCTCTCTAAGGGCTTGCAGAACAGATAGCTGATTTTGTCTCCAGCCTCTAAACTTTTCGCCAAAATAAGGGTAAGGGAAGATAAAAGATTATTCAACCAGATAGTAAACCTAATAAAAAAGGCAAATTCTTTTGCAAAAGTCAGTATTTAAGACCACATATCCTGCTTTTATTCCCTTATTCTACTCCCCACAGCCTGTGGCAGAGTGGAGGAATAGGATTTCCCTTTTTACTATGCACTGTCACTTCAGTGTCTGCTCTTTTAAACAAAGACTTCAAGGGAATACCAGTATTTAAGAATTAAAAACATACAAGGGCACCCTGAAGAGTGTTCTCTTTTAGGCATTCATTCACAGCTTTAGAGTCCGGTAGACCTTGCCTCAAAACCTAATTCAGGCATTTATTAGTTTTATCATCTTGAGCAGGTCTCTTTTCATTAACATGTTTGACAGCAAAAATATCCCACGGTGTTATTATAAGTGATCTAAGACACAGAAGCAACCAGAAGTGTACCTAGCATTTAGTAATCACATACATGTTAGCTATTCCCACTAATACCCTGCTATGTATCCATAACTTAGTTACACCACACACACTTTAGGTATCGGTTTCTTGAGCTCTCAAAGGAAATATAATTTATATCTGTCTTGCCCAATTTCATGGGATTACTGGAAAACAAACCAATATACAAAAAAAGCTACTAAAAAGTCTTCCAGGGGCGCCTGGGTGGCTCAGTGGGTTAAGCCGCTGCCTTCGGCTCAGGTCATGATCTCAGGGTCCTGGGATCGAGCCCGCATCGGGATCTCTGCTCAGCAGGGAGCCTGCTTCCTCCCCTCTCTCTCTGCCTGCCTCTCTGCCTACTTGTAATCTCTCTGTCAAATAAATAAATAAAAATTTTTTAAAAAAAAGTTTTCCATTATAGATCTATCCATTACTCTGTTCACAAAAAAGCTACAGTTAAACACTGCATATGGAGCTCTGTTTTATATTATGGACCTTTATCGGCTTAGTAAAACTAGTCTAAAGGAATACTTAAGTATTATTTTGTTAAACAAAACCAAAGCCTAAATAAGTACCATTATCTTCTACTTAAAAGCTAGTATTTACTGACCTGTGCCTATCACTGAGCTATGTACTTTTCATACATTATCTTATTCAATCTTCATAGGGCTGCTGAGGTAGGTACTATTTATCCCCACTTCAGTGAGGACAGCAAGTCTCCCAAGAATTAAGTAATCTGCCCAAGGACTAAGTAAGCTGCCCAAGGTCAAAGGGCCGGTATATTTCTAGATTCTAAAACACCACGCTAGAATGGACCCTTTACCATGATGTGACATGATCACTTGAATGCAGTTTTCCCCTAAAACAATGGTTAAGATCTTTTCAAATTCTACTAAAACTCAGATACTAAGGAAAAGAGACATTATAAATTTTACATGAAAATGCAAATAAAACCAGAAAGAACTTCTGAAGTTACATGTACAAGAGAAAAACTGGGCTTCAGAATATCTAAACAGGGCACAAGGAAAACCACAACCTTCTTTAGATACTCCAGCATGGATAGTGGTTCATTTGGTGAGAGGTGTACTAAGACCTTTAGTGTACTGAGTTTAATTTTCACAGGCAAATTTACTCACTTCCATAGAGAGTAAACACAATACAAACGCCTTTATCCATACATCGACTGACCTAAAAACTTACACTATTATCGGGAAAACAGGAAGAATACATGTGGCTTTGACAAGCATGTCACTTCTGTAGGAGGCAGTGATAAGGGACAACTAAAAATGCTCTGTTGAGTTTATGTATCATCTTGACACTTCATAGTGTTAGTTTACAAAGAACCCTGACAGACTAAAGTCTAATTATAATTAGTACTTCTTAGTTCAAAAATTATGTTAAGATACTATAATATAATATATCTGGTGACAACAACCTAATGATATACAAGCCAAAGTTAGCAAGATGCATTTTAGTTTTCAAATTTCAAAACATCTTGACCAAAAGCAAAATAAACCACATTTGCATTTAATTAAGCTTAAAAACATACTGAAACTTCTGTTGATAGAGGAACCAGAGGTGGTACATGAAATATCTTGCCAACTGTGAGGTGTATCCAAGAGCTTAGATATAAGATTATCATTAAAATTAAACTCTAAAAATCCATAAAGGATTTCTCCATGGTTATATAAGAGAATGTCCCTACCTTATTCTTAGGAAATAAACTCCAGAGTATTCAAAGGAATTCTGGAGGGGCACAGTTCCTTCAACTTACTCTCAAAGGGTTCAAAAAAAAAAAGGGGGGGGGGATTATAAAAGCATATGAAACAAAAGGTAAACAACTGGTGAAGGGTAATGACTGGTAAATTCCTTATGTTATTTCTGTAATTTCTACTAAATCTGAAATTATATCAAAGCGAAAAACTATTTTTTAAAATCTGACACAAATATGACAGATTAATATTATTCAACTAGTCTGCAGGTACATGAACATTCATTATATTACTTGATTAATCTAAATTCTCCTTATGGTTAAAAAAATTCAAATGAAAAAGAAGGTTGTACTCTAGTCCCAGGCAAAGTATATTCTGTCCATGAGGAAGGCTCCATAACTACTAGAATTTTGTTATTAATCATCTATCATACAATTAAGCCTTGTTCACTTCCATGCCTTTCAAGCTATCTCTGATTATAGCATCCCTAACTTATTAGGGATGCTACCCTGGTGCTCTTTACAAGCAGAAAAAGAAACATTTTTAAAAAGAACTTTTACTATGAAACTAAAAACAAAAACAAAGACACTATAGTGATAAAAGTCAAAGTGTGATTATCTCCTTGGGGTATGTACTGACTGGGAAAGAGTCTGAGTGGAGGAGAGCTGTAAGTGTTTTGTTTTTGTTTTTGTTTTGACAGAGAAAAGACAGAGCAAGAGAGGAACACAAGCAAGAGAGTGGGAGAGGGAGAAGCAGGCTCCCCACTGAGTGAGGAGCCCAATGCAGGGCTTGATCCCGGGACCCTGGGATCATGACCTGAGCTGAAGGAAGTTGCTTAACCAACTGAGCCACTCAGGTGCCCCTAAATGTTCTATCTTAATCTGGGTGCAATTACATGGATCTATACACATGTAAAAAGTTATCAAGCTTAAGGTTACTATACTTTATTATATGTACAATTATTTCGCAATTTTAAAATAAATTAAAACAAACTAGTGCTTTCAGAAAACAGACATTCTCAGTTCAAATCCAAAACCCACAACGGGACGGAATGACACAGATTACAAGGACACTCAGATTTATACCAGTCTCTGTAATCTTGGTTAACAGCAGTATACCTCTGAGGTGGGTTTTTTGTTTTTTGTTTTGTTTTGTTTTGTTTGTTTAAAGAATAACCATTCCAAAATTTTAAATAGAAGGTGTTCAAAGAGATTATGCAAGGAAAAAAAAAGAACTGGCAGTCAGGAGTTCCCAACAAATACCATGAAATCTGTAATATTATGATCTGTAACATTATCATCTTACACAAGAAATCAGGTTAGACAGATTCCCTTCTACTGTTTTATGTTTTAGTCTCAGCCACCTTGAAAAGATAAATAATGGGGCACCTGCCTGGCTCTGTTGGTTAAACATCCAACTCTTGATTTTGGCTCAGGTCATGATCTTAGGATGGTGAGATCCAGCCCTACTTCTGGTTCACACTGGACGTGGAGCCTACTAAAGATGGTCTCAGGCCCTCGGTCCTTCTGTCCCTCCCTCTCTCGGGAAAAAAAAAAAAAAAAAAAAAGGCTAAAAAGCATGGATTTTTTTTTCTCCCTTTGCAGAAACTATGGAAATAGAAAACATTTTTTAAAATATAGCTTTGGCAAGAAACTAAACACTAACACTGTGGATGTTGTCCTTCATTCAAAACAATGTCTGCAAATTCAGGACAATATAAACCAAAATCAATGTATGTAATGATAAATGGGACGATGAAACTAACATTTAAGAAGCAAGTATGGAAATAGGGAGTAGATCAGCTACTGCTATCTTCCTCCACTGGGCTATATTTCATTACAGATTCAAGTACTGTTACCCTTATTGTGTCAGTATTTCCACAGCAGAATTGAAACAAAATTTTTTTCTAATTCAACAGTGACGTCAAGTTGCCAAGTCACCATTCAGAAAACTGTCTCAACCCTAAAGAAATTTAGGAACTTTTTAGCCAAAAGCGTCTAGAAATTAATCATTTTTTTAAGTTCACTTTCATACAATGCTAACCTCAGAAGTCTACATGAGAGGTCTGGGAATGACCATTTATATCAAATTTCTATAATAAGAAATGCTAATCTACAGTGACAGAGATCAGATCAGTGGTTTGCTGAGACTAATGGGAGGATTGCTAAAGGGTATTAGGAACCTTTTCTGCAGTAATGGAAATATTCTCTATCAAGAATAGAGTGGTGATTTTATAAGCCCATATGCCTGTCAAAGTACAACAGGTGAATTCTATTGCATATAAATTATATCTTAATAAAGCAGACTTAAAAAGTAAATACACCCAATTTAGAACTTGAAAAATGATGGGAAATCAAATGCTAAGGAAAAAAAATTCACTGAAACTTGATTTAACTTAAAGATATCTGTATGGGGGCGCCTGGGTGGCTCAGTGGGTTAAGGCCTCTGCTTTCGGCTTAGGTCATGATCTCAGGGTCCTAGGTCCGCATCGGGCTCTCTGCTCAGTGGGGAGCCAGCTTCCTCCTCTCTCTCTCTGCCTGCCCCTCTGCCTGCTTGTGATCTCTGTCAAATAAATAAATAAAATCTTAAAAAAAAAAAAAAAAAAGATCTCTGTATGGAAGACAATCAAGGGGACTTCCAAAGTCACTTGACCCTCACCAGCTCTACTGTCCGCATACCTACCACTGCCACTCCTCAAACACTTGGCTCAATGCTATAAGCATTTCAGTCAAAACACAGATCCTTTAAGCATCAGAGATACCTTTAAAAGTAACAAATCTGAGAGGGAAGGAACCAAGTCTGAGTAAATGGACAACAGAAAATAATGCACACTTTCCTAACGCTATCTTACGATAACCTAAACCTCATAAGCAATCAGAAAAATACAAAATAAAAACAACGAAGATAACTTTTTCCTATATTCCAGCCACTAGACTGGCCAAAATTAAGATACCATTTACTTTCAAATACTGAAATAAACATGGAAGATTACTACTTGCATACACTTGGGTAGAAGTAAAATTGTTACAGCTAACTTTTTAGTTGTTGTTTTATTTTTTAATACAGATTTTTTTTTTTAAAGATTTTATTTATTTATTTGACAGATAAAGATCACAAGTAGGCAGAGAGGCAGGCAGAGAGAGAGAGGGATGCAGGCTCCCTGCTGAGCAGAGAGCCTGATGTGGGGCTCGATCCCAAGACCCTGAGATCATGACCTAAGCTGAAGGCAGAGGCTTTAACCCACTGAGCCACCCGGGCGCCCCAGTACAGATTTATTTTTAAATAATTCTATATTCAACACTGGGACCCAAACTTAAAACCCTGAGATCAAGAATCAAATGCTCCACCCACTAAGCCAGTCAGTCATCGCTATTATAGCTACTTTGAAGAGCATTTTGGCATCATATTAAAACTATAGGTACACAAGACACCTAACTGGTTGAGTCGGTAGAGCATGAACTCTCCATCCCAAGATCAAGAGTCACAAGCTCCGTGCCGGCTCATAGCTTACATGGGGGTGAGGGGCGGGGGGGAGACTGTAGCTATGTATACCATATGACCCAGCAAATCTGTTTTGCCTTTTAAGTAATCTCTACCCCCAAAGTGGGGCTCAAATTCACAACCCTGAGTTTAAGAGTCACATGCTCTACCTACTGAGCCAGCCTGGAGCTCTAACCCAGCAAATCTATTTCTCAATACTTCAGAGTAGTCACCCACTGAGAAAGATGCTTTGAGAGAGACGTTAATTAATTAATTAATTAATCAATAAAACCTTCACTGCAACAGCTAATAAGAACAAAAGACTAAAGATAACCTAAATATCTACCAATAGAGTAACTAGATGAACAAAAAAATTATGTTTGTATTATGGAATATTATATAATATTTAAGCAAATATCTCTGAGACACACTGAAGAGAAGAATGATGTAGAGATGTACAGTATAGTAAAAAGAAAAAAGGTAAAGAATGCCATATATTATTTAGGGATGGATACACACACACACACACACACAGGCATGGGGGAAAAAGCCTGTGGGGGAGGGAATATGCTAAATGAATTATAGTAATTATCTCTAGAGAGAATAAAAAGACCAGGACTGAAAATCACATTTAAAGGAATTTTAGCCTTATCTTTAATGCTTTAATATTTCACAAGGAGAAACTATTCACCTGTAACTCACATACTGAAATTTTATTTTGGAAAGCACTAATGCAAACAAGAAATGGATATATTAGGTTTTCCTCCCTTAAATAGTTCAAACTGAGAAATATTACTATTACTTCAAGTAATACTTCAACTATTTACAAGTTGCTGTGCCTCTATCATGCACCATATTACATGCTACTTTGGAAGGCCCATCAATACTCAAATTTTCTCCTCTAATAAACTACTGCCACAAAGGAAGAATAACATTATTAATACACCTCAAAACCTGTAAGAGACAATGAAAAAAAAAAAAGATTTAAAACAAAAATTCAGGGATGCCCAGGTGGCTCAGTAAGTTAAGCATCTGCCTTCAGCTCAGCTCATGATCTCAGGATCCTGGGATGGAGCCCAGAGTTGGGCTCCCTGCTCAGTAGGGAATCTGATTTTATCTCTCTGCCCCTCTCCTGCTTGTCCCTCTCCATCTCTCTTTCTCTCTCAAATGGACAAATAAATCTTTAAAAAAGATGGCTAATTTTAGGGACACCTGGGTGGCTTAGTTGGTTAAGCAGCTGCCTTCGGCTCAGGTCACGATCCCAGGGCCTGGGTTCAAGTCCTACATCGGGCTCCTTGCTCACAGGGAGCCTGCTTCTCTCTCTGCCTCTGCCTGCCACTCTGCCTGCTTGTGCTCTCCCTCTCTGAGAAATAAATTTAAAAATCTTAAAAAAAAAAAAAAAAGATGGCTATTTTAAACAAACATTAAGTAATAAAGTTTAGGGGCACTTGGCTCACTCAGTGAGTGGAGCATGCTTTCCAATCTTGGGGTTGTGGGTTCAAGCCCCGTGTTGGGTATAGAGATTACTTAAAATTTAAAAAAAAAAAAAAAAAAGAATAAAGTGTTGGCTACCATGTGGAAAATTGGGATTCTTGTGCACTGCTGGTGGGAATGTAAAATGGTGCAGCCACTGTGGAAAACAGGACGGCAACTCCTCAAAAAAATCAAAACATAAAATTACCACATCATCCAGCAATTCTACTTCTGGATATACATACCCACAAGAACTGAAAAGTAGGGACCTGAACAGGTATTCATATATCCATGTTCACAGCACTGTTTACAGTAGCCAAAAGGTGGAAGCAACCCAAGTGTCCATCAGTGGATGAAGGGATAAACAAAACATGGCATGTATGTACAGTGGAATATTATTCAGCTTTAAAAAGGAAGGAAATTCAAACACATGCCACAACATGGATGAACCAACATTACGCTGAATGAAATGAGGCACAACAGAACAAATACTGTATGATTACACTTACATGAGGTACTTGGAAAGCAAAATGTTTTTTGCTAAGGGCTTGGGAAAGGGATGAATGGGGCATTAGTGTTTATTGGGTACAGAGTTCCAGTTAGAGAAGATGAAAAGGTTCTGAGATGGATGGTAGAAATGGATGCACAACAATGTGAATGTACTTAATGCCACAAAACTGTACACTTAAAAATGGTTAAAATGTTGGGGGGGGGGCTCAGTTGGTTAAGCATTGGAGTCCTCATTTAATCTCAGGTCATGATCTCAGGGTTGTGGCACAGAACCCCACATCAGGCTCCATACTCAGCGCAGAGTCTGCTTGAGATTCTCTCCTTCCACCCCTCACTTGAACACACACATACTCACTCTAAATAAATATTTTTTAATGGCTGAAATGATAAATTTCATGTTATGTATATTTTACCACAACACTCACTCTCTCTCTCTCTCTATATATATATATATGCATAAGGTAAAAGTAGTAAAGTGAAATAAGTTTCACAAAATGAAAAATGCATTAAAAAATATAAAAATCCGGGGCGCCTGGGAGGCTCAGTGGGTTAAAGCCTCTGCCTTAGGCTCAGTTCATGGTCCCAGGGTCCTGGGATCGAGCCCCATGTTGGGCTCTCTGCTCAGCAGGGAGCCTGCTTCTCCATCTCTCTCTGCCTGCTTCTCTGCCTACTTGTGATCTCTGTCAAATGGATAAATAAATAAAATCTTTAAAAAAAAAAAAAAATATATATATATATATATAAATCCTAAACTCCCCCAAAAGAAATTCCCCAAAATATTAACAGAGTGTCCATTAACAGGATGTACAAGAGGACCCAAAAAAAAAAAAAAAAAACACCACCCTGGAGTTTTTGTTACAACTCTGACTTGTAAATTTGTAAACTTTATTTTTTTCATTGAGGTACAGCTGACACACAATGTTTCAGGTATACAACACAGTGGTTCAACAACTCTATACCTTATGCCATGCTCACCATCTGTCAACATACAGCACTATTAAAATATCTATGACCCGTGATATAACTTTCACCCCTACCCCCCCACCCACCCTGTGACTTATTCATTCCATAAATGGAAGCCTGTATAGCTCCCACACCACTTTACCCCATCCTCCTCATATTCCATTCCCCATACCTTGTGGGTATGTATATTTTTGTACATTCCCCCCATCCTCCTCCCCTCTGGCAACCATCAGTTTGTTCTCTGTATTCACAGATCTGTTTCTGTGTACATTTTAAACCTTTATAGTAAAACCTGAAGAAGTTAGTCACCCATAGATCTTCAAAGAAGAATAGCAAAAGGCAAAAAAAAATTAGAAGTAAAACTTTTAAGTTTTAGCTTTTACATTTGGTCACCAGCAATCTTTAAACCAAATGCAATTTATTTCTATGCTTTATATCAAAGTCTACACAACAGATTTCTAGGGATTTTTTTTAAGTAGGCTGCACACCCAAAGTGGGGTTTGAATTCACAACCCTGAGATATAGAGTCGAATGTTCAAGAGAATGAGTCAACAAGGCACCCCACTAGAGATTTACATATAAGGCTGAAAACAAAAAGATGCTTTATCCATAACAGATGTACAATACTGCTCTTGACATGATTTCCTTCACCTGTAAGATTCTTTTCCTACCATTCAAAAAGTTTAAATATCAACCATTACATTCTTAAGATGCAAAATATAGGCATCCAAGTGAATGTAACATTCAAATATTCTAAGTACCAGTAGGTACCAAAACAGTACGCAAATTTAACAAGGTATTTCTTACTGAGTCCCATATCCAGACTTCAACTTAAGTGTCTTCTATTCCTAAAGTCTTAATCTTGTATGAATTCTTTGATGGCCTTAGTTTTACAAAGTAGGCTCCAACAAAATGTTATTTTCTCCAGCCAATTACAGATGGTTAAGTTAGCAGAAATGAGTCACTAAGTTAGCACAATATGGAGTTATCTAATAATTTTTTTTAGCTAATAAAGACTGAGTTCCTGAGTCATCTGATTAAAGTTTTATAACAAAATTACCTTAATAGTAATAATAAAAGCACAGGAAAAATAAAATACACATGGAGTCATCACCTGAAATCCTAATAAAGTGAAATACATTTAAACATAGTTGTACTGGATTGAATTTAATGTAGAAAAATACTTCCTACAGATTAAAACCAGGACTACACATGCCCAAAGGTGAATATAAATTAATAGACCAGAAATACTTTATTAAATTTCAAGAGACAAATGTCTTACAGGGCATATATTACTATATTACAACATTAACTTTATTAACTTCTTTAAGAAAACTTCCCCTTCTCATTTTCACAACTAGCTTTTGCTTTCAACGTATTTACAACTGGACAGTTTAAACCATTTTGCCAAATGTATCAGTGAGAAATCCATGCCAAGACAGAATGCCCTTTAAGATTTTATTTATTTGACAGAGATCACAAGTAGACAGAGAAGCAGGCAGAGAGATAGAGGGGGAAGCAGGCTCCCTGCTGAGCAAAGAGCTCAATGCGGGGCTCGATCCCAGGACCCTGGGATCATGACCTGAGCCAAAGGCAGAGGCTTTAACCCACTGAGCCACCCAGGCACCCCCCCCTTTTTTCTTTTTTAAACAACCCAGCAATCACACTACTGCGTATTTACCCCAAAGATACAAATGTAGTGATCCACAGGGGCACCTGCACCCCAATATTTATAGCAGAAATATCCACAATAGCCAAACTCTGGAAAGAGCCCAAAAGAGCTCCATCAACAGATGAATAGATAAAGAAGATGTGGTGTCTATATAAAACAGAATATTATGCAGCCATCAAAAATGAAATCTTGCCATTTGCAATGACATGGATAGAACTAGAGGGTATTATGTTAAGCAATATAAGTCAAACAGAGAAAGACAATTATCATATGATCTCACCAATATGTGGAATTTAAGACATAAAAAGGATCACAGGGGAAGAGAGGAAAAAATGAAACAAGATGAAACCAGAGAGGGAGACAAACCATAAGAGACTCTCAATCTTAGGAAACGAACTGAGGGTTGCTGGAGGGGAGAGGGATAAATGGTATGGGGTGGTTGGATAATGGACACTGGGGAAAGTATGTGTTGTGGTGAGTGCTGGGTGTTGTGTGAGACTGATGAATCACAGACCTGTACCACTGAAATTTTACATTAATATACTAATGTATTAATGTAAATACATTAATACAAATATGTTTTTTTAAAAAAGGAATTAACAGTTGTTTTTTTAATGCCATTTACTTTTTTTTTTCCCAAGGTAGACTCCACACCCAAAATGGGGCTTGAGCTCATGACCCTATCAACAGTCTCATATTCTACCAACTGAGCCAGCCAGGTACCCCAGAATGCCATTTACTTTTAAGTATGTACACTTTTGGTTTAAAGAATAAAAATGTGACATGCTAAAGAATTAAGAGGAGGTGGGGACTATAGAAAACTTTTTTCCTCCCCAGGAAAAAAGAAAAAAAACAAAGTAGGAAACACAAAATGAGGAAACTTAATGACCCAGTGACTATGGGTAAAAACTATGTAGTCCTATGACATGACATTCAAAGTTATAATTTTAGATTTTAGCCTGATACTTAAATGTCTCTTGTGGGGAGAAGACATTCAAATGAACATAAAGACAATCTTTTCCGTGCATCCTTAAAGGCAAATAATATTGCATACCTTTACCTTTTAGAATCCATAACCAGTAGCATTTTTTTGTTATTATTAAATTCCCTTTACCCTTAACATGTGACATGAAATGATCCCTTTAAATTAACAGCTGACTGACAATTTCTTGACAGATTCTGGTAAAACCCCAATGTACCACAAGAAAGCAGAAGCCTATCATTACCATTCAGCATATTCTATCCACCTGACTCAAGAAAGCAACTCAAGAAAGCAACTTATACATGAATAATTCCCTACTCCTTTCCCTTTATAGGCTACAAATTGAATGAAGTCAGAGACCATGTAATCTTGCTCATTACAGCCTCCACAAGGCCTAGGGCATTGGAGTGTCTAGTAAATAGGTGGCATTTGGTAAATATTATATTTATAAACCTAAGTCAAATCCTACAAAGGAAAGGTAAAACTTAAAGAAGAGGTTTCAAGGCAGGGGAAATGCCTCAGAGAGATCTTACTGGTTATCAAAATGAAAATTTTTAAGTTCAAAATTAATAATACATGGAAGTTATTTTAAATTATAAGACCAATTTAGAGATGCTTAACATCATGGAGTTATTTTCCAGGTATCTATGAAGTAAAACCTTATTGTGGCACATATAGTAGACTAGTACAAGAAAGAATTATATATACTCTAAAAGTTCTAAACCGCACCAAGTACAGATCATGCTCCCAATACTTCCCTTCCTAGTTCATCTCACACCACATAATACCAGCAATTACTAATCTTTTCTAAATTAAGCACTTAAACTCTCTGCATTAGCAACCTAAGACATTTGATGATTTTAGATTGGAAAAAGTATTTTATAATTTCAGGATTAATATGCAACTTCCCTGGGTCACGTGATCCCTTACCAGTTATTCAAATCCCATTTAATCATTAGTAAATACTGGTACTCAGAAGATCATCAAGCTATAAGAAGATCTTACTTATCCATGAACACAGTATGTCAATTTACCTATAAATTAACTTTTTACCAAGACATAAAAGCTATAAAATGAAAGTAAACAACAGGTATTAAATTAATGCACAATATTTTTTATAATCTTCTATTCACCTAATAGTAATAATGACAATAAAATGAGGGAGGGCACTTGGATGGTGTAGTTGGTTGAGCTTCCAACTCTTGGTTCTGGCTTAGGTTATGATGTCATGGTTATGAGATTGAGCCCCACAGCAGGCTCTGCTCAATGCAAAGTTCCCAAGAGTCTCTCTCCCTGTGCCCCTCCCCCACTGCATGCAAGCTCATGCTTGTGCTCTCTTTCTCTAAAATAAATAAGCCTTTTTTTTTTTTTTTTAAATGAGGGGAGGTTGCCTGGGTGGCTCAGTCAGTTAACTGACTGCCCTTGCTCCGGTCAAGACCCCAGGGTCCTGGGATCAAGTCCCACATTCTGCTACCTGATTAGCAGGGAAGCCTCCTTCTCCCTCTCCTCCTGACTCGTGCTCTCTGTCTCTAATAAATGAATAAAATCTTTGGAAAAAATAATTTTAAAATATTAATAAATAAATTAAAAAGGAGGGGAAATTACTGATCATCTTTTGTCAATATTTAAATGCTAGCACTATTCTTTAAGTGGTGCCAAATTTGGCACTAAGATTTGTTCCAGTGAAATAAAGGTTCTCATGAACAAAGACGGTCTAATTTCGGGAAAATTATTTTAAGTAATCTCTACACCAAACATGGGGCTTGAGCTCATGACCCTGAAATCAAGAGCTGCTTACTCTTCCAACTGAGCCAGCCACATACCCCAATTTCGATGGAAATTAGATGGAAATTATACATTATGATTGTAAAGTCTACTAGGTATATGTTGCAACTTTTAATACAAATCCCAGTACAGGGGCACCTGGGTGGCTTAATCGGTTGAGCAACAAACACTTAATTTCAGCTCAGGTCATAATCTCAGAGTTGTGAGATAGAGCACTGCCTCCACTTTGAGCTAAGCATGGAAGCTGCTTAAGATTCTCTCTCCCTCTCCTGTCTGCATGCTTTCTCACTCTTAAAAACAAAACAAACAAAAACAAACCCCAGTACAGTGCAAATTTTTAAATCTTACAGGTGATGAGGAGTGGAAAAGAAAATAATATTAATAAGAAAATGAAACTGAAGTCTGTAGTCCTAAAAAATGACCCGACTATAAAGAGATACCTTTAGCCACACAATTTTTCCTTTAAGCAATACATATGAAAATTTAATGCCTCCTTCATCTGAAGAAAGAGTCATTTAAAATCACCTTTACTCTTCTAATGTTAAAGTGGGTTCTTAAGAGGCTAATCCTCTTAATTGTTCCCATATTCTAATGAATACCAGCTTGTAAAAGTCAATACAAAATCATTTACTGAAAGTGTTAGGGTATTACAGAACAAGAACAGAATCCATAATTAATTAGTGACATTGTATCTTTAAGTTACAGTGGCCAGTGAGACAGTGCCAGCTATCAACTGGAGGCATTAGGAAGCAACTGGTGAAGTAGCAGATCCAGGGTACTATTTACAATCCTATTAAAAAGGTTAACATTTCTTAATTTACATAAAATCCTGTAATAAATAATTAGAACATGGATATTGGCTAAGCCGGGACAGCTGCTACAAAAGGTTGCCTGCAAAATGCAATATATTAAGGTAGTCAAAGGCTATAACAGTTTTTGGTTGTTTTTTTGTTTTGTTTTGTTTTTTAAAGATTTTATTTATTTGACAGACAGAGATCACAAGCAGGCAGAGAGGCAGGCAGAGAGAGAGGAAGGGAAGCAGGCTCCCCGCCAAGCAGAGAGCCCGATGCGGGGCTCGATCCCAGGACCCTGAGATCATGACCCGAGCCGAAGGCATTAGCTTTAACCCACTGAGCCACGCAAGCACCCCTGGTTGGTTTTTTTTTAAGTAATCTATAACCTGGCACTTGAACTCACAACCCCAAGATCAAGAGTCACCTCATCTACTGACTGAGCCAGCCAGTTCCCCTAACAGAAGGGAGACAAACTACCTGAGACCTATGACTACCTAAACTTTTTGCCCCAAAGCACTTTACACACCCTAGCCAAAAAGGGGGAATCCAAGCAGAGCCAAAACCCAACAGAAGCTCAAATACAAGTGTCAGAAGGCTGAGGTAGCTGTAACCTATGGGGCATTCTTGTGTCTTACTTAACTAAGCTGTACCTGCATAGAGTGAGAGTCCAGGAGAGTGGGTAAAGAAGAACCATTGGGAGGGTGGCACCTGGGTGGCTCAGTCAGTTAAGCATCTACCTTTGGCTCAGGTCATGATCCCAGGACCCTGGAATCAGGCCCTTCATCAGGCTCCCTGCTCAGTGGAGAGCCCACTTCTTCCTCTCCTCTGCCAGTTCCCCTACTTGTACAGGCTCTGTCAAATAAATAAAATCTTTAAGAAAGAAAGAAAGGAAGAACCACTGGGTAATGAGCAACTTGGGTACTATAAACATAACTACCACTAGACTTTACAGACCTCTGATTCTGACCAACCAGAATAGAGACCCTACTGAACACTCAAGAGCATTCAGATGAGAATGCATCAGCAGAGTTAAACTAGCCGGAGGACCAAGACTCTTCTCTTGGCCTACCTAACAAAGCTTTCTATAAAAACAAGTCTTCAAGTATTTGAATATAAAATAACTTTTTCTCTTTAAAAGATAGCTTTCTGGGGCAACTCGGTGGCTCAGTCATTAAGCATCTGCCTTCAGCTCAGGTCATGATCCCAGGGTCCTGGCATTCGGGCCTGCATCAGACTCCATGCTCAGTAGGGAGCCTGCTTCTCCCTCTGCCCATGTTCTCTCTTTGACAAATAAAAATCTTTAAAAAAAAAAAAAAATTAAAGCAAATATAACAACACTGAATTATGGGTTTTATAAAATATCTCATAGTAAAATGACATTAACACAAGACCAGGAGGAAGGAAAATGGAGACATACTACCAGAGGACTCTAATGTTATACACCAAGTAGTATAATATTATTTAAAGGTAGACCATGATAAGTTAAAAGGATTGACTCTAGGGACGTCTGGGTGGCTCAGTGGGTTAAGCCTCTGCCTTCAGCTCAGGTCATGATCTCGGGGTCCTGGGATCGAGCCCCACATCGGGCCCTCTGCTCAGCAGAGAGCCTGCTTCCCTCTGTCTCTCTGCCTGCTGCTCTGCCTACTTGTGATCTCTCTTTCTGTCAAATAAATAAAGGGTTTACTATACACCCTACAGCAGCTAGGCAAATAAGTACAGTTAATTTACTAATGTCGGAGATTAAGTATCACAAAATACTTAATCCAAAAAATGGTAAGAAAAGAAAAATTAAGGATAGATGAGATGGGGGTGCGGTGAATGGCTGGCTCTCAGTGGAGTATTCAACTCTTGATCTCAGGATCATGAGTTTCAAACTCATTTGAAGCCCATGCTGGGTGTAGAGATTACGTAAAAAAATATTTTTTGTAATTTAAGAAAAAGGAATAGAGGGGCGCCTGGGTGGCCCAGTGGGTTAAGCCACTGCCTTCGGCTCAGGTCATGCTCTCAGGGTCCTGGGATCGAGTCCCGCATTGGTTTCTCTGCTCAGCAGGCAGCCTGCTTCCCTCTCTCTCTCTCTGCCTGCCTCTCCATCTACTTGTGATTTCTGTCAAATAAATTAAAAAAAAAAAGAAAAAGGAATAGAAGAGATGAAGTGTCGGGAAGAAACAACTTTTCCTCTTCTCTATTCAGTTCAATTAGAGGCCTGCAAATTAAACTGAAAATGATGGCGGTGGGATGCAAGATTTATTCACATGTATATGAACACACAAAAGTAGTGACTTTCTAAACAACTAAAGATGGGGCCTTTTATACTTAATTTATTAGGAGAGGGTGGAGCTGAAAGGCTCCTACAGGAAAAACAAATGGGTTTCTAAGAGAATAAACAGAAGATAAGAACGTTTGTGATAATGTCTATTTATGTAGGGATGAGTAGTCTTACTCATTTTTTCTTTATGGCCATAAAAATTCCCCTGGAAGGAGATTCATGGCAAACTCACTGCCAAATTTCTGCTTCTAGAGAGACAAAAGAAGTTCCAAGAGGGTTTCTACATTTGCTGTATATCAAAAATTGTCCATTTAGATTCCACCTGACACTAATGTAATACTATATTATCAACTATATCTCAATAATCTTTTTAAGATTTTATTTATTTATTTGAGAGAGAGAAGGCAAGAGGGAGCATGAGCAGGGGGAGAAGCAGAGGGAGAGGCAGAGGAGAGGCAGACTTCCCTTCTGAGCAGGGAGCCCGATTGGGGACTCGATCCCAGCACCCTGGGATCATGACCTAATCCAAAGGCAGCCGATCAACGGACTAAATCACCCAGGTGCTCCTATACCTCAATAATCTTCTATCAATTCTGGAGGTCCCAGTAGATCCCCAAAACAGAAATCAAATGTAAGATGGCAGACTTAAACCTAACCATATCAATACTTAAATGTTAATGGATCTTTGTAAAGACACTAATTAAAAGGCAGAGACTGTCAAACCAAATTTAAAAATCAAGGCCTGGGGTGCGCCTGGGTGGCTCAGCTGTTACGCATCTGCTTTTTGCTCAGGTCATGATCCCAGGGTCCTGGAATGGAAACCCGCATAGGATTTCCTGCTCCATGGGGATCCTGCTTCTCCTTCTCCCACTCCCCCTGCTTGTGTTCCCTCTCTCACTCTCTGTCAAATAAACAAACAAAAATCTTAAAAAAAAAAAGAAAGAAAGAAGAAAAAAAATCAACCAAGGTCTATGGAGTTTTGAGCTCCAAGCTGGGTATAGAGATTACTTAAAAATAAAGTCTTAAAATCAAAAAAAATATTACCGGGAGGCACCTGGGTGGCTCAGTCGTTAAGCATCTGCCTTTGGGCTCAGGTCATGATTGATCCCTGGGTCCTGAGATCAAGCCTCACACTGGGCTCCCTACTCAGTGGGAAGCCTGCTTCTCCCTCTCCCACTGCCCCTGCTTGTGTTCTCTCTCTCTCTTGCTGTGTCTCTGTCAAATAAATAAAATCTTAAAAAAAAAAAAAAACTAATTATATGCTAACCATAAGAAATACACTGTAAATATAAAGACACACAGGCTGAATATAAAACGATGGAAAAAGATACACCATGCAAATACTAGTCATAAAAAAGCTACAATAACTATATTCATACCAAGATAGAATGGGACAAGTCATTTGTGATTAAAGAGTAAATTTACTGAGAAGACCTAACAATCCTAAAATACGTATCCCTCAAAAACAGACCCTGAGGGGGCACCTGGACAACTCAGTCAAGCACCTGCCTTCAGCTCATGTCATGATCCTGAAGTCCTAGGATTGAGCCCTACGTTGGGCTCCTTGCTCAACAGGAGAGTCTATTTCTCCCCTCTACCTCTGACCCTTCCCCACCAGCTCATGATCACTCTCTTGCTCTATCTCAAATAAATAAATAAAATCATTTTTAAGATTTTTAAGAAGCAGGGGGAGTGAAAGAGGGAGAGGGAGAAGCTGGCTCCTCGCTGAGCGGGGAGCCTGCTGTGGGCCTTGATCCCAGGATGCTGGGATCATGACCTGAGCTGAAGGCAGATGCTTAATCAACTAGGCTGTCCAGGTATCCCATAAATAAAATCTTAAAACAAACAGACCTTCAAAATACAAGAAGTAAAAACTGACAGCACTGAATCCCCACCTATAGTTTGAGATTTCAGCACTCCTCTTTCAGTAATAGAACAAGTCGACAAAAAATATCTAAGTATATAAAAGACTCTAATAAAGGGCACATGGTTGATTTCAGCCTAAGTCATGATCTCAGGGTCCTGGGATCAAGCCCCCACATATGGCTCCTTCTGCTTGAGATTCTCTCTCTCCCTCTCCCTCTGTCCCCACCACTGACTCTCGAGTGGGTGTGCACTCTCAAATAAATAAATCTTTTAAAAAAAAAAGACTCTGGGCGCCTGGGTGGCTCAGTGGGTTAAGCCGCTGCCTTCGGCTCAGGTCATGATCTCGGGGTCCTGGGATCAAGTCCCGCATCGGGCTCTCTGCTCAGCAGGGAGCCTGCTTCCCTCTCTCTCTCTGCCTGCCTCTCTATCTACCTGTGATCTCTCTCTGTCGAATAAATAAATAAAATCTTTAAAAAAAAAAAAAAAAAGACTCTCATGATACTATCAACCAATAATTGATATCTACTTGCAGGACACACTTTCTTTCCTAGACATAGAATATTCACTATGTCTTCCCACAAATCTCAAATTCAAAAGATTGAAAGCTTATAGTCTGTCCTCTGATCACAATATTAAATTAGAAATCTGTAATAATATCTCAAACAACCCCAAATATCTGTTAATTGAGTATATATCTAAATAATCCATAGCCAGAGAGAAACTGGAAAATATTTCAAACTAAATGTAAGTATATAATATGTCAATTTGCGGTATCTAGCTAAAGCATTAGAGAAAAATGTAGATAACCATATACAAAAAGATGAACCTCAACCCTTACCTCATTCATTAAACAGACTTTACACCTTGAAGTGCTTCACAGACCTAAATGTAGAACACAAAACTATAAAAATTCCTGAAGAAAATTTAAGTAAATATTAGTGACCTTAGGTTTAGAGGAGATTCCTTAAATAGCTATAAAGGGCATTTACTATAAAGGAAAAGTGAAACAGTAGCTTAGACTTCATAGAAGTTTCTCAGTCTTTGAAAGATACTGTTAAGAAAATGAAAAGACGGGCGCCTGGGTGGCTCAGTGGGTTAAGCCGCTGCCTTCGGCTCAGGTCATGATCTCACGTTTCTGGGATCAAGTCTCTGCTGAGCAGAGAGCCTGCTTCCCTCTCTCTCTCTCTGCCTGCCTCTCTGTCTACTTGTGATCTCTCTCTCTCTCTGTCAAATAAATAAATAAATAAATAAATCTTTAAAAAAAAAAAAGAAAATGAAAAGGCAAATTACAAATTGCAAGAACATATTTACAAAACGTGTGATTTGCAAAACCTGGGATCAAGGACTCATATCCAGAATATATGAAAAATTCTTGCTACTTAAAAGACAACCTATTTTTTTTTTTAATGGAGAAAAGAGTTGAAAGGGACATTTTCAGTGAAGAAAATAAATGAATGACAAACAAAAGGATGATCATACGGAAATTACAAAATAAAACTACAATAAGGTATCACTACAGACCCACCAAGAATGACTAAAATTCATATAAAGACTCACAATAACAAATGTTAAGGATGCTGATTTCCTGAAATTCTCATACACTGGTGGTGGGAATGTGAAGCAGTATAGCTATACAATCCTGCAACTTCCACTCCCCCTAGGTATTTAACCTAGAGAAATGAAAACACATGCCCATACAAAGATCTCTATGCACATATTCATAAGAACTTTACCATAACAGCCAAAAACTAGAAACCCAAATATCCATCAACTGGTGAAGAGAGGAGTTGTGGAATATCCAATGGAATACTACTTAGCAATTAAATAGAACCTACCACTTCTTTTAATAAAAGGGATGAATCTCAAAAGCACTATGCTAAGTGAAAGAGGGTACATACAAAATGTACATACTGTATGATTCTATTTATATGACATTTTAGGTGAAAAGGCAAAACTATAGTTACAGAAAGTGATCAGTAACTGCTGGAGATAGGGATAGGAGGAGGAGGGTGACCATGAAGGTTGCAAGGGGTGTCCTTTCTGAGGTGACAAATTGGAGTAGCTAAATGACTTTTTACATTTATAAAAACTCAAATTATATAAAGATGGGTGAATTTCATTTTGTGCAAATTATGCCTCAATAAATTTTTCCCCCATTTGGCAGCAAAAAAAAAAATCAGAAATATAGATATGTGCTTTAGTAAAGAAAGTATTCTTCCTAAATCTTAGAGTTAAATACCCTTAGTAACTAGTGGAACCATGTTTAGGGGGTACAGACCATTTCACTGAAATCTAAACTCAGAATGTATGCTTTACAGATGACCAAGAGATTTGTATAACTAAGTCCCTTCTGATGGAGCTCCATGATCTGCATTTAACCCACAGTGAAGCCTTAAAGGAAGTTTCAAGTTACACAGGGCAAAAGCTAGCTAAAACAGATTAAACTAAAAGTTGGATAATGCAGCACAGAGATCTCAAGCGCTAGGCTTACCACGCTTTTGCCAATAGTCAAGTTTATTTGGGGACTGGAATATTTTTTAAAGTTCTTCATGTTCTCTGCAGCTCCTACCCATTAATTCCATTAATCAAAGGCTTCCAAAAGAACAATTCTGAAAAAAGTTCCACTTTCATTCTCACCTAATGTGTTACACCCCACCAATTAGGGTCACATTATAAAAGAACCAAATTTTGCTACACAACTTAATACCAACAGCTTATTAAAAAGCAAGACAAAAAACTCCTGATTCCCTCATGAATCACATCTACTTTACTACAGCTCCTTTGTGAGAAAACATTAAAGAGGATATTTATGCCTAGAACAGTACAATCATTATTACAATCTGTCTTCCTATCTTCGCTCTTCTATTTATTATGGTGATAATCTCTTTAAAGGAAACTTCTACACTGTATAGGTATTAGTGGTTGGAAAAGAATACTTATCTGTTCCATATCCATTTAAACATGTTTCACTCTAAGCAAAGACCCCCTGTGAAAATGGAAAGATATTTATTTTCACTCCTCTATGGGCTGAGTTTACCTATGTATCTTAAACATTTACCCTGATCTTGAAGTCCAAACTATCTTTAAATACTTAGAAAGTCACTGTAGAAACAGTTTTAGACTAATACTAGACATATTAGTTAGAACCTTCAATTGTTAAGTGAAAGAAACCCAAGCCAACAAAATCAGAGCTGACTGGCTCACCGGATACTGAAACAAAGATGAACTTCAAGCAGTAGGGCCTCAAAGGCTCAGCGCAACCAGATGCATCTCTTTATCTCATGTTCCTCTTTACTCATTTGGCCTCATTCTCTCCCAATGGAGACAGAACCTCCTGCCTCCCGCTAGCTTCCTAACTTCGCAAGCCCAGAAGAAAACTGACCACTTGCTCCAGTCATCTGTTTATCAATACTAGTCAAGCATGCCTATTGGCCCTTTGGGTCAAATGCCAATCAGTACTCAAGAGGGACAGACCTGCTACACATGTTCAACCATAAGACACCAGAAAATGAAGACTAAGATATCTTGCTGAATAAATTAAAATCAATGACTTGCTACTCTATATAAATTATTCTGACTCCGTGAATTAAATGCAAGATCTCAAAAACAAACAAAAACACAATAAATACCCTATTCCTTTTGCTATATATATAATAAAGTACTGGAGGAGTCCCTAATGTCCAAAAAATTGATTTAAGGATACAATCTAAGAATTGGTAATAACCCCTCCAAATATAATCCAAAAAAAAATAAGGAAAAAATAAGGAAATCTAACCCTTGGAACAGAACCACTGACCTAAAATTACAGGGAAGTCCTATGATGGGAAAAAAGGAGAAGTTCAATTTAATGGGTTTACATATGACAGTTTATCAAGAAACAGAGCAATCTTATTTTAAAAATTCTCTCAGTGGGATGCCTGGGTGGCTCAGTTGGTTAAGCAGCTGCCTTCGGCTCAGGTCATGATCCCAGCGTCCTGGGATCGAGTCCCACATCGGGCTCCTTGCTCAGCAGGGAGCCTGCTTCTCCCTCTGCCTCTGCCTGCCATTCTGTCTGCCTGTGCTCACTCTCTCTCCCTCTCTCTCTGACAAATAAATAAATAAAATCTTTAAAAATAAAAATTAAAAAAAATTTTAAAATAAAAATAAAAATTCTCTCAGTGATGGCACAAATCTGAAACTAAAGGATAACATGAGACCCATATTGGGGGCAATCAATCACCACAGCAATGGCTAAGATTCATCCAACACTTGGGGAACTAAATCTCTGCAGAAATGCCTCCTTTAAAAAGACATTTTGTAAGTGGAAAGGAATCTCAAATTTTCTGGTGTATCTGAATTTTAAATTACTTTGTTTCAAGGCTAATCATTTCAAAACAATTGGATGTTATCAATAAAACTCAGCAGTCCCAGATTCTCTGCTGATCCATCACTCAATTTAACTAACAGTTTGCTACCAACTAGTTTTATCTTTCAGTACTTCCAGTCCCATGCAAGCTGATTTTGTTCTACATAACTGCATTTATACTCAGAATTCAAGTTGAACAATGACCTACATTTAGTAGTATCTGGGTACCTCTAAGACACAGAAAAGGGCTCACTTTCTACTAATTTTTTATCTTTCAAAGCTCAACCTGAGGGAATAAACACTATTTTTCAACAAGTAGCAAATTTATAGTTATTTATAATAAAGAATTAAATACAAATGCTTATTATTTCTTTTAAAAAAGTTCTATTAGATTCTGAGTCATACTGCCTCTGAAAAAAATTACAAAAAAGAGAGCTACAAATAATGTAGGGGAGAAGTCAAGGCAACTATTTATAATAATTGTAATAACCAGCACAACAAAGAGCACTTAAAACAACAAGTTATCATCCCATTTTACAGAGGGGGAACTTAAGGCACAAAGAGATAAAGTAACATGTAACTTGTCTAAGTCATAAAGCTAGCTAATAAATAATTTACACATGAAAATTCAAACCATGTATTAAGGAGGACTAGCACATGTCAGGCCATCTCAAAAACAAAATGGTCAATGTCAAAGTAGTCCATTCCAACAAAAAGGCAGAAAAGAAGCAGAGACTAAGAGGAACTAAGTTGTTTGTTTGTTTTTCTCTCAGTACCATGAAACCAGACCCAGATCCCTGGGGGGTAAAATGTCTATATTCTCAAACTATACAAAAATATCACAAGTAACTCTTTCTTTTTTTTTTTTTTTTAAAGATTTTTATTTATTTGACAGAGAGAAATCACAAGTAGATGGAGAGGCAAGCAGAGAGAGAGAGAGAGGGAAGCAGGCTCCCTGCCGAACAGAGAGCCCGACGTGGGACTCGATCCCAGGACGCTGAGATCATGACCTGAGCCGAAGGCAGCGGTTCAACCCACTGAGCCACCCAGGCGCCCCAAGTAACTCTTTCTTAAAGAAAAACACTTTCAGGGGCACCAGACTGGCTCCGCCAGAAGAGCATGGGATTTTTTCTCAGGGTCATAATTCCAGCGCCACACTCAGTATAGGCATTACTAAAAATAATATACCAATAAACTTTGAAAAGGAACGGAAAGAAAGCACTTTTAACTTTTAAAAGGCACATTCTTGACAAAAATCATATGAAATGGCAGCATTTTGAATACTGGTTATTCATTCTTAAATATTATGCTTGAAAGAATGAAGCAAATCCCTCAAAGCAATCTCTCATAATACCCCATAGGAAAGAACTACCATGTGCAACAACTTTTATTGAGAAATAGAAAGTACTACAATAATCAAAAATAGGTCAATCTATCATCATGGCATATTCACTTAGCTTTATCTCAAAAATATTTTCAGATTATTAAGGGGTTTTCTTATCTGAAAGACAACCCTTCGAGAACATGAAAAAGACATAATGCTATTTCCACCAAGTTAACAATTAAGTTAGTTAAGGTGACAATCTGTCACCTAGAAAAATATGAAGCTATGAAACTAGATTTAGAAATGGAGCTGCAATCATTCTAATCCACAAAAACAATAAGAATTGGTATTTATTTCACAGTTCTGAAGCAAGTCTACTTTCATGGTGTTTTTACTCCTAAAATGTGCAGTACTAGTAAGCAAAAAGGGTCTGTTCCTCAAAATTGAACTGATTCTGGTCTTGCTTTGGTTTCTTCTGCTCTGTTCAAGTAGGAAACAGTAGCTACAGTGTCTGATGTGAACATGATACTTGTGCTTACTTACTAGTGAGCTAAGTATATTCCCTGAGCTCTAGAAAACTGATACCTATTGAGCTCCTTGAGTTAACCCTTAGTCACTACAAGACTATTTTCATCCAGGCCCAAAAAGGAAATGCCACTGCAGCACCACAAAGGTCACCCCCATTCTGAATCCTCACTTGGTTTCTGTCCCAAAGTTTTACAAGATTGGTAGGGAAAAAAATCTTACTTGCATCCTACTACTTACGTCCTTCCTACCATTATCCCCAGGAGGTACAAGCAAGATCTCATCTTGATTTCTTGGCTGCCTTTCACTGATGTAATCATAGCATGAAGCTTTGAAATAGGACCCTGGGATAGGCTATTCCCTTCAAAGTGTCTATCATTACTCCTTGGTGAGTCAGCTTCTGGACTGCCGCCAATGTGCCTTTTTGTTGAGTTAATCATGAAACCATATTTCTGTAGAGTTGATATGTTGGCCACAACACAATTTCAAAAGAGTCCCTAAAAGTGTTTATCAAAGAAAGGACACAGATACATATCCAAGCAAGCCACTCACATGTTTCAATAAGAGAAGGGACAAATAATACAAAGGAGTTTTCACAGAATCATAGTAAAAAAAAAAAAAAAAATGATCTAACATGTAAGAGTCCAAAAACGTACTGTAAAATCTCCTGATATTTTTAAGTAGATTTTATGCAAATGGATACATTTAAAAGTTTTTATGTCCTTGAGAAAGAAAAAGTCGTCTTTTATGTATCAGGTAAATGAACTGAAGAATTTTTAAGTTAATAAAAACATGAGATAGCCAAGAATTCCCTGAAATTTTCATCAACTATCCCAGAAGGGAAAAAAAACCTATTCCACTCTATCTTTTTAGAGGAACCCATTAATTTTTTTAAAAAATGTTTAATTCTTAGTTTTAAGAAGGGAAAATACTGTTGACAACAGAGGAATAATATATGCAGTGGAACTAACTAGTTCCACAGAGCAAGAATGGGAAAACTCGTGGCTCTGAAGAAAAAATGGATAATAATAACATCTACTTTCAGGATATAGAAAGTAAGGTATATTCATGTATGGTTTTCCTTTAAAAAAAAAAAAAAGGAAGTGTTTCCTATGAATTTGAGAAGAGAGCAAACATTCAGGATGAATCTACTCATAAGATAAACAGAGCTCATTTCAGGTTTGTCAACAGAAGAATACATAGTAACTCTGGAAAAAAGCTAATATACACAGTTTTACCAGTTTAAGAGACTTACCATAACTAAAAATGTGCTTACGCAGAATTTTAGTGTGTAAATTTAAAACATGCAGCCATAAAAACCCATAAAAGTTGTTTTAATACCCACAGGAGAAAAGCTCTAAGTATACAATAATAATTGCAAATTCAGGGGTGCCTGGGTGGCTCAGTCGGTTAAGCTTCTGCCTTCAGCTCAGGTCATGACCGCAGGGTCCTGGGATCGAGCCCCACATCAGGCTCCATGCTCAGTGGGGAGTCTGCTTCTCCCTCTCCACCTCCCCCTGCTTATGCTCTCTAATAAATAAAATCTTTAAAAGAAAAATTGCAAATCAGGGGTGCCTGGGTGGCATAGTCAGTTGAGCACCTATCTCTTGGTTTTGGCTCAGGTTATTATCTCAGAGATCTGGGATCAAGGCCAACATCAGACTCCCCAGCGTAGAGTATAAGAGTCTCTCTCCCCTCCCTCTCTGCCTCTCCCTCCTACTAGAAGGCATACTCACTTTCTCTAAAAATAAGTAAGTTTTTAAAAAATAGTAATAAGTGGGGCACCTGGGTGGCTTAGTCAATTGGACGTCTGCCTTCAGCTTAGGTTATGATCCCAGGGTCCTGGGATCAAGCCCCACACCCTACTCAGCAGAGAGCCTGTTTCTCCCTCTCCCTCATTTGCTGCTACCCTTGCTAGTGCTCTTTGTGAAATGAATAAATGAAATCTTTAAAAAAAAACATAATAAATGCAAAAAAAATTCAAAAACACTAAGTATAAAATATATAATTTATATAGCATTATTACAGTAAAGGCAAGATATCCCCTCCCAATATAGTAAATTCAAACAACCTGCATTCAATTTAGAATGCTTGAATAAACATTATCTTATACCAAGGAAGTACCTTACCCACATACAAGGACTCAAACACTAAAAGGCATAATCCTCTAACATACAATTCAGAATTCCCTAGCCCTTAAGAGTTTTATGCACATGGTAAAAGAGCTCAAGAAATATTCACTAATTTAAGGAGATATAATTCCCTGTTATTCATACTAGAGCAATGGTGAATATGTTTATTCTGTATAACAACTAAAAATGAAAATGTATGGTAAACTTCTTACTGCTTATGTAACAAAGCCCTAAGAACCGTATGTAATAGAGGGCAACAACTTAGTGTTGCTTAAATTTTGGTGCAAAGTAAATTTCCCAAATATTATATGTGATGGTGATTTAAAAATTTACCTCCTCAGCACTGATAGTTCTCTCTAGCCCTGTCCTAAAGCTCTGCCTTAACTATTTGTATTTAGATATCCAATTGCTTCTATGCTTAAAAGCAAGACACACACACACACACTAACACTCCTTATCTTTCTGCCAAAAATCAATTGCCCTGCTACTTATTCTCCTGGGCTCCATCTGAATCTATTATCTTTGAATATTCTTGTATTTACTTTCTTTCAACTCTGACACTGATCCCTGTGGAAAGAGGCAGTGTTCTTGTTAGCACTGTAGTTAAGAGTAACAACAACTGCACAAGCATATATGGAATGCTTACTATTGGCTAGCTACTGTCTAAGCACTTAATCCTCACAAAAGGACCAAGTATCATTATTTCCAGTTTTTTAAGACTTTATTTGTCAGAAAGAGAGAGAGAACACAAGCAGGAGGAGTAGTAGGCAGGAGAAACGGGCTCCCCACTTAATAAGGAGCCCAATGCGGGGCTCAATCCCAGGACCCTGGGATCATGACCCCAGCTGAAGGCAGGGGCTTCACCAGGCAGGCACTTAACTGACTGAGCCACCCAGGCGTCCCTTGTTATCCCCATTTTAAAACTAAGAAATCTGAGGCACAAAGTTAAGGAATTTGCCTAAGATTAGAGAGAGGTACTAGTGGTGGCACCACAATTCAAACCCAAGCCTGAGCTCTTCATCACACTAAACTGCAATAGTGCCAAGAGCATCCAACTTGATGTCAGAAGATCTGGGTTCCAGTTCACCTATTCACTAGCAGTGCAACTTCAGACAAGTCCTGACAGCTGTGAAACAATTTGTTTACTTGTAAAGTGTGAGTTACAATATGGCCTATTCTGCCTACTTCAGATAGTGTGCAACTAATACAGCAAATTAAAACCTTATTTGTAATACTAGAACCACAGTTGTTACCTCCATATTCCCATGTTTTTAATGTTGGCGACCTTATGCTGGAATTTTAGACCTGGATCACCAACACTGTAGTATCAGAAAAAGTAAAAGCCTAATAACTAAATCTTGTCCCTATCAAGTAACCACATACAGAAGACCAAATTTGCAATCTCCATTCTGTCAAGATGGACACCTCCAGATAGGTATTTCCATGTGAAAAGGCTAGAAACATAAAAACCCACAAATGAAATATCAAATAATCACTTACCAAATGATACTTGAAATGTAACATCTCTCAGTTCTAAACACAATATTCAGTATTCTGAGTATTTTAACTTAGAAGAAATACACACTTCTGAAAGAAGACCTACAGCTCTGTACACCAAGTACTTCAATCATAGGATTTAAATCTAAAGCTAAGATTCTAGACTAAACAAAAGAAACACGCAGACATACTATTCTTGAAAGTGTGAAACCACCTATGGTCCTTTCTGCAGTCCTTTGCAGGGTCAGAACTGGAAGCTCGAACCCTTAACTTGCAAAAATTGCCTGCAATGTCTTTTCTAATGTAAAAAGGTCCCATCTCTCCCTCAGTCTCATATTGCAAGAAAAAGAAAGTTCACAAAGCTACTTAATTCAAGTAGCTAATCAACCATAAGCCATGAAACCTAAGTTTTATGTCTTGTTCACATGAAACTATGACTATTAATATTAATACCTCCAGGCACCTTAAGACAGGGGAGGAAATGCAGCAGGAACTCTAGCTAAACATGTTTTACTTAAAACTTTTCAAAACCAAAATTACATAACCACCCTGCTACTTAGAGGAACAAAACAAAGTCAAGGATTCACAATTCAAGAGCTACTAAAAACATAAAATATAAAATAATGTACTAAGGAGTTTTATAAGTTTAAAAAAAAGGGAGTTTTGTAAATAAATTTATCCACTGACTAAATGTGTCTGCCTTCTTCCTTAAAGAAAAGTCTGATTTACAGTTTACAAGATTATTTATGTAACAAACTATTCTCATTCCAGAGTAGGCTTCCTTGGGGATGAAGTTTAATAAGTAATTTACAATTTTCTGTGAAAATTACTAAGCCTCAAGTTCCACGGTAAAATTACAGAAGCTCTGGGCACCATATTTTTCAAAAATGCATTAAATACATGGAATGGTGTGCTCCAGGTCATATTTCGCACTGGGCATGGAACCTGTTTCATATTCTCTCACTCCCTCTTCCTTTGCCCCTCTCCCTCTGCCCACCCCCCAAAAGAATACATGGGCATGGAGCACCTGGCTGGCTGAGTTGGTGGAGCATAGGAATCTTGATCTTGGGGTTGTAAATTCAAGCCCTACATTAGGTGCAAAGATTACTTAAAAATAAAATCTTAGGGGCACCTGGGTGGCTCAGTGGGTTAAAGCCTCTGCCTTCAGCTCAGGTCATGATCCCAGAGACCTGGAATAAGCCCTGAATCGGGCTCTCTGCTCAGCAGGGAGCCTGCTTCCCTTCCTCTCTCTGCCTGCCTCTCTGCCTACTTGTGATCTCTGTCAAATAAATAAATAAAATCTTTTTAAAAATTTAAAAAATAAAAAAAAAATAAAAATCTTTTTTTTTTTTTTTAAGATTTTATTTATTTGCCAGAGATAGAGAAGAGTACACACAAGCAGGCAGAGAGGCAGGCAGAGGCAGCGAGAGAAGCAGGCTCCCCGCCAAGCAAGGAGCCCGATGTGGGACTGGATCCCAGGACCTTGGAATCATGACCTGAGCCGAAGGCAGAGGCCCAACCAACTGAGCCACCCAGGCGTCCCAAAAAAATAAAATCTTTTTTAAAAAAGGGCATGTATACGTGTATGTGTGTAAAAATGTTTTTATAGCAGTTTTTTGTAGTCACTAAAAACTGGAAACAACCCAAATGAGCTTGAAAAATGAATAAACTATGGTACGCCCATACAATGAAATGCTGTTCAGCAATTAAAATTACTAATTCACAAAATATGGATATGTCAAAGTACAGTGTGTTAAAGAAGCCAGTCTCAAAAAGCTACATACTGCATGATTCCATTCATAAGGAATTCCTGAAAAGACAAAACTGTAATGACAAAATAGATCAGTACTTGCCAGAGATGAGAAGTGGAGGAATGGGTGGACTAGAAAGGCCCAGGAGAAAAATCTCTTGAGATAATCGAACTATTCTGTATCTCCATCACATCTCACAGAACTGTACTCAAAAAGCCTGAGTCTTACTATATGTAAATTATACCTTAGTTGTAAAATTTTTCTAAAACATGGAGATGGTAGAATCTTAATCTGAAAACAGGACCAGATGCTGCTTAAACAACAAAGCAGGTACACCAAACCTACCATTAATATTTTTGTCTAGAAACTAAAATAGTATTTGTAAGGTAGTTATAAATTCCCTTAGGATTAAAAAAGTAAATATATATATTCATTGATTGGGTTTATCCACGTAATATATAAATATATAATAAACATAAATACAGGGCACCTGGATGGCTCAGTGGGTTAAAACCTCTGCCTTCGGCTCAGGTCATGATCTCAGGGTCCTGGGATCGAGCCCCGTGTCGGGCTCTCTGCTCAGCAGGGAGCCTGCTTCCCTTCCTCTCTCTCTGCCTGCCTCTCTGCCTACTTGTGATCTCTGTCAAATGAATAAATAAAATCTTTAAAAAAAAAAAACCATAAATACATATATTTAAAAATACACATATATATATTTGGGGCACCTGGCTGGCTCAGTCAAAAAACAATGACCCTTTCTTTTTTTTAAGAATTTTTATTTATTCATCTGGAAGAGCAAGCCCATGCACGAAAGCGGGGGTGCGCGGTTGTCAGAGGAGAAGTAGGAAACTCGTGACTGAGCAGGGAGCCACACACAGGGCTCAATCCAGGGCCGTGGGATCACGACATGAACTGAAGGCAGACACTCAAACAACTGTGTCACCCAGGCGCCCCAAGAATGTGACTCTTGATCTTGGGGTGGTGAATTTGAGCCCCACATTGGGTTTTTAAGAAAAGTTTTTTAAGAAAGCTACCTATTATTTACATCCTAGTAGTGCTGGAAGAAAATAAGCTTTGTCAAGGAGAAAATAAAACCCAAACAATAAGTATTAACACCAAAAAAAATATATGAACACCAATCTTATCTAGATTTATTACGGTCACAATAAATGAGCTTCCTCTCTTAATTCTGGTTCAAAAACCCAAAATTTCACTTCAAAAAACCTGCAAGAGATTAAGATCTTAACATGTGCCTAAAATCTTTAAGTGCTTTCACTTAACTAAGCAGTACAGCAAAATGGTTAAAAGCTCAGACTCAACAACTCAACTACCTGGGCAAGTTATTTAACCTTATTTTGCCTCAATTTTCTCACCAGCTCAGTGTCCTTGGACAAATCATTTACTTTTGTGTATTCTGCCCTGTAGGGTAAGAGACCTAAATGCAATGCTCCAAATACTTATGCATTAATACCATTCTAAGTTCCTATCATTTCACCTGAACTACACTAAGTCACCCTACAAAGAATGTTAAGTAATACCCCTGTTATACAGAAAAATCCAAGGCCCAGGGGTGCCTGGGTGGCTCAGACCATTAAGCACCTGCCTTTGGCTCAAGTTATGATCCCAGGATCCTGGAATCAAGCCCCACATAGGGCTCCCTGCTCAGCAGGGAGCCTGCTTCTTCTCCCTCTGCGTGTCACTCCCCCCTCCTTGTTTGAGCACACATTCCCTCTTAAAAAAAAAAAAAAAAACTTAAAAAAAAAAATCTGAGGCCCAAGTAAGTTTAATGACTTGCTCAAAAGGACAGTAAGATGAAGGCAAAGCCAAGAAAAGGATCTGCTGTTCTGAGATTTCTCCACTTTGTTCTCTCCAAATATTTTGGCCCTCCATCAAACCCTTCTCTTCTGATACAGGTATGACATACCAAAAAAACAAAAAACAAAAACAAAAAAACCCTCCAATTTATGCATTTTAAAAATACTTTAAGCTACACACTTTTTTGTGCAGTCCTCTGTATGCTTTTTTTTTTTCTTTTTAAGATTTTATTTATTTGGGGTGCCTGGGCGGCTCAGTGGGCTAAGCCTCTGTCTTTGGCTCAGGTCATGATCCCAGGGTCCTGGGATCGAGCCCTCAGCAGGGAGTCTGCTTCCCTCTCTCTCTGTCGCTGCCTGCCTCTCTTCCTACTTGTAGCCTCTGTCAAATAAATAAATAAATAAATAATCTTTTTTAAAAAAATGTATTTATTTATTTGACAGAGAGAGATCAGAAGTAGGCAGAGAGGCAGGCAGAGAGGGAGGAGGAAGCAGGCTCCCCCCTCTGAGCAAAGAGCCCGATGCAGGGCTCGATCCCAGGACCCTGAGACCATGACCTGAGCCGAAGGCAGAGACTTAACCCACTGAGCCACCCAGGCGCCCCTGTATGCTTGTTTTATATCATAACTGAAAAACGTAAGGGGTGCCTGGGTGGCTTCATCAGTTAAGGGTCTAACCTCCAACTCTTGGTTTCGGCTCAGGTCTTGATCTCTGGGTCGTGGATTTAGGCCCCATGCTGGGCTCCACTCAGGGCATGGAGTTTATTTCAAAAAAGAAACAAAGGGCACCTGGGTGGCTCAGTTAAATGACTGCCTTCAGTTCAGGTCATGATCCTGGAGTCCGGGATTGAGTCCCACATTGGGCTACCTGCTCAGCAGGGGGTCTGCTTCTCCCTCAGACCTTCCTCCTCATGCTCGCTCGCTCTCATTTTCTCTCTCTCTCTCTCAAATAAAATATTTTTTAAAAAATACACAGGTAAAATGTTTCATCATTAGGGGCACCTGGGTGGCTCAGTAGGTTAAAACCTCTGCCTTCGGCTCAGGTCATGATCAGGCTCTCTGCTCAGTAGGGATCGTGCTTCCTCTTCTTCCTCTTCCCTCTCTTCCTCCTCTTCCTCCACTTTCTTCTCCACCTCCTCCTCCTCCTCCTTCTCTCTCTCTCTCTCTCTCTCTCTCTCTCTCCCCACCCCCACCCCGCCTCTCTGCCTACTTGTGATCTCGGTCAAATAAATAAAATTTTTTTAATTTTTTTTTAAGATTTTATTTATTTATTTGGCAGACAGAGATCACAAGTAGGCAGAGAGGCAGGTAGAGAGAGAGAGAAGGAAGCAGGCTTCCTGCCGAGCAGAGAGCCCAAGGCGTAACTCAATCCCAGGACCCTGAGATTATGACCTGAGCCTAAGGCAGAGGCTTAGCCCACTGAGCCACCCAGGTGCCCCAAAATAAATAAATTTTTTTTTTTAATTTTTAAAGAAAAGTTTCATCATTAAATGTATTCTTTTATGAAGAGAAGTAGTAGAAAAGTTTAAAGAAAAAAAGCAAAAGGGAGACAAATTCAACTGATTATGTTTACTAGAATTTTGTGAGAGGGTAAAAGTTTTAAAAACTGAGGTATAGGGGCACCTGGGTGGCTCAGTGGGTTAAAGCCTCTGCTTTCGGTTCAGGTCATGATCCCAGGGTCCTGGGATCGAGCCCCACATCGGGCTCTCTGCTCAGCAGGGACACTGCTTCCTCCTCTCTCTGCCTCTCTGCCTACTTGTGATCTCTGTCTGTCAAGTAAATAAATAAAATCTTTAAAAAAAAAAAAAAAACCTGAGGTATAATATACCTACAAAAAAATGCACGTAAGTATAAAACTTAATGACTCTCATAAACAGTTGTCTGAAGAAAACCATGAAATCATCACCCAAATCAAGACACAGAACATTACCAGCACCCCTAAAATCTACCTTGGGCATATCACCAAGATAAACAGCCATTCTCCTGAGTTCAATTACCATCTCTTACTTTTGTCTGTTTTTTAAACTTTGTAAAAATGGAATCACACACTTTGTGTTATCTTATGAATGGGTTCTTTCATATACTTTTTCTTCTTGCAAACAGAAAGCATTTAGGTTACGTAGATAGTAAGAAACATTCTCCCAACACTATCAAATATTCAAATTTAAACCATAAATTATTCTCAAAGCAAACCATTTCTCAATCTAAATACTGATTTATTTAAAGTCAAGTATAACTGGTATTTCATCTCTACCTAATGAGTTTGGGGGTTTTGTTTGCTTGAAAACTGAATTTTTCTTTAAGTTTTCATTTCAAGCACACTCCTTAAAACCCATCACCTATTTTACCCATGCCCCCGCTCACCACTCCTCTGGTAACCATCAATTTGCTCTCTACAGTTAAAGTCTCCAATGAGATTCCTAAGATAGGTATTTTCAGTTACTTTTAGTTAGAGAAAACAGAGACCCAAAAGGTCTCAAATATTACTCTTTCATCAGTAAAATGTGAATTGCAACCTTTTCTTAAAAGACAGGAAAAATAATCATGAAAGGATAGCAGACCATAATTATCTTAAAATTACTTTTTTTTTTTTTTAAGATTCTATTTATTTGACAGAGAAGACAGCAAGAGAGGGAACACAAAGCAGGGGAAGTGGAAGAGGAGAAGCAGGCTTCCCCATGCCGGGCTGAATACCAGGACCCTGGGATCTTGACCTGAGCTGAAGGCAGACACTTAACCAGCTGAGCCACACAGGCAACCCTTAAAATTACATTCTTCAATGTTGCTCTTATACATTGAAAAGAGTCATTAATTACTGCCAACACTGAACACAAAGAGTAAAAATATAAAAATCTGGTTTGCACTAAAATGTCTAATACCATTTCAATAGAACTGCAACAAATTTTTTAGATAACTAAATGCCTCTATTTTATCCTGAGATCTCTTCCTATGGCTTAATCTGTTTCACTGAGTCCATAATCTGTGCTATCCAACAGGACAACCACTGGCCATATGTGGCTATTTAAGTTTAAACTGTCATCTATACTACAGGTAAAAAAAGGAAATTAAATTAACTTTTAAAAAAATTTTTAAATTTCGTTTATTGGTCAAACTAGCCAAATTTTTAATGTTTAATATGTACTGGACAGTGCAGATATCGAATGCCAGAAAGATCATCAGAAAAAGTTCTACTGAACCAGCACTTGTTCTATAAATGCAATCTCACCTCCCACTCACCTCTAGCCCTTTACTATGCTAAAACTTAATCTAAGAAAATCATGATCAATGACTAGCATGGATCACCAAATCCAATTATTTCATCTTCCCTCATTTCACTCAAACTGATTATCACTTAATTTGGAAATCCTCTCTTCTCCTGTTTCTACTATACCTAATTAACCTAATTTTAACTGTTTTAATTTTATCTTCTTCTCCCACCCCCCAAAATGTGATACTCAATCTTTGTCTCTTCTAGATTCAAGACCTTATCTAGATGAAGCCAACCTATCTTTTTTCCTACCTGAAATTCTCTATATCCAAGTTCCTGCAGGACATTTTTCCTTATCCCCTGGCCTCAATCTTAAATGTACGAAGGATTTCATTTTAGTCCTTTTCCAGAACCAGCTCCTCCTCCCAATTCCACATTTCTGTACTATCATTATTCACGAAAGCCCAAAACCCATCAACTTTGAATCATTGCTGCTTACCTCCAATTCAACTAGTTCACAAATGTTCATTTCCTTTAGGGTGTCAGCTAGCAATCTTCTACCTTAATCTTGCCACCTCAATTACCACCCTGCCACCACCTTCATTCAGGTCCTCATTACGTGTGTGTACAGTACAGATTCCTCACTGTTTTCCAATCTTCGCCTGCTCCCAATCATGCAACTGCTATTAGACACATCTTCCCCAAAATTGCCTTTTAACTCAAAAGCCCAAAAGGACTCAGTACAGAGAGTAAAAAAATATTCAAAAACTTTAAAATTATTTGATGTCAACAATTTGTAGCTTACACACTTTGCAAATGTGTCTTTGAATCCTCTATCTTCTATTCTGTCTTAGCTAGCAAAATCAAAACCATTCCCCAAACTATTCCCCATTCCCCAAACATTCCCCATTCCCCAAACATTCCCCATTCCCCAAACATTCCCCATTCCCTATACAAAGCTGGACTCTTCCTCGTCTCTACAATTTTTTAAGCAGGCTACACTCCCCATAGAGGATTCGAACTCGACCCTAAGATCAAGAGTCACATACTTTACACACTGAGCTGGCCAGGCTCCCCTCTACCATGCAATTTCAATATATTAATTTATATATTAGGAAATTATCTTTTCAGCATCTCATACGAGCACCCATTTTGAACAAACCTAAATGAACAGACCAGGAATAAGAAAGTTACAAATACACATAGTGGTTTAGCTTTAATATAAAAGCCATTTATTTATTACATGCAATTCTATTCCCCAAGAATTTATTTTGCAGAACTATTTCTGTAGAAATAATCCAATTCTTGTTCAAAAATATGAAGTACAAGACTATCCATTACAGACGGCACTTTTGAGGATAGAAAAAAAGAAAAACCCTAGATGTCAATCAGTAAGGGACTAGGATAAATAAGTGTCTATTAAGTTTAAAAAAAAAAAAAAAAAAAACCCTCATGGGGGCACCTGGCTGGCTCAGTTGGTAGGGCATGCAACTCCTGATCTGAGGTTCATGTGTTTGTGCCCCACACTGGGTATAGAAATTACTTAAACATAAAATTAAAAAAAAAAAAAACCACAGTATTTAAAAATGGGTATACTTACATTTTATGATAGGGTAAGATGTAATACATTATTATTGTGAGAAAAAAAGCAAATTGTAGAAAAGCATGTATACTTTGATCCTATTAGAGGGAAATTTTTCAATCTACACATTAACTGAAAACAACTATCAACAGGGGACTAAAACTTTCCTATTCACACAACTGAATAAATGAAGTAAATACATACATATTGATACAGATAAATTTCAAGCTCTCGAATTGCAGAATACATATACTTAGGTATCATACATATCTGAAACACACAATACTACAAGTTAAATAGATCTAACTATAGGAAGAATATAAACAAGGGCTAAGAAAGATAAATAATCTCTGGGTAATGGAAACAGGATCTAGGAGGAGAGCAAAAGGGACTCCAATTATATGATATTTAAATTTTAAAAACAAACATCCAGGCAAATCTAACAAGATGTCAACATCTATTAAATCTAAACCAACATCTATTAAATACATGACATTTGTTAAATTATTCTTTGTGTATTTCTGAATTTTTGAAATATTCAAATTTTACTTTTAAAAAAGGAAAGGCAGGGGTGCATGGGTGGCTCAGTGGGTTAAAGCCTCTGCCTTCAGCTCAGGTCATGATCCCAGGGTCCTGGGATCGAGCCCCGCATCAGGCTCTCTGCTCTGCGGGGAGCCTGCTTCCCCTCCTCTCTCTGCCTGCCTCTCTGCCTACTTGTGATCTGTCTGTCAAATAAATAAATAAAATCTTTTAAAAAAGTAAAAAAAAACAAAAATTTAAAAATAATAAAAACGGAAAGGAAGGCATGGAATTTAAGAACAGAGGAGAATGGGCTTTGTAGACTTCTACAGGGTATTTTCTTTTCACAAGTTTATTATTTACTATAAAACTTCTAACTGAAAAACTCCATTAACTTACAGTAGTGCCCACATGTATTACCTTGATTGCTCTTCAACTTTAATCTTATTCTTTAAAAAAATAAAGGGTAGATAATTACAAATGCCCTACCCCAAAAATCTAACATTTAATGTGCAGGAAAAAAACAACACAAGCTGACAGGCTCTATCTAATCACTTAAACTCTAAAGGATATATTATATAGATCTTCCTAAAATATCACTAGTATATAAATTTACAGTGGCTCAACTCTAAGCTGTAAATTAACAGCAAGACCCCAAAAAGACTACATTGTTATAATGAAAGCAATTTATCTACATATCATCCAGTTCAAATTACATGTATAAAATCCTATCACCTCTTTGTTGCTATAATCCCGCTTAATATTTAAGATACACACAGCTATAGAACTTGCTCAAGTTCACATGGCAAGTGAGCAGGAGAACTGGGAATTAAGGTTGAGCCCTATATTTAGGGTTCACAGAATCTGATTTTTCTTTTCAAGGCATAACTCATAATTCTCAATCAGCTCATCAGAACGAAAATTAGATGAAGCTCTTCTTTGTGTGTAAAGGTGATCAAAGCTCAGTCTCAGTCACAGTGGAGTTTACAATCACAAAGTTCAAATTTGCCACCCTGCTTAAGAACTGGAGCTGGTTAACTACCCACTTTTTCACTGGTAGCTATGACTTAAACCCTCTTAAGACACCCAATGAGGGGCACCTGGGTGGCTCAGTGGGATAGGCCTCTGTCTTCAGCTCGGGTCGTGATCTCAGGGTCCTGGGATGGAGCCCCGCGTCAGGCTCTCTGCTCAGCGGGAGCCTGCTTCCCCCCCTCCCTCTCTGCCTGCCTCTCTGCCTACTTGTGGTCTCTCTCTCCGTATCAAATAAATAAAATCTTTAAAAAAAAAAAAAAAAAGACACCCAATAAAAACTAAAGACATCAAAATGTGCTTTAAAATAGCCATTTTTCCTAGTAAGAGTAGTACATGCTTGGGGCACCTGGGTGGCTCAGTGGGTTAAGCCTCTGCCTTTGGCTCAGGTCATGGTCTCAGGGTTCTGGGATCAAGCCCCGCATCGGGCTCTCTGCTCAGCTGGGAGCCTACTTCCCTCTCTCTCTCTCTCTGCCTGCTTTTCTGCCTACTTGCAATTTCTCACTCTGTCAAATAAATAAAATCTTAAAAAAAAAAAAAAAAGAGTAGTACATGCTCATAGAACACTGGAAAACTACAGAAGAACATGAAGCAAAAAACAGTGACGTTATCCCACCAGCAAAATATTAATCATTATTAATATTTCTATTCCTGTGGGGGGCCTGGGTGGTTCAGTTAAGCAGCTGCTTCAGCTCCAGTCAGGATCCCAGAGTCCTGGGACAGAGCCCTGCTTTGGGCTCCCTGCTCAGCGGAGAGCCTGCTTCCCCGTCTGCCTGCCGCTCTGGCTACTTAAACTCTGTCAAATAAATAAAATCTTTTTTAAAAAATTTTTCTATTCCTGTCTTTCCAGGGTCTCACTTATTTACAAAAGTGTATTAGTTTACCTTCTGAACAGGATTTTAAGTACAGCAGAAAAGGGAAATAACTTACTAGTTCTTTCGAAAACTAATTTTCTTTTTTTTTTTAAAGATTTTATTTGTTTATTTGACAGAGATTACAAGTAGACAGAGAGGCAGGCGGGGGGGGGGGGGGGAAGCAGGCTCCCCGCTGAGCAGAGAGCCCGATGCGGGACTCGATCCCAGGACCCTGGGATCATGACCCGAGCCAAAGGCAGCGGCTTAACCCACTGAGCCACCCAGGTGCCCCGAAAACTAATTTTCTTCAGTGTTTTCTAAGCCAAAACCATGTGTGTACATGGAACTGGAGAGAATGAGACGAATCAGAGAAATTCACCCCATGGCAACCACTGAGTCCATATTTCAAGAACCATTATATACCCAAAAAGTAATGCTTCTGTCTTAAGTAGCAGCCTACTACATAAATCAATCTCTCTCTCTCTCTCTCTCTCTCTCACACACACACACACACACACACACACACACACACACACACAGTCTTGGCAGTAGGAGGAACACACATAGTAAAAGGAATTAAATAAGGACTGATTTTTTTTTTTTCAGTCTCTAAACTATCCTTAGGAGAAGGTAAAATATCTGAAAGGCTGGGGAAAAAATTTAAAAATTAAAAAAATTAAATACCTGAAAGGGTGATGTAAAATTAATCACCCCTCCCACAAAAATATGCTCTGTGCACATCAGATGAAAGAACAACTACAAAAAATTGTAACTATTACTTTTACAACTCTATAACTTATGTACATGTGTAAATAAATACATAAGAGTTTGAAGAGTCCAGAAGTATAGAAACCTTAACTCTGTACCAGGTAGTACAAGTGCTAGGGAGTGAGAGAGAACAGCCATCCCTACTTCTGCAGGGCTCACAGTCTACCTCTTTAAATATGATGTCAAACACTAGGCATGCGGCCTCAAAGGAACAGAAATCACATCACTCATTAAACTACGCTCTTAATTCCTTTGAGTCTAAGAAGATATGTGAAAGCACCTTATAAATCATGCTATGTAAGTTAAAAAGAAAGCACTAAATTATCTCATTTCTTTTAACTGACAAAAAAATCACGAGTTGCTCTTTCCACAATCTCTAAGACCTCAATATTATCTTTCTCTGACAATGAACCATATGAAATAACTGAAGTTTCCCACGATGGGAGTAGAAAGGGAGATTCATTTTACTGGTACAAAAAGCACCATTTCCCGATTTCATAACATATGGTAGGGGGAAGGGGGAGGCACAAATCAAAAGCAACTTATTCAAACTTAATTTAAAAAGTTACTTTTTAATCTAAGATTTATCATGGAAAATTTCAGCCCAATAAAGCATTTTTTTTTTAAGTTATAGGTTTAGGCTCTTCCAAATGGAGTTATAGTGACAGGTTAATTGCGGTACTTTGCAAGCAAAGGAAGCAAGTAGCAATTATTCATCCCTTCCCTCAGTTTTGAGGTTCTTAGAAAATAGGGATATGTTATAGCCAAACTGCTTTCCGTAAAGCACATACTTTTTAAAATACACCCTACACAGTATCAATTCTTCATATCTAAGAGAAGTAGACTACTTAAGACTGTTTCCTATCCCGTGATTTTCCCTTTTCAAATTCAGCCACCTCAACAATGACAAAAGGTATCAAATACTTTCAGCAAGATTTATATGTTTGCCCTTATTGCAGATATAACTCTCAAAAGCATGGCACACTTTAAAGACTATCATAATCCAGTTAGACTGACCATCTGCAGAAGGAGAGGAAATGCCCAAAATCAATCATAAAGGCCCAACAAAATTTTATAAGTCTAAACCAGTGACATTAAAAAAATAAAATAAAAAAGTAATATACCTAAAGGTATACTCCCAAACACTCCACTGGGGTAAAGAAGAAAAATATTTGAACTTTACTTTTAATTTTTTTTTTATTTTATTTATTTCAGAGACAAAGATCGCTAACGTGGCAGGGGTCGGGGGTGGCAGAGGGAGAAGCAGACATCCTGGGGGCGGGGGGGCTGGGGGTGGATATCAATCCCAGGGTTCTGGGATGATGACCTGAGCCAAAGACAGAAGCTTAACACACTTAGCCACCCAGGTGCCCCACTTTATTTTTCTCATCCTTGTTAATTTTCTTTGTTTATATTTTATAAGGTACATAATAACCAGTTACTATCCATATTGTTTGTAAATTAAATACTTAAGGGTGAAGATTAATATTCAAATTTTTTTTTTTTCCACTGAGATGATCAAAATTTTGGAGATCACTGGCCTGATGTATTCTGTCATTGCACTTTCATTTTTACCCACCCCATTCACAGAGTTAAACTGCAGAGGCTAAGACCTGATGCTGAAAAAAAAACAAAAGGAAAACTATTCTCAAACTATCTTAAACTCCCACCAACAATTTAAAAGATAATAAATCACTAGCAAGAATAACAGAACTGGACACTAATATACTATTGGTGGGACTTTTTTTTTAAGATTTTATTTATTTATTTGACAGAAGAGACACAGGGAGAGAGGGAACACAAGCCAAGGGGAGTGGGAGAGGGAAAAACAGGCTTCCTGCAGAGCAGGGAGCCCAATGTGAGGCTCAATCCCAGGGGGATCATCACCCAAGCCGAAGGCAGACGCTTAATGACTGAGCCACCAAGGCAACCCAGGTGGGACCTTTTTTTTTTTTGAAGATTTTATTTGAGAGCATGCACACCTGCCAAAGAGCACGAGCAGGGGGGCGAGGCAAGAGAGGGAGAAGACTGCCTACTAAGCAGGGAGCCCTATGTGGGGCTTGATCCTAGGATCCCAAGATCACAACCTGAGCTGAAGGCAGACCCTTAACCACCTGGGCCACAGGTGCCTCCTGGGAATTTTTTTTAAAGATTTATCCATTTTAGAGAGAGAAAGAAGATACACGCAAGGGCACACAAGCAGAAAGGGGCAGGGAGAGGGAGAGAGAATCTCATGCAGACCCAGAGCCCAGAACAGAGCTAAACATGGGGCTCTATCTCTTCACCCTGAGATCATGACCTGAGCACAAACCAAGAGTCCCAAGCTCAACCAACTGTACTACCCAAGCACCCAGGGTGAAGCTTTAAAACAGACATCCTATCTACAGGGCACCATGAGTATATTCAAATGTAAAATGCACAAATCCTTTGACTGTATGAGCCCACTTTAAGAAATTTAGCCCATGGAAATAGCACAATTGCATAAGAAAAAGTCCTAATGATTTTATTTATTTGACAGACAGAGGCAGTGAGGTAGGCAGTGAGGCAGGCAGAGAGAGAGGAAGGGAAGCAGGCTCCCCAATGAGCAGAGAGCCTGATGAGGGGCTTGATCCCAGGACCCTGGGATCATGACCTGAGCCGAAGGCAGAGGCTTTAACCCACTGCGCCACCCAGGTGCCCCCAAAAAAGTCCAATTTAAAAAATTAAAATACATTCAAAACCCAGGAGTTCATGACATCACTGTTTTAAGAGAAAAACTGAAAATGTCCATTAACAAGGAATTGTAAATTATGACACATCCGTATCACAGAACAGTAAATCAACATTAACAGAACATCAATTTGACATGAAAAGTTGTTCATTTTGAAGTATTCAATAGATAATGTATAAGAAAAAAGGAAAATACCAAATGTTACTCTAAGTGGGATCATGGGTTATCTCTACTTTATTCTCCTGAGTTATCTCAAGTCTTTGTTTTGTAGGATTCCCCCCCACCCCACCACTACCACCACACTGAATATGTACCTGTAGCTTTCACGATCAAAAATAACAATTTCAGGGGCACCTGGGTGGCTTAGTCCGATCAGAGTCTGCCTTCTGCTCAGGTCATGATCCCGGGACCCTAAGATCAAGTCCCACACCCAGCTCTCAGCTGGACAGGGAGCCTGTTTCTTCCTCTGACTGAGGTTTGTGCTCTCTGTCCCATACACAGGTAAATAAATAAAATCTGAAAAAAAAAATCACAATTTCATTTTGAAATTAAAAATTAGACTAAGTTGGGCAGCTTTCATAATCAGAAATAACAATTTCAGGACTGCCTGGGAGGCTTAGTCCAATCAGAGTCTGCCTTCAGCTCAGGTCATGATATTGGGGTCCTGGGATAGAGACCCACGCCAGGCTCTCTCCTCAACGCGAAGTCTGCTTCTCCTTCTCCCTCTTCCTCTGTATTTTCTCTCCCTCTCTCACTCTCTCTCAAATAAATAAAAATCTTTAAAAAATAAAAAATAAATAAAAACAAATCACCACACTTATCTTTACCCTATGATGTTGCCACCTGCCATTTAGAAAACACAGCCCTAAACCTCACACAAAATGTACTAAACTCCTTCCACTACCACTTTAAAAAATGGGTGAAATCTAGCAAATCTATTCCAAGTACAAATTGTAAGACGTCCCAGGTCCCTCTCTGAAGTTTCTGCTGAACTGAGATGATTCCTTGGATTTTTCTTTTAATATTTAAGTACTCTCTACAACGCAACAGGGGGGCCCAAACTCACGGCCCCAAGATCAAGAGTTGCATGCTCTTCCACTTGAGCCAGCCAGGTGCCCCTGTAACTATTCCTACGGGCAGACAGGTTGCAAGTGCTCAAAGCTTCTCCAGACTGAGTACAGAAATCTTTTCTGTTACCATATTAGTAAATTCTACACTTGAGAACATGTAATAGGTTTACCACTACTCCACAAGCCAACTCTTCAAAGAAAATAAAACAGGACTCTAATATAGTATCATACCCCTACATTTTCAGATTGCTTTCCATATGCACCATTCCATTTGATCCTCCCTGATGAACTGAGATGAAGTGTTACTCTTCCTTTTATTAATGAGGGAATTGAAGCAGAGAAGACTTACATGGCATGCCAGAAACAACACAGCTAACAAGGAACACAACTCAAGTTTGAACTGAAGACTTACCTGTCTACCCATTCTCATGTTACAATTTTCATGGTGAACATTTGATACAAATATGAACTTAAGAAGTATGTTAAGTTTCTAGATATGAGGGGCACTTTGCTGGCTGAGTCTAGCATGGCACTCTTGATCCCAGGATTGTGAGTCAGAACCCAACACTGGGTATAGAGCATACTTACTTAAAAAAAAAAAAAAAAAAAAAAAAGTTTTTTAATGTCTAGATACAAAAGTGAAAATGAAAGCATATCAATATGGTATCAAAATAAAGATTAAAAACAGCAATGAGGGACGCCTGGGTGGCTCATTGGTTGGGCAGCTGCCTTCGGCTCAGGTCATGATCCCAGTACCCTGGGATCGAAGTACCACATCGGGCTCCTTGCTCAGCAGGGAGCCTGCTTCTCCCTCTGCCTCTGCCTGCCTCTCTGTCTGCTTGTGCTCACTTGCACTCTCTCCCTCTATCTCTGACAAGTAAATAAATAAAATCTTTAAAAAAAAAATAAAATAAAAGCTCTAAAAAAAATAAATAAATAAAAACAGCAATGAATGTCAATTTTGGTAGCCTCTAAAATTACCAGGAATTCTAGTGCAATCCAATATGGATTTGATCTCATACTGTGTCTTAAGTGAACCTTTTACTGATTATAAAATTACATATAAATTTACCATAGAAAATTACAGAATTGGGTGTCTGTAAGAAACAACTGGGCACATAAATTACACAAACTTCCCCAAACCATTCTTAAACTTGCGGCTTCACACTAAATTATGAAGTTCCTTATGTGAAATCCATTTTGATTTCAACACTAAGTGAATTACAACAGCTAAGTGTGTTATTTCTGCGTAATACTTGCAACATGCACTCAATTTCCAGTGCACTTTTGGACAATGTATAAAATCTGTAAGCTAAGAGTAGAACCCAAAAACATTCAAGTTAAAAAAAAAAAAAAAAGGTTCATCTACCTACATAAAATAAATACCAAATAACAATTACAATTTACTGAAGATTCGCAGAGGAATGCCTGGCTGGCTCTGTCAGTAGAGTACATGACTGTTGATCTTGGGGTTGAGAGTTCAGGCCCCTTGCTGGGTAAAGAGCTTACTTAAAAAAATGAAATAGTTCTTAAAAAAATTTTTTTGCAGAATTAGGATGAAGAAACTACTCGAGATCAACAAGTATAGGCCTTTAATTGTATAAATGAGAAAATAGAGATCCAGAGAATTGAATTCCTAACAGCAGTCATCGACAATTAAAGACACAATCTCTGCCAATCTACAGCTTCCCATTATTCTAAATGTCTCTGCATCTAATAAAGTCACTAAAAAGGGCCATTATACCTAAAAAAACACAAAAACACACACACATTCAAGACCCAGGATAATTTACAATGACAGTCCTAAAAAGACCAAAAAAAAAAAAGGAAAAAAAAAGGAGAAAGAAAAACCTTCTGTTTTCTAAAGATGTTATTTTTAAGTAATCTCTACACCCAACATGGGGCTCAAACAACCCTGACATCAAGAATCACATAATCGGGCGCCTGGGTGGCTCAGTGGGTTGGGCCGCTGCCTTCGGCTCAGGTCATGATCTCAGGGTCCTGGGATCGAGTCCCGCATCGGGCTCTCTGCTCGGCGGGGAGCCTGCTTCCTCCTCTCTCTCTCTGCCTGCCTCTCTGCCTACTTGTGATCTCTCTCTGTCAAATAAATAAATAAAATCTTTAAAAAAAAAAAAAAAAAAAAAAAAAAGAATCACATAATCTACCAACTAAACCAGAGAAAAGCCCCTATACCATAGAACCTTCGAAGGAATCCCAAAGTTCTAAACCACATGAGCTAAAAACTGGCTCTCTGATCCAACGCAAGGTATCAAGTGGGTTTTGTTGTTTTTTGAGTTTAAGATTTTATTTATTTATTTATTTATTTGAGAGAGAGAGAGAACGCACAGGGGCAGAGGGACAAACAGAGTCCCTGCCGAGTGGGGAGCCCTATCTAGGGCTGGATCTCAAGACCCTGAGATCATGACCTAAGCTAAAGTCAGAAACTTAATCAACTGAGCTGAGCCACTCAGGCACCCCCTCAAGTAGCCTTTAATAACTAATGTTATCAACCATCACAACTTCTTTCCCCCATTTCAGCAGTCATAGACAATTAAAGACACACTTCATTATCTCAACAAATATCTGAGAGCACAGTATACGCTGTGGGAACTATGGCAGACACTGGAGACACCCTGAAAACAAAACAGCCTCTAGCTCTCAAACTGGACAGTAGGATACACTTCTCTAAAACACTATTCCATGATTTGACAGGATATTTACCAAACTCCTTCACTACTCTACATAACTATGATTTTTTTTTTTAAAGATTTTGTTTTATTTATTTGACAGAGATCACAAGTAAGCAGAGAGGCAGGCAGGGGCAGAGTGGGGGGAGGAAGCAGGCTTCCTGCTGAGCAGAGAGACCGATGTAGGGCTCAATCCCAGGACCCTAAGATCATGACCTGAGCTGAAAGCAGAGACTCAACCCACTGAGCCACCCAGGTGCCCCAACTATGACACTTCTCCCAATTCTTCCAAACTTATAACAAACTTCACAACATGAATACTTCTTGGGTAATTCACCACTCTGCTTTACCACAGAAGGTGTTAACCATAACTACAACAGATTTAAAAACTGACTTTACTACTCCTCATGGCCTGGGGCAAATTTCAAGAACTTTTCATAATCCACAATAAACCTTCCAGGTGCACAACCCTCATCTCAAATGACTGCTAACCCACCCACCCTACCCTCACTTTACTAGATACCTGAGTCAGCTGGTTTAGGAGCAAGTATGTTGAGATGTTGGGAAGCACCTTCCATGGACCTCTTTGTGAGCCAAAAGCAGATCTACTGCTTCTCCCTCTCCTTTTCATTCCTCTAGATTCTTTTATGTATCTCTAGATATACCTCCAATCAAGCAGCATCTAATTTTATCACATGTGTTCCCAAAGACTGGCACAAATAACTTCTAGCAACAAATCTAATTCCCCTACCTAAATCCATTATATTTTAAGAGATGTTCAATCTTCAGTTTTAAATTTCCCAGGCTTCCCCTTCTTCCCTATCAAATTCTTAAAGCTCTATAAAGAACTAAAAGCACTCTCAGAAGTCATAATTAATGGGAACCTTATGGAATACCAAAGGTGACCTAAAGCTGACTTTCACAGGTTCACAAACCTGGCTGACCAGAATCATTCAGGGAGCTTTGTAAGGATGAATTCCCAGGCCCCACCCTCAAAGATTTTAATTCACCAGGCCCTCCTGAATGGAGTTCAGGGTAATCTATACTATTTCTTATGACCATATTGAAGTAACCACTGAACTAAAGAACCTAGCCTACAAGTTGAGAAAGAGGGGTTCTCCTATGGCTTGCTATTAACTACAAGTGGGTCTGCACCACTGTGCTGGTCACTTGAATTTCTCTGGGTCATCTGAAAATGAGGGAAGTAATTACAGCTGAAAGAGGCCTTCATAGGCAGCTAATCTAAAATTCTAGAATCCTCCAAATTTAGTTTAATATCACATACCGTACGAGGCTTACTCAAAACTTGGTCATTTTGTAAGCTCTTCTACCCACGCAAGTCACAGACCCTAGAGGGAAGACTTTTTGCATGGCACCAATCCACCTTATTGGGGTCTCCCAGTAAAAATAACACATATCATGTCTCTAGCCCTACAGAAACACTCTTTAAAAAGGAGAAAGTCCCTGTCACCTCTCCATGTAAAAATCACAAACGTTTTACAAAAAAAAAAAAACTCGTGTAATTCAACCCAAGCCTTCGATAGAATCACCATTCAAATTGTGAGAACAGTTGAACCTCAACTAGAAGAGTATGAATATTCTTTTTTCATTATGAAAAATTAGGTTGTGAGATAAGCAAAGTGGATGTCAATATATTCAATCAGTCAAGAATTCAGCCTCTGACCGGAGAAGACACCTGCACATCAATAGGTAACTGAAGACCAAGTGCAAAACTCAAGCAAGATTATCAGACCCCGAGAAGTTTATTAAAGTGCCATAAAATCGATCCCATTATTTTGAGGTAAGTTTTCCAGCCCAAAGTACAAGCAACAATATTATCGCAAGGGTCCTACGCCGCACTATTTCCACCTGAGAAATAATCTCTCCCAGAGCAGCTAGACCAGTGTTCACTGAACTCTCAACCGCCTCCAAACCATCCTTCCCACCCAAGTACTACCAGGTCAGGAGGATGCCCGGCTGCACAGTCAGTCGGCCACTCCTCCTTCCCACAAGTCCTGGGCCCGCACCACTCGCCCCGGGGGCTCTCCTGGCCCCCGACCTCCGGCCTCTCGCCACAGTGGACTCCCACAGACCTGGTCGTGCGCGATGGAGGCACACTCACCTCCCGGGGTCCGCGGGCACTTGTCGGGACGCTCCGGGGGCAGCACTTCACAACCCCAGCCCCATGGGCCCGTCCCTGCCAGGTTCGGGACGGCCGCCCGGGACCCCGCCTCCCCCTCGCCGAGCCCGGCCGCTACGCTCCCACTCCCCACGCCTCCCCCTGGCGGCCGCGGCCGCCACCCAGGACTCCCGTCCCCGGGCCACGCACGCTGTCCCCAGCCCCCCACGGGCCGCCGCCTCCTCAGAGGGTGACAGCCACTGCGCCGGGGCCGAGGCCGGCCCCTCCTCCAGCCCCTCCTCACCCCCAGAGGAAGGGGAGGGGGGGCGTCCTTACCGGGCGGCAAGACATGGCGAGGCCCGCCACGGCACGGCCACCTCCGCCACCCCACTAGGCTCCCAGCCAGGGCCGGCGGGGGTCAGCGCCTGAGCCGCTGGAGCCTCTCCTCCGGCTGCTCCTCCGCTGCCGCCGCCGCCTTCTCACAACCACAACAACATGGCGGCAGCGGCCACACAGAGCGCGCTCCCGACGCCGAGCCGGGCCGCGAGCGGGGGCGCGCGCGCACGCTCCGGCCCTCAGTCCGCGGTCTGGAGAAAGGAGGCAGGCCTTCGCGGGTTCGGCAGAGGCGGGGCCCGGACCGGTGGCCACGCCCCGGTTGTGGGCGGGGCTACAGACCAGCAGAATGCCCTCCGCGGGAAAAGCTGGAAGAGCAGCTCAGGTGGAGAAAGAATTAGAAACAGGTGGGAAATAGACAAGGAAGAAAACCAATGGTGGCCCTAAGATTTGGGGGAGGCATCTTTTCCCTGCCCTATAGCCCTGAGCAAGACAAAGCCTCACTCTACTTAACCAGTACAATGGAACAACAGTAGTATTTTTTTTTTAAGATTTTATTTATTTGACAGAGACCACAAGTAGGCAGAGAGGCAGGCAGAGAGAGAGAGGAGGAAGCAGGCTCCCTGCAGAGCAGAGAGCCTGATGCGGGGCTCGATTCCAGGACCGCTGGGATCATAACCTGAGCTGAAGGCAGAGGCCTTTAACCCACTGAGCCACCCGGGGCGCCCCAACAACAGTAGTATTTTTCACCTGTAGTTATGGTGAGGCTAAAACTAATTTAACATAACGCATATAAGTTTTGTGTGCTCAAGGCTCTCAGAAATACAATTTCAAACTGCTTCAGCTGAACCTCAGCTACAAGAAATGAGTTTTCAAACACACAAAAATTGTACCCTACCCACAATAGCCTGAATGGAATTATTTTAGGCCCTTAACAGATTAACTTCTTCAGAGTTGCATTTCAACATTATACCATTGACTTTTCTGGAAAATAGCTAAGAGAACCAGCCAAATGAAATCTGTGTTTGCAATGTTATATTTTTTAACCCCACAGCACTCCCTGCACTTATTTATCCATCTTTCATGTTTATTGTGTTTCTATCCCATTCCAATGTAAAAGCTACTTTAGAATAAAATTCTTGTTTTGCTCATTACTTTATCCCCAGCACCGGGAACTGCCCATGGCAAGTAGTAGACAAATGTCTTTTTTATTTAGTTATTTTTATATTGTATTTATTCAGAGAGTGAGCGCTGGTGGGCTCCCGGGGCTCCAGATTGCAGGAATAGGGGTGAGGGGCAGAGGGGGAGAAGCAGACTCCCCTCTGAACAGGAAGCCCTTGCAGGGCTGGATCCCAGGACCCTGAGCTCACGATCTGAGCCAAATGCAGATCTTAACTGACTGAGCCATCCAGGCACCCCTGAAATTTCTTAACAGCTAATATTTAGTTATACAATTCATCTAATTGAATCTTCAACAGCTTTAATAGGCAGATACTGTTATCTCCATTTTACAGATCAAGAAACTGCAGCCCAGAATAAGATGCACTAAAACAAAATTCAAACTCAACCCCAACTGACAACAAAAATTACCCCTAAAATAGAATCCCAAGTAAAAAGTCACATTAGAATTCAAAGTTAGGAACAGCTTTGCTCTATTCCCATAGAATGAGGTATGCTTCCTTTCTCATAATTAGTGTTATGCAGCTAATTGTGTATCTTTTCACCTTGGCTTCCCAAAACCCCAAGGCTAAATCTGAAGTTCAGTGGTAGCCTACTGTTGGCCCTTCCAGTCTGCATATTTTTTTCTTTTTTTTTTTTTTAAGATTTTATTTATTTATTTGACACAGAGAGAGCGGGGGGGGGGTGGGCGGCGGGGGGGAAAGCATGCTCCCCGATCAGAGAGCCCGATGCAGGGCTCGATCCCAGGACCTTGAGCCGGAGGCAGAGGCTTAACCCACTGAGTCACCCAGGCGCGCTCCAGTCTGCATATTATCTGTGGTTTTCTCTCCCGCCTCAACTTTGCCCTTTTATTTATATTTTAATGTCTTGATTTCTCCTTTCCGTTATGATTATAGCCTTTACCGAATGAGAGAGGAAACAGTAGGTACATAGAATAAAAGAATGATCACACACACACACAGAGAGAGAGGTTTCTCACCTGTTTTTCCAATTGTCTGATAAAATAAGGCTCCCAACAGGTTTGACCTCTCTCTGTGCATATTCGGCTTCACAGGCCTCTCTGTTCAGGCAAAGACTAAAGGATGGGTTTCTATAGTTGGGTGGCCTCTGATTGGATTGAAGCTAGCACCTGACTCCAGTACAGCCTGCCCATTGGCTGGCTAGCTTCCAATGAGGTGTGGCTAGGGGCAAAGATTCAGCCAATGCGACAGCTTCCCTGAATCCACAGGGAAAGAGGTGCCTTTGGTGTACCGCTTGGTTTTCTGTTTTAGGCAGAATATCACTGTTATTTGTCCTTTAACATGGGCTAAGGAATTTTAAGCTAGGTCCTCAGCTCATACATAGGACAGAGAAGGAGTTTCTCTGTGCCCATGAAATCACTATTTGTGTCTCCTCGTTCTCAAAATGGCTAACATGGATTGAATCTTAAGACGTGCTGACGCGATATGAGTGCTTTACATGTGTGTGTAATGTAATCTTAACAACCCTAGGCGCAGGTATTGTTACTCTACCTGATTTTACACAGGAGGCAGTATAAAAGGCAGAATTTGAACCCAACACAATTCCGATTCGGAGAGTATGCTTTTAAGCTTCAGCTACTTGTCATCCTCCACCACTGCCCACCTGCTTTTCATTAAGCAGACCTTAGTAAATTGTCTTTAAATGAGAAAGAGAAAACTACTGCATGGCCTTTAGAACTCACTTCAAGGGGAAAGGCCTAAAAAAGGAAAAATAATAGAAAACTGCTTTGGGCCTAAAGATGAATTTGAATCCTGGCCCCTCCACATACTTGTTCTTTATTACCTTTTCTATGCCTCAGTTTCCTCATTGGTCTTCTGAGGTCCTAATCACTATTCGGCTCACCTCACAGAGGTGTGTAAGGGTTCTTTAAGGTAATGAGTTTGAAAACTTCTTGTAATTTATGGAAAGCTAAACCAGTGCATGGAATTCCTCTTGGGCTTTGGCTGAAAACAAAGCCTTAAATTTGTGCAATGAGTCAAGAAGAGAGAGAGAAAACCAATCCAGGCTCAGTGAGGGCTCATCACTGCCCTATTTCTCATGTGAGGTGCCCTCTTCTACCCGCCTGCCCTCCCTCCCCTCCTCCTGCTACCCTTTCAGCCTCCTTCCCCCCACCCCTGCTATCTTCAAAGTTGAAAATGGTCTTCCAGCTATTCAGGGACTCTTTGAAGTAGCCTAAGACAGATGGAAAGGTTGATTGATAGAGGCCTCCTGAGGTCACAAAGGGCCCCTGAAAGGAGGAGTCCCTCAAGTACCTCCAAATGCAGGCTTTTCAAAGCTAGATCCTGCTGCTTCATGATAAAAGTCACTTCTTCTGTGAGCTCTTTTGTGAGGATTATCCCCAAAGGGTTACAACTGCAGCATCTCCTTGGCCTCCTCACCCACCTAGCAGACAGGGATAACCGGGGGTCTCAGATTTGGAGGAACTGGTTGCCCAGGGTCAGCTAGAAACTAGAATTGAACTCAAGTTTATGTGATTCAACATCTCCAGGGTTTCCGGTGTCCACATTGTACCCTGAGAGCTGGGGTGGATCAGCTCAACGACAATTCAGCATAGAGCAGTGGTCCTCAAAGTGTGGCTCACGAATTTCTTTGGGGTCCTGAGATTTTTCAGGGGCCCATATGGGTCAAAATTATTTTAATAATAAATCATTTACCTCTTTTTTTTAACCATGATGCCATTTGCACTGGTGATACAAAAGCAGTGGTAGGAAGATTGCTGGCACAAATCAAGGCAGTGGTACCACCTGTATTAGGAGTCATGGTAGTCTTCACTTAATGTGTACTGGTAGTAAACAAAACAAAATGCCAGTTTCACTTAAGAAGATCCTCAAGGGGCGCCTGGCTGGCTCAGTCGGTGCAGCATGCAGCTCTTATTCTTTTATTTTTTTTTTTTAAGATTTTATTTATTTGACAGAGAGAGATCACAAGGAGAGAGGGGGGGGGTGGGGGGAGGAGGAAGCAGGTTCCCTGCCTAGCAGAGAGCCCAGTGCGGGACTCAATCCCCAGGACCCTGAGATCATGACCCGAGCCGAAGGCAGAGGCTTTAACCCACTGAGCCACCCAGGCGTCCCTCACATAAAGCACTTTTAAACTTTTTGCTGAAGTAAAATTCACGTACATAAAATCAGCCATTTTAAAGTAGCCAGTTCTGGGGGGCCTAGCTTGCTCAGTTGGTGAAGCATGGGAGTCTTGATCTTAGGTAGTGAGTTCAAGTCCTACATTGGATGTAGAGATTACTTAAAAAGAGAGAGAGGGGAAAAAAATAAATTTAAAAAAATAAAGTGACCAGGGCGCCTGGGTGGCTCAGTGGGTTAAGCCTCTGCCTTCGGCTCAGGGTCCTGGGATCAAGTCCCGCATCGGGCTCTCTGCTCATCAGGGAGCCTACTTCCCCCTCTCTCTCTGCCTGCCTCTCTGCCTACTTGTGATCTCTCTCTCTCTGTGTCAAATAAATAAATAAATAAATAATCTTTTAAAAAGTGCATTAAAAAAATAAAGTAACCAATTCTGTGTTGTTTGTTTGTTTGTTTGTTTGTTTGTTTTAAGTAATCTCTATAGGCCACATGGGGCTTGGAACTCACAATCCCGGATTCAAGGGTTACATACTCTGCAGCACCTGGGTGGCTCAGTTATTAAGCGCCTGCCTTGGGCTCAGGTCATGATCCCTGGGGTTGAGCCCTTCATCAGGCTCCCCATTCTGGGGAAAGAGCGGGGAACCTTCTTCTCCCTCTCCCACTCCCCCTGCTTGTGCTCCCTCTCTTGCTGTCTCTCTCTCTGTCGAATAAATAAATAAAATCTTATTAAAAAAAGAAGTTACACACTCTTCCAAGTGAGCCCTGGCCAATTCTGTGTTATTTAATACATTCACAGTGTTGTGTAACACCTCTATCCAGTTCCAAAACACGTTCATAGCTCTAAAATAAATCCCATACCCGTTAATAAGTTATTCCCCACACAAAAAGCACTTCTGCTATGTGTAGAAGTAGAATGGATGTTGCAAGGGAAAGCATTTATATGATCTTTGAGTTGCAAGCTAAACTAGCCTCTTTTTTTTCAAGGGGAGGGAGGAGTGTAAAAAAACCCCACTATTTTTACTTTACCTGAAAGAATGGTCAACATACAAACTACAGTTATTTAGATTTGGGTATTTGGCAAACTTTTCTCAAAAATGTATGAAATGAGGAGTGCCCAACTGGCTGAGTCAATGGAGTATGCAACTTGTGATCTTGGGGTTGTAAATTCAAGCCCCATGTTGGGTATAGATATTACTTAAAATCTTTTTTTAAAAAATGTATTGGGACGCCTGGGTGGCTCAGTTGGTTAAGCAGCTGCCTTCGGCTCAGGTCATGATCCCAGCGTCCTGGGATCGAGTCCCACATTGGGCTCCTTGCTCCGCAGGGAGCCTGCTTCTCCCTCTGACTCTGCCTTCCACTCTGTCTGCCTGTGCTCGCTCTCCCTTGCTCTCTCTCTGACAAATAAATAAATAAAATCTTAAAAAAAAATGTATTAAATGAGTTGTCATGCCAAGTAAAATAACTGCTAGTATTTGTTACAAATTATAGCATTTCAGATTAATTAGAATTTTGGAAAAATTAGAGGGGTACCTGGGTGGCTCAGTCGGTTAAGCATCTGCCTTCGGCTCAGGTCATGATCCCAGCGTTCTGGGACTGAGTCTTGTGTTGGGCTCCCTGCTCAGTTGGGAATCTGCTTCTCCTTCTCCCTCTGCTCTTCCCTCCTGATAGTTCTCTCCTCTCTCTCTCTTACTCTCTCTCAAATGAATAAATAAAATCTGAAAAAGAAGAGAAAATTTGAACATCCCACTATGAATTTGACAACTTCCCAATCCCTAACATCTTTTCTACTCAGATGGGTAGTAATATTTAACAAGTGGATTTTTTGATATTGTATCATGAACTGTGCTGAAAACTGGAAGAGCTGCATAACCCACTGAACCAATATTTTCCAAATGACCAATGCATGATGTTACCATATCACATGCATGAATAAAAAATCCTTTCACAATGCAAGATAAACCAATGGATTTTAGGAAAAATTCATTCATGTGACTTATGCAACTAAATTTGAAGAAACTTCCACTTATGTTTTAGTGTAGGATCAGAAAAGAATCTGCTCATTTATCTGAATTGTATGATGCTGGATTGTCCTCATGTACTTCAACTAAAACAAATTGCCACAGACTGAATGCAGAAGCAGATATGAGAAAGCAGAATTTTCCTATTAAGTCCAACTTTAAGGAGACCTGCAACTGTGTAAACAATGCCATTCTTCTCACTAAAATGTTTGTTTTAGAAAACAGAGTTTAATTATTTTTCATAAAGATACGTTATTTATGTCAAGGGTCATGTGTTTATAATTTTTTTTTATTTTTTATTGTTTTTTATTTTTTAAAGATTTTATTTATTTATTTGTCAGAGAGAGCGAGCGGGAGCGAGCACAGGCAGACAGAGTGGAAGGCAGAGTCAGAGGGAGAAGCAGGCTCCCTGCGGAGCAAGGAGCCCGATGTGGGACTCAATCCCAGGACGCTGGGATCATGACCTGAGCCGAAGGCAGCTGCTTAACCAACTGAGCCACCCAGGCATCCCTATAATTTTTTTAAAATCATGCTTATTTTTTTATGCATTTAAAACAAATTTTTAAGTAAGTTCTACAGATCAAGAGTCCCTAACTGAGCAGGCCAGGCTATTTTTGTATTGCTATTTTTGTAAATTAATATATAATTTAATATTTTGTCAGTTTTATTTCCTAACAAGATAAATATCAATTGACATAACTTACATAAACAAAATCTCTTTACGGTCTTCAATAATTTTAAAGAAACTAACAAGTTTGAGAACCACAAGTACAAAGTATTCATTGGTATTTCTCAAATGGAAAGGCATTTTTAGTCCCTACTTGGATTTTTTGTTTAAATAGTTATTTAATACATATGGTAAAATATAGCCAACCAAATTCAGTCGTCACAGGTATCATTGCTTGGGAATGAGGCTAAATTTATTTATATAAAATTATGAACTGCTTTAAGGAAAAATATGAAGTGTTAAAAAAAGAAACAAGCCCAGAATGAAGTCATTTGCCCCGCACAACAGAAAACCAGACTGTGTTACAGTTTCAGCCTCTCCCAGGAATGTGACCTTTTATTAATTTTTGTTTATTGTTTTTTGGTGCCAAAACAAAAATTGAACAGAAATGTGACTTTTTTTTTTTTTTTTTTTTTTAAAGTAAGCTCTACACCTAATGTGGTACTTGAATCCATGACCCAGAGATCAATAGTCACAGGGTCTACAGACTGAACCAGCCAGGTGCCCAGGAACATGATCTTTTATTTATTTATTTGTTTGTTTGTTTGTTTGTTTGTTTGTTTATTCGACTCTTAGGTCGTGATCCCAGTTCCTGGGGTCAAGCCCTGGGTCAGGCTCCCCGCTCAGGGTAGCCTGCTTCTCCCTCTCCCTCTGCCTGCCGCTCTGCCTACTTGTGCTGTCAAATAAACAAATAAAATCCTTTTGAAAAAAGATTTTATTTATTTATTTGGAGCGGGAGCGGAGAGAACATCAGCGGAGGAGGCGGGGAGTGGGCAAGGGCAGCAGACTCCTCGTTGAGCAGGGGACCTGAAGCCGCCCAGTCTCCCAACCAGAAAATCATGATCTGCAGCTGAAACAAGAGTTGGCCACTTAACCAATTGAGCCAAAGTCTGAAATGTTCTTAACAGGGCTACTGAAATTAATCTGAATAGTAAAAACTCTGCATTCCCTTCTTCCAAAAAAGTCTGCGGTCCTGGCAGAACAATCTTTTCTTTTGCTAATAACTTCCGCGCCCCACCCTTCTTCCTATAAAACCTTCCATTTTGTAGCGTTCCTCTGAGTACCTCTCTCCGTGCTAAACGGGCTGTTTCCCAATTCTGAATTGCTTAATAAAGCCAATTGGATCTTTAAATTTACTCAGTTGAATTTTGTTTTTTAACAAAGGTAAATATTAGTACAAAGCTGATGGTGTCAAAAATTCATGAGGCTGTGGGGCGCCTGGGCGGCTCAGTCGGTTATGATCTCAGGGTCAAGAGATGGAGCCCTTAGGTCTGGCTCTGTGCTCAGCGTGGAATCTGCTTGAGACTGTCTCCCTCTCCCTCCTATTCTGCCCCTCCCCCTGCTCGCATGCATTCTCTCTCTCTCTCTCTCTCTAATAAATAAATAAATAAAATTATTAAAAATTTCATGAGGATAGTACCCAAATGACTGGACTCTGAGAAACCCTCAAACAGTGATGGAGTTTTTGAATAGACAAACCTGCCACCATACCTTACTACGTGGGTAACTTCATCTGGAAAATGAATTATTGTCTAGGTTAAATGAGTTAACGCATGTGCGGTAGAGCTCAGGAGATGTGCTTCCTATCCTCCTCCCAGGGAAAGGTACCTGGTAGTCCAGTGTTCTGGAAGCCTGCTGCAATGAGAGGTAGGAAGCCCAGATTCCTGACACAGCTGAGCCACTGACTCACTGACCTGACTCCACCCTCCCGGCCTCAGTTTTCTCATCCAGAAAATGACGGGGTGGGATGTCATCCTCTCCGGAGCCTCCCAGTTCTACCAACCATCCTCTGATTAAAGGAGCCAGCCTTAACCTCTTTGATCATTGTGTCAGAGAATCACAGAACCGCAGCTGGAAAGGATTCTGTACCTCTCCCTGGCATGCCCCCCACCAATTCCAAAAACAGAGAAATTTGAAGCCCAGAGAGGTGGAGAAGTCAAGCCACCTGCTTAGCCACATGGGGGAGGGGCAAGGGAGGCAGTAATGCCTCAGGGTCCAGTGGGGAAATATGAATGCTTCCTCTTCACTTTGATAAATGATATAGGCATTTGGTGGTTTAGACACCATTCACGCCTTAACAAATACCCTGCAATTACACTGGGGGATACAAATCCCACTTCAGCTTGAGAAAAATCGATGCTGTGGGCTGGGAACACTGTGTTAACTGGATTGATGGACTGCTTGGTGTTACTAACTAAATCCACCTTTGAAAAGTCAGTCGCCCCCCAGAGAAAGCAAAGGAGATGAAATTGGCAAGAAGAGGCTAGAAAGGGAAAGGGTGGTGGGGGTTGATGAGGAAGACTCAGAGAGGGAAGGGGCAGCCTTCCCTTCTTCTCTCCATTTCCCCTCCTTTCTTTCTCCTCCCCCTCCTCTCACCACCTTCTCCTCTGTAAGACAACACACCCCTCTCAGTGGCCAGCTTTCTCTACCCAAAGCTTCCCTGCAGCCTGGGCCAATTCGCAGACACAAATAGAACCAGAACCCACTGAAAATAGCTCCTCCTCCCTCCTACCCAGAGTTTCCAAATGCTGGCAGGGATGCCTTGCCCCTACCAGCCAGGCCCCAAGCAGGGAATTCAGGTAGAGTGACACCAAGGCTAAGGTTGGGGACCACCTAAGGAGCAGCAGCCCCAATAACAGACTCTTATTAAGTGCTGGCTCCGTGCCAGTACCACCAGGAGCTTTTGTCCCCAGCAACCCAATGAAGAAAGTCTATAGGGAGGTGGGGAGTTTGCCTAGAGCCACATAGCCAGTGGGAAGTGGACCCAGAGTCCCCGTGGTTAAACACTTCACTATACTCCAAGGCCGCTGTACCATCTAGCTCCACATTCCTGAGGCTGCGGGGAGCTCAAGGCATCCAGATTCTCCTTAGCCAGTTGGGGAAACTGAGACCCAGAGAGAGGAGAAGCACTCAGTAAACACATAAAGCAAGCACCTAGGTCTCTCAGCACAGAGCATGTGGTTTTTGCAGAGGTTGAAGCAAACAGAGACTCCCTTGTTCCTTTTCTGTGAAAGCCCCATGGGTCTTTTTCTTTCTTTCTTTCTTTCTTTTTTTTTTTCCATATTTCAACCTCCTCTCCTTTACCCCCAGAGGAGAAAGCCCACCCCAGACACCCGTCTGGCAGCCAGGCATCCCGAGATAACCTCTTCTTCCCCCTCTGCTCAGGGTGTTTAATGTTCTAGGGGAAGAGAGCAAACAGCAGGGCATAAATCATGGGTGACGCAGGCTGGCTTTCTCCTTTGCTAAATATGAAGCAGACGGGACCCAGCAAGGGAAGAGAATTAGCAGGGATTTGCTGGCTCATTTAAATCCGAGGTCCAAAGGCACACATTTCTCCAACTCCTGAGAGTGAGATAAATTTTCTTCTGCCTCAAGATCCCATTTGTTATAAAATAATTCTCCAAAACAGTCTTAACCTCTACAGCGATGACAAGAAAAACTGAAATAGGCTGTGGAAGCTCTGTTGGCAAGGAAGGAAGTTATTTAAAAGAAGTGGTTGAGGGGTATTTGAGCACCTGGCTGGCTCCGGAAGTACAGCATGAGACTCTTGATCTCAGGGTTGTGGGTTCAAGCCCCACATCGGGTATAGAGATTACTTAAAAATAAAATCTTAAAAAAAGAAAGAAAGAAATGGTTGAGGGGTATGAAATAGAGCCTCACATCTAGTGTCAAAGAATCTCAGTTCCATTCTGAGCTTTGCCACACCTCTACAAAGTCTGTCAAGCTGCCTCGGTTTCTCCAATGTGTCTGAGAACCAAGGAGTTCAAAGAGTATACACACTCAGTCAATCTCTGTTGCAAGTGTATCCCCCTTTGTCTAGCCTCAGGCCAAGCTCTACAGATGAAAGAGTGACAACAGTGACAAGAGAAAACCAAACTCACAGTCTATTTGGAATAGACTCACAGTCTATTTGGAAAGACAAAGTCAACAGAAGGTCGGCTGAGTGCTCTGATGGAGAAGATAGAGGACTTATGGCAGCAGTCATGTAGGGAACCTACCCCACACTTACAGGGTGGGGGCAGGTAACATTGAAGCACAGACTAGAAGGAAAGGTAGAACTTAATCAGACAAAAGAGAAAGGATGACTCAGGAAGATGGAACAGCATATGAAAAGACCTAAAGGCAGAAGAGAACTGACCTATTCATTAGACCAACCAACTGGAGCAAGTACGGGTTTATTTGGACATCTCTCTGTGAGACAAGCTTACCATTCATTCTAAGGCTAGAATCTTGCTGAAATTCAATGATTTAATGTTGTGTTAATCATAGAGTGCAGGCAGGATCCCATAATGGTTGCATTCTTTTAATATGACAAATTTCTCCATCAGCACCCCTAGGAAATAATCAACCTTGTTCCATCAAGTCTCTGGATGTTAACAAATCCTTTTTATTGGATGTGTTCCATCTGTCTCCCTGAGTCCTATGTTCTTGACTTTTTAAGGTCAAGTATTCTAGAACCTGACCCACTCCATCCTCCTTTATCAGAACATACATGACATAAAGGGGCAGTGAGTATAATCCAGAGGCCTCTATTATTCTGGGAAATCACAGAATTTTTACCCAACCAGAGAGAAAAAATAAAGTCCAAACCTCCTCTACCAGGAGCACAACAGCATGGCAGATTGCCAATGAATGCCTTGGTGAGAAACGTGCCTCCAAAGGCAGGAAACAGGATCAGAGATGTCTATGTATGTGGAAATGAGCTTTCACTTCTGAGGCTCAGAAAAGCTGGATCACTTGCTCAAGTTTCTACAACCGAGAAGGGGCCTGCCTGGTCAGTTTTCAAACCAAGTGATTGGCCTACAACTTCAGAATTTCCCGAATGTTTCAGGTGAGTGATATTACACCACTATCATTGAAATAAATAGAACAAAATAAGAGTTTTCTAGGCTGATAAATTGGGGAATATGCTGAGTTCAACAAAGGTAACCAGGTTATTTTCTCTGCTGTTGAACTTCTCAGAGCTTGGTATGCTGATAGACCTGGTGACGTTCTAAGAGGAAGTTAAAGAGTTTTCAGTTTCCAGAAGTCATTTGAGTGGAGGACATGTTGTTTCTGGGCAATTCCTGGAATCTGGGCTCCTTGGAATTCACGTTGAAAATTACTGCCCTGGGGCACCTGGGTGGTTCAGTCTGTTAAGCATCTGCCTTCAGCTCAAGTCGTGATCCCAGGGTCCCGAGATCAAGCCCTGCATTGAGCTCCCTGATCAGCAGGGAACCTGCTTCTCCTCTCCTGCTCCCCCCTTCTTGTTCTCTCTCTGTTGAATACATGCATTTTTTTAAAAGATTTTATTTATTTATTTGACAGACAAAGATCACAAGTTTGCAGAGAGGCAGGCAGAGAGAGAGAGAGAGAGAGAAGAAGAAGAAGAAGCAGGCTCCCCACTGGGCAGAGAGCCCGATGCGGGACTCGATCCCAGGACCCTGGGACCATGACCTGAGCCGAAGGCAGAGGCTTTAACCCACTGAGCCACCCAGGCGCCCACATGCATTTTTTTTAACCTTAAAAAAAAAAAAGAAAAATGCTGCACCATCCCATGATTTTGGGAGCATGTTATCCTTATACAGAAAGGGAGTCCAAATCTATTGTTGAATGACAACACTGATACAATTTAATAATGAGTTGAATGTCCTTTATTCAAGAGGAAATAATCCATGGATTGGGAAAGTACAATGCCTCACAAGCAGTGGAGCTCTCTTCCCAAAGAGCAAATTTTATAGAACGTTATAAGCAATAACATGGAAATAGGGCACGATGGACTAGGAAGTCAGGGATTTCCTGGTAAGGGTAGCAGGTCCTATTTTCTAGGGTAAGGGGAGCTAGCTTAAACTGAACTGGAGGATTGTGATTGGTGTGTGTTAGGGTTCCAAGCCAGTTTTGAAATATTTTTCGTTTAAGTGGGGGTTGACTTAAGTTTAGGTTTATGATGTGGCTCAGGCCACTGGGACAGCCTCCATTTTGTGAGTCCCAATACACAAATCTCCTTTATCACTATATATTTTGGAAGGATGGATGAACACATAGCTTGACTATTTCCTTGTTGTGTGACCAAGGTATGTGACATCCTTCTCTTCTTGGAGCCTCGGTTTTATTCTCTATAGCAGGGGCCAGCAATTTTTTTTCTGTAAAGGGCCACATAGTAAATATTTGGGGATTTACGAACCACATACATCTTTGTGGGCCTTCCCTTCCTTCCTTCCTTCCTCCCTTCTTCTTTTGAACAATCCCTTAAAATTTGGGGGACCTGGGTGTCTCAGTTGGTTAAACATCTTACTCTTGGTTTCAGCTCAGGTCATGATTTTGGGTTGTGGGATCAATTCCCACACTGGGCTCCGGGCTCAGAGGGAAGTCTGCTTCTCCCTCTCTCTCCTCCTCCCCTCCCCCTGCCCACACATCTGTTCTACCCCTCTGTGTGTCTCAAATACATAAATCTTAAAAGAAAAAAAAAAAAAACAGGGGCAGCTGGTTGGCTCAGTTGGTTGAGCATCTGACTCTTGATTTCAGCTCAGGTCATGATCTCAGGTCATGGGATTGAGCCCTGCATGGGGCTGCATGCTCAGTGCAGAGTCTGCTTGTCCCTCTCCCTCTGCTCCTCCCCAGCTCACTCTCTCTCTCTCTCAAATAAATAAATAAATGGAATCTTTTTTAAAAAATCAAAATGTAAAAATCATTCTCAGCTCTCAGGCCATACAAAAACAGGCTGAGGGGAGAGAGGAGGGCAGAACTGGGGCCTAAGCCATAGTTTACGACCACTGGTGAACAGTGTTTAACACAAAGAAGGTATGAAGAAGGCACTAGGTATTCTCCATTTTGTTTTTTATTGGTTCTCCTAAACAACCTTAGGAGATGGGCATCAAGTTTCTACCCCTTTCCAGGGAATAGCTGATGTCCAGAGAAAGATGATCAACCTCATTTGGAGAGTGAGTCAGTGGCCAGATAAAGTTGAAATGGGGACCTTTGAATGCCAATCCTGAGGACAATCCCACCACATTCTGATATTCTGGGGAAAAGATGTCCAGTGTATATAGTATGCTGTACTATGTACTGTATGTAATTGTATGTATACCGTACATGTATAGAATCTTTGCAGTTTCTATAAGAGGAGAATTTAAGAACAGTAGCTTGGTTGAAGGGAGGGACTCAGTGCTGTATTTGGAAGGAATATTGACAAAGTACACACACTTTTTACTTAGAGTGGATGAGTGGGTTAGGGTTGATAGAGAATGTGAGATAAGACCTCCAACCCATCCCTCAGATTTGTCTCTGACATAGCTATTGTGGACCGAGTTCATTGTCAACCATTCTTCAGACCCCCATCTCACTGGTTTACAAACTAGTCCTGAGAGGCAGGTAACATGATCTCCATGAAGAAGGGGAAAGGCGAGGCCCCAGGTTAACTTGCTTATCTGCTCAATGTCTCTCAGATGATAAATGATGGACTCACAGTCTGATTGCAGAGCTCTGGGACCCAAAGTCAGGGCCTGTTTCAATACACCCTGCTGCTTTGGATCACTTTCCTGAGCCTGTGTTTGAATGATCAGGGTACTTACAGCCAATTTCTTCCAGTGTCACGCTTAATTACATAGAGCATTAGGTTGTTTGATAAATGCATCACATGTTAGTCTTCATTCAGTCTTTGTATGGATTGGTTTCTTGTGTGTTTCTTGTATTGTTTTTGGTTCTGGGCCCAGAAATAGATAGTTGCACAAATATGGCAACTGATTTTTGTAAAAGCAATTCAATAGGGAAAAAAATAGCCTTTAAAAAAAAATGTCCTGGAGGAATTGGTCATCAATAGGCAGAAAAATTGAACAGTGACCTAAACCACACACCAAATACAGAAATTAACTCAAAACAGATCAAGGACTTAAACATAAAACGTAAAACCATAAAATTTTTAGAAAAAATATGGGAGAAAATCTTTGAGATCTAGGACTAGGAAAATGACTTGACACTAAAAGCATAAGCCCCAAAATGAAGAGTTGAGAAGTTGGACCACATCAAAACAAAAAACTTGTGCTCTTTGAAAGACCCTGTGAAGAAGATGAAAAGGCAAGGTACAGACTGGGAGAAAATATTTACAAATTACATTCCTAACAAAAAACTCAAATTCAACAGTAAATGTGAAAAATTAGAAAATAGGCAAAAGACCTGAACAGATATCCCACTGAAGGGACATATATGGATGACAAATAAGCAGAGTTTCCACATCATTCATCAGCAGAGAAATGCAAATTGAAACCAAAATGAGATATAACCACACATGTATAAGAATGACTAAAATATAAACTAATGAACCCCAAATGCTGATGAGGATGTGGAGAAACTGGATCACTTAAACACTGCAGGTGGAAATGTAGAATGGCAGAGTTCCTCTGCGAAAAAGTATGGCAGTTTCTTACAAAACTAAGTGTATGCTTATCACTACTCAGCAATTTTGCTCTTGGACATTGATTCCAGAGAAATGGAAACTTATGTTCACCAAAGCCTGTGTGTGATCATCCAGAGCTTTCTTTATAATAGCCCCAAACTGAAACAAATGAATGTCATTCAGTGGGTGAATTTAAAGCAAACTGTGATACATTCACACTATAGAATACAACTCAGCAATGAAAAGGAAGTAAGTATTGATCCATGTAATAACTCCAGGGGATCTCAAGGGACTTATGCTTGAGTGAGAAGGAATAACCTCAAAAGGGCTACATACTGCATGATTTTGTATATATGCATAACATTCTTTAAAGGATAAAATGCAAAATTAAATACATGGAGAATAGATTAGTGGTTGCCAAAAGGTTAGGGAAGTGAAGAGGAAGGGAAAGGCTATGACTATGAAGTGTGACCCAAGCAACCCTTGAACTGCAATAATTGGAAGTGTTCCATATCTTTTTTTTTAGTTTATTTATTCATTCAAGTAATCTCTACATGTAACGTGGGGCTCGAACTCACGACCTGAAGATCAACAGTTGCGTGCTCTTCTGACTGAACCTAGAAGTGTTCTGTATCTTGATTGTGGTAATGGTTAAACAAATCTACACATGTGATAAAATTGCAGAGAACTAAGCACACACACATACACAAATGAGTGCGTGTGAAACTGGTGAAATCCAAATAAGATAGATGGGTTGTATCAACATCCATTTCCTGGCTGTGATAGTGTACTATAGTTAGATAAGTTGCGATCATTAGGGACAAATGGGTGAAGGGCATAGGGAATCTCTGTTGCTACTATTTCTTACAATTAGCATGTAAATCTATGATTGTCTTAAAATAGGTGTTTGGGGTTTTTTGTTGTTTGTTTGTTTTGTTTTGTTTTTAATTCTTTTGACTGCTTGACCCAAGATGGTTTCTTTCTGGAGAAGATGCATTTACCCAATATAGGGGCACCTGGATGGCTCAGTTGTTAAGCAGCTGCCTTTAGCTCAAGTCATGATCCCAGGGTCCTGGGACCAAGCCCTGCTTGATGGGAGCCTGCTTCTCTCTCTCTCACTTCCCCTGCTTGTGTTCCTTGTCCCACTGTCTAACTCTCATTCTCTCTCTCTCAAATAAATAAATAAATAAAATATTTTAAAAAAAGAATGGTCTATATATGTCAGGCACTGGGCTCTGTGCTCTCTCCATAGATTATCTCTTTTAACTGAACCTAGCAAGAAGAAGACACTGTTATTAGATCTCCATTTAACAGATGAGGACATGGAGATTCAGTAGAATAAAGTTTCATTTGTCCAATCCATGTAGTATTACAAGCCAGTAATTAATCCAGAGCCTGAGTTCAAGACTCATACCCTTAAACTCTACGTAACTCCTTTCTTGGAGTAGAAGCAACATGGCCTTGATCTTTGAGCTAAGCTGGCTTAAACCTGGGACAAAAGGCCAGGGCTGAGTAACAACCAGGTATGACAGTATAGTGGAAAGACCACTAGATCCTTCCACTAGATTCCTCTAGACCGTCCTAATTCCCAAGACTACGTTTAAGAACCAACACCATCACTTGCGAGCTGTGTAGCCTTAGAAAAGTCACTTCTGTCTGAGCTTTCTCACCCTCACATCAGAGCTTGTCATTCTAGCACTGTCGGTGGATCAAATGAAGTAAAGCATTTCAAAAGGCTATGGACACTCCAAAGGGGGGCAGTTATTATTAATAACAGGGCACCATGAAATAAATTCTAAATATAGGCCACTCGTTCCTATTTATCCTCCAGCTTGATGATAAATGCTCTGAGGACATGGGCTGAGTTTTAGCTTTTTATTTGATCCTACCCTCCCTTATAAAGTGCTCACACAAATGGTAGATTTCTTTAAGAGTCCTTGTTAACTGCTATATTGGTGGAAATGTGATCAGAATGCAAAAAGAAAAAGCGAAGTGTTGACAGTAAAAATAAAGAACCCTGTGCTTTAACTGCATTTTTCTTGAAAATTGCAAAAAGAACCATGAATGAACTCAGCCAAAAATCGGTCCCTGAATTTCCTGCCTTCTAACCCCAGGTAACTCCTTGTTTTCAACTTTGGAAGTGTGGGTTCTATCTTTTAGGGGCATGGAAGAATATGAAATTTGTGAAGTCCTTTGAGGTACAACATGTTCTTGCTATTTATACAGACCAACCAGGATCTGTGGCTGGTTTTGGGCAAGGTTTTTCCACATAAAATCAACTTTTTTTCCCCCTCTCCCAGTTATGACAATCTTGCAAACTCACAAACAAATTCCTCAGCTTTATTACTAATGCCCATAACATGGACTTTGAAAATTGCCTTTCATCTCAACATCTTAAGCAATGCTGCAAACAGTAATTAAAGTTCAACACCCTAGTGAGGTAGGCATCTATTATTCAACCCATTTCCCAAACAGGTAAACCCAGACTTACAAATTAGAGACCTGGCCATAGGTTACTAGGGGTCGGAGGAGGGAGGAGGGTGAAATGAAGAGTTCTAGGCTCCCCAGCTCTTGGATTCAGCAAGTGGATAGTAAGATGTTATGAAGATGTCTTCTCAGGGAAGGTATTCACCAAGGTGGGGTGATACAGAAGGGGCAGAAAAGAGGAACAGGCCAGGAACAATGACACTCAAAAAATAGGGGGTGCCTGCGTGGCTCAATGGGTTAAGCCTCTGCCTTTGGCCCAGGTCATGGTCTCAGGGTCCTGGGATAGAGCCCTGCAGCAGGCTCTCTGCTCAGCAGGGAGTCTGCTCTCCCCCCCCCCCCCCGCCGCCTACCTCTCTGCCTACTTGGGATCTTTGTCAAATAAATAAATAAAACCTTATTTAAAAAAAAAAAAAAAAAGGAAAGGAAGAGGGGCACCTGGCTGGCTCAGACGGTGGAGTGGGCAACTCTTGATCTCAAAGTCACAAGTTTAAGCCCCATGTTGGGAGATAAGCCTCCTTAAAAAAGAGGGGGGGGGCGTGTCTCAGTGACTCGGTCATTAAGTGTCTGCCTCCTGCTCAGGTCATGATGCCAGCGTCCTGGGATTGAGCCCCACATTGGGCTCCCTGTTCATTGGGAAGCCTGCTTCTCCCTCTCCTGCTCCCCCTGCTTGTGTTACTGCTCTTGCTCTCTCTCTCTGTCAAATAAATAAATAAAATCTTAAAAAAAAAAAAAAAAAAGGTGGGGGGAGGGAGAAGAGGGCCTAAAACTACTTGGAAAAGAAAATAAATTTATTTGATTCATAAGTTTGGTTTAAGGTAAGAAGGAGGGTGATTGAAAAAAATATATATGTTTTTTAAAAAAGTAATATATTGGGATGCCTGGGTGGCTCCGTCTTTTAAGTGTCCGCCTTTGGCTCACGTCATGATCCCAGGTCCTGGGATCAAGCCCCATGTTAGACTCTGCTTGACAGGGAGCCTGCTTCTCCCTCTCCCTCTGCCTATCACTCCCCCTGCTCGTGCTTTCTCTCTCTCTCTGACAAATAAATAAAATCTTAAAAAAAAAAAGTAATATATTTACAATGTCTGATTTTGTAATGGAAGTAGGGAGCATACGAATTTTTTTTTTACTTTCATATTTTGAAATCATTACAGGCTCACAAGAAGTTGCAAAAATAGTGCAGAGAGAGTCTACGTACTTCTCCAGCTTCCCCAATGGCAACATCTCATGCAACTACAGTGCATTTTCAAAAACAGGACATTAATAAGACTGCCTACCTTACTCAGATTGCACCAGTTTGGGGAGCATAATATATTTTTAAAATTTTATTTCACAGAGAAAATACACAAATTTTTTTAACTACATTTTTTTTTAAAGATCCCACTTATTTATTTAACAGAGAGAGAGATTACAAGTAGGCAGAGAGGCAAGCAGAGAGAGAGAGAGAGGAGGAAGCAGGATCTGGCAGAGCAGGGAGCCCAATGTGGGGCTCGATTCCAGGACCCTGGGATCATGGCCTGAGCCGAAGGCAGAGGCTTTAACCCACTGAGCCACCCAGGTGCCCTGAGAATACACAAATTTTAAGTGTCCAGCCCAATGAAGTTTTACGTATCTAATCATTAATGTAACTAACATCTCTATAAAGGTATAGAATGTTATCAGCCTCCAAACCTACCTAAGTACTTTCTAAGTAAACAGTAATGACCCCTCTAAGTAAATAGCCTTCCCCATAACCTATTTTGTGTAAACTTTTTATGTAAACCTATTTTAAACTTTATGTAAGTAGAATCATATAGGGATGCCTAGGTAGCTCAGTGGGTTAAACCTCTGCCTTCAGCTCAGGTCATGATCCCAGGGTCCTGGGATTGAGTCCTGCATTGGGCTCCCTGCTCAGTGGGGAGCCTGCTTCTCCCTCTCCCTCTGCCTGCTGCTCCCCCTGCTTGTGCTCACTCTCTCCCTCTGTCAAATAAATAAATAAAATGTTTTAAAATAATAATAAGATAAATAAATAGAATCATACAGCATATTCTCCTTTATGTCTATCTGGCTTTTTCACTTAACATTGAGCTCATGAGATTCATCCATCATTTGACACATAGTAGAGCTTTGTTGGTTTTCATCGCTGTGTAGTATTTTATTCTATGATGATACTGCAATTATTTCTCCATTCTACTGTGAATGGACATTTAGGTTGATTCTAATTTTGAGTTACTATGAATAAGGCTGCTGTGAATCTCCTTATACGTCTCATTTGATGGACCCAAGCACTCATTTCTCTTTTTTTATGATTTTATTTATTTATTTGACAGAAAGAGACACAGTGAGAGAGGGAACGCAAGCAAGGGGAGTGGGAGAGGGAGAAGCAGGCTTCCCGCTGAGCAGGAACCCGGCTGGATCCCAGGACACTGGGGTCATGACCTGAGCCAAAGGCAAATGCCTAACAATTGAGCCAAGCACTCATTTCTTTTTTTTTTTTTTTTAAAGATTTTATTTATTTATTTGACAGGCAGAGATCACAAGTAGGCGGAGAGGCAGGCAGAGAGAGAGGAGGAAGCAGGCTCCCTGATGAGCAGAGAGCCCGATGCGGGGCTCGATCCCAGGACCCTGGGATCATGACCTGAGCCGAAGGCAGAGGCTTTAACCCACTGAGCCACCCAGGTGCCCCCAAGCACTCATTTCTGATGGGAGTGTATGTAGGAGAATTTGGGGTTATAGGTGGATGTGCAGCTCTGGGAAGTAATCTCAGCAAGTTTCCCGAAGTGGTTGTACCAGTGTCATTTACCCTCCCACCAGCCGTGTGGGAGAGCTCCAGCAGAAGTAAAAAACTATATGTCATTAAATCCTGAAAAGCAATTGCATACAAGTCCAATTATGATCCATCCGTGCTTCCAAATCCTCTTTTCAGAGTATTTTCCTGTTTAGATCCAGAAGTAGAGAGTACCTGAGAAAATCTCAAAGGCTATGGGGCAGGAAATTGACATCACATATCAGGAAGTTTAGAAACTAGAGTTGTCATTTTGTTAGGTGATTCTGAGCCAGTCATGGCTCCAGGCCTCAGTTCCTTTCTCTGAAAATGAAACAGATGGATGAAACCATTTCTTAAGTTCCTTTTAGCTCCAAAGGCAGTGATTCCAAGATGAAAAAATGTTGATGCTGTAATGTTAAGTGAAGGGTAGAAATAGCTCTTGCTGTAATTGGGGTAAATATGCCTGCCCAAAGGCGAAGACTGGAGGAAAATACACAATGCTCGTGTTGTTAGGTAGTTGCGTATTTATTTACTTTCTGTTTTTAACAGTGTTTTTTTTTTTAATTTGTGGCCATATGAGTTTTAAAATATGTGTCTGTACAAATATATATTTGACATATGAATATAACTTAGTAATTCTTTTTTTTTTTAAAGATTTTATTTATTTATTTGACAGACAGAGATCACAAGTAGGCAGAGAGGCAGGCCGGGGGGGCGGGGGGGGGAAAAGGAAGCAGGCTCCCCGCTGAGCAGAGAGCCCAACGTGGGGCTCGATCCCAGAACACTGGGATCGTGACATGAGCCGAAGGCAGAGGCTTTAACCCACTGAGCCAGCCAGGTGCCCCTAACTTAGTAATTCTTTTTAAAACTTTTTAAAGATTTTATTTCTTTATTTGACAGAGAGAGAAACAGCAAGAGAGGGACACACAAGCAGAGTAGGAGAGGGAGAAGCAGACTTCCTGTTGAGCAGGGAATCCAATGCAGGGCTCAATCCCAGGACCCTGGGATCTTGACCTGAGCTGAAGGCAGATGCTTAACCAGCTGAACCACCCAGGCGCCCCTTAACTTGGTAATTTTTTTAAAAGATTTTATTTATTTGAGAAAGAGAACATGAGCAAGGAGAAGGGCAGAGAGAGAGAGAGACTATCTGCTAAGAAGGGAGCCCAATGTGGGGCTTGATCACAGGACCTCAGGATCAAAATCTGAGCTGAAGGAAGACTCTTAACCAATTGAGCCATGTAGATGCCCCTGTAACTAGGTAATATTATTAATACTCCCTATTAATGCATGAATTATTTTTCTACTTTTAAGTGTTATATAAAACCTGAAATTTTATTGCCTTTAATAAACTCTCAACTCAAATTATGAGACACTTTGAAGTCTCCTAATATTTATTCAACAAAACTTACTTAGCACCTTCTCTGTGTCAGGCATAGTGCTTGGCCCTGACGGAATGATGGTAAACTAGGGATAGTACTTGAATGTCAAGGAATTTATTGCCTGTTGTAAGAAACAAACACATAAATAGGTATAGGGCAATGTGCTAAAGTTTATGTGGGGTAATTTGGGGGCCTCCAGGAGAAACCTTGCTCAGTTTGAGAAAGTAAGGAATGCTTCCTGGAGGAGGTGGCAGTCAACTGAGACCTGGAAAATGGTTCAAAGTAAGCCAAGTAATAGGGGACTAGGAGTGAAAATGCCTCCTGTGCAGTGGGGCCAGCTGAGGGATAAGCATGGGAACTAGAGGGAGTGTGGGATGGTCATGGAGCTCACTGGTTGGAGGTTATGCGACACAGATGAGACAAGGCTTGAATACCCTACACAGGCTCTTGAACTACCATGGGCTGCCGCTGAAAATTATGAAGCCAAGAAGTGGCACAGTCAGATTGGGGTTAATCAGTAACCGTTCAATCCTGCCCCAGATTCCTCTGATAGGCCTGTCCATAATCTGAGATACGGCCAAATATGTGTAAATTGGTCTGCTTTTGTGCCCTGTCGACTCTGCTATGTGTTTCTGTTAGGGAGGTAGAGAATTGTGAAAAGACAAGATGCACTGGGCCTGTTGACCTTATTGGCAGCCAGGAGCAAGGGTTGAGCCCAGGAGAGGTGGATGAAGGCCCTATGGGAGGGGGGTGTGGAGCAGAGCAAGTATTGGGGCAAGGGCCAGAGGATCAAGAAAGAGAGGTGTTCATCCAAATGATCTCAGGGATTGTCAGTGGGCATCAGTGGAGGAAACTGAGCCCCGGGGAGCAGGAAGCAGAGACATATGATGACAAGTCTGTAGCCAGCTATGCAGAGGCAAGGCTGCTAGAGAAAGGGAGACAACCCATTCTCCAGGCCCTTCTCACCGTCTCTGCAAAGGTTTGTTTTGTGCCTTGTTTCTGGCAGGCCACCCCAAGAGAGCACTTCAAGCTCTAGTGGAGGTGGGGATGTGTCAGTGTCCTGCCACATCAGTCAGAATCATAGGGTCTCAGCTGAGGCAGGGCAGCCTTCCCAGTTTGCCTGGTAACATCTTGATATAGTTCCCAAGGCCTCCGGTCAGCCTCTGACAGCTCCTCGGGAAAACAGTTTCATCTTGGGCTGCTCTTGCTGCCTGCCTGCCCACCTAGCTGTCAGGCTGCTGTCTCCTGCCAGCAAAGGCTTAGGACTCACTGGGTTTCAAGAGTTTTTTGACTTTCAGTCCCTGAGTGCATTTTCTTCTGTGTGGGCTCCCAATCAGCAGGCAGGAGGTTAATGTAAAGGCATGAAACTTACTTTTGTTAATGTCTCACATGTTGCCTAAACATCATAAAGCCTTAAATCTAAATCTTGGACTAGCTCAAATCTTTGACTTATCTTGGGTTCCCCTAGAATTAGAGTCTGAGATAAAGGTTTCTGTGTGCATAGTTTATTTAGGAAGTAGCCCCAGGGAGCAGGAGTGAAGGACAAGCAAGGAACTCAAGCCAGAACAAGGATGAATCATGAGTATCCCTCGGGATCTTTTGAAATCCCTTAGGAAATATATCTCAGGAGCATCGACTCCAAGAACAAAGGGGGAAGACTTTAAATATTTTATTTTAATTAATTAATTTTTTTAAGTAAGCTCCATGCCCAACATGGAGCCCAGTTCAGGGCTTGAATTCACGACCCTGAGATCAAGACCTGAGCTGAGATTGAGAGTCAGACACTTAACCAACGGAGCTACTCAGGCACCCCATAAAAACTTTATTCAGGGGCGCCTGGGTGGCTCAGTGGGTTAAGCTGCTGCCTTTGGCTCAGGTCATGATCTCAGGGTCCTGGGATCGAGTCCCGCATCGGGCTCTCTGCTCAGCAGGGAGCCTGCTTCCTCCTCTCTCTCTGCCTGCCTCTCTGCCTACTTGTGATCTCTCTCTGTCAAATAAATAAATAAAATCTTTAAAAAAAAAACTTTATTCATAAGTAATCTCTACACCCAACATGGGGCTCTAACTTACAACTCTGAGATCAGGAGTCCCATGCTCCACTAACAGAGCCAACCAGTGCGGAAATATTTAACCATCAGCTCCCATTCCCCATGGTCAAGAGCTGATTCACGGAGCATTAACATCTCACACTTTTGGGCTATACATGGTGAGTACCAAGCCTGACAAGTACCCCCCATCCCTTGTGGCAGAAGAGAGAGTGGTGAGGTGTTGTCAAGCTGCACCTGGGATCATCTATCACAGGTCAGAATAAAAGGTGAGCCCAAGAGGACCTGAAAAGGTACACAGAGATGTTTGATCTACTCTATAGATATACAAACATCCCCCCTTCCACCACCATCCACGGGCCCTCTCTTAACCACCTGCAGTAGACATCTTGCATTCTTGCCTGCTCGGCACCTAGTCCTCCTTTTCTGGTAGCAGCATCCCTATTTGGGGATTGGAAAACCAAGCCTCCCCCATTTTCAGTTCTTATAACTGGGTGAAGGTGACCTCCCCACCTCCAGACACCCTCAGCTCCAAAGTTTGGTCAAGTCCCAGGTCCAGCCAATATGCATGGTCTGTTCCTCCCCTCTAGCTAGAATGATTGGTTCAGGAATGGTTACTAGATCCTATCCATGCTTAGATCTTCATTTGGGTATCTGCATGGCCATATACTGGGGGAGGTGATTCCAAGTTCCAGAGGTGGGACTTAAAGGGCTTAAGCCAACCTACACCCCCATTCCATTAGATGTAGATGCTAATTTCAGAGTGGGCTTGTGACTAAGTGGCCCAGCCAGGCTGACACCAAGGGTTCAGTCATGGAAAGCAGGAACAGATGTGTTCTTCTGGACACTAAAATGAATAAGAAGGCCACAGTGCCAACTACTGCTGGAGGTCATTCTGGATCCTGAGGCCCCAGTACCAGTTCTCACTTGTATACACAGAAACACAGGAAACACAGAAAAAAACTGGTCTCTGAGGATGAGGACATGTGCGAGTTGTCAAATCAACCAAACCTGAAACTCCACCTACTTCTGGTTCTCAGTTACCGGAACCCCTTGCTCTCCTTCACTGCCAAGTCAGGTTAAGGTGGCTGTCCCATTATTTGCATGTGAGCGCAATCCTAACCAGGACTTTGACTTCAGCATAAAAAACCATCAGTTCACGCAGCAGACAAGTCCCAGGGTGGAGACACTCTGATTAAACCAACACTTGACATCTGTGATCTCCTGTGATCACCATACTGCACCCTTGCAACTACTACTCTGATCCCCACTTAAAAGACAAGGAAAAAAAAAAAGGCTCAAGGAAGAGAAAACGCTAACCCAGTGGCTCTCAAGTGGGAGCAACTTCCTCCCCACTCCCTCTGCCCAAGGAACACTTGATAATGTCTAGAGACATTTTTGGTTGCCACAACCAGGAGGAGAGGAAGGTGTGCCACTGGCATTGAGTGGGTAGAGGTCAGGAATGCTGCTCAACATCCTACAGAACAGTCCCCAGCAAAGAACTATCTGGGCCAAATGCCAATAGTACTGAGGCTGAGAAGCCCTGCTGGACTACTCTGGGACCACTGGGATTCTAGGTTCAGAATCAAACTCAAGTCACTCTGCCAAATGTCCCTGAGCCCACTCTGGACATGCAGGGCAGCCCAGCCCTGGACCCAGGCAGGAGGGCCACAGCTAAGACCCAGTAAAGCCAGGGGCCTGAGAGTCAGGGGAGAATGGAGCCCAGTCATTTCATGGGCACCATGATCTTGTGCAAACTTTGCCCTCAGTCAAGTGCATTCCAGGAAGAGCCCCTTGCAGATTCCTGCATAATTTCCTGGACCTGGTGGCCTTGTTGCTTCAGGGGACCTGGGGAGGTCTGTGGCTCCATGCCCAGGGTCTCAACTCCATTTCTACCTGTTTGCCAGGCATTTGCTGTACAGAATTGGAAATTAATAATTTATCTTGCAGGATGAATAATTCATCAGAGGGGACAAAGGGCCGCCAGCGATGATTGTCATCACAGAAACAACCCGTATTGCCTCCTAAAGGAAGAGGGAAAACAGGATTCTACAGCTAGGCTGGTGTCTGGACCAAAACAACTCTGATACTGAGCAGTTTAAACAAGCCTTCCTTTGGGGAATGGGGAGTTGATGAGGACACTGGGGCCACCAGAAGGGAATCTCGGACCCTATCCTCTTCCCATCTTCCCAGTCTCTCAAACTTTCACAGTTCATTATAGGCCACCTATTCCAGGACACTCTCCCTGATATCCCCACCCAACTGAAGCTGAACATCTACGTATTTATTTATTTATCTATCTATTTATTTACTTATTCAGAAAGCCACTTTCCCTGAACACTGCTGACCCCACAGCCTCACATTAAGCCATGTTTCTGCTACCAGAGATTCTTGGGCTGTGGAGTGACTTTTCCAGCTAGAAGGAGATGAAAGGTTTAGCAGAGAGCTGGTGTGCAGGATTCTTAGCATTTGGGGGATCTTATTCTTTTGAGGATCAGAAGAGAGTGTTGCAGCCTCACTACTGAGAAAAGAAAAAAAACTACATCTGTATGCAATTCAGGAGGTACATAGATCTTCGGAGCCCCTCCATGGACCCATCTTTAGAATTCCTACCTCAAAGGGAGTCATCTCTTGAGGAGAGGGACAGACTACAACGGTCCAGGGCATGGAAAACAGCTCAGCCCCTCAGCTTTGCATTTCCCTGAAATAGCCCTGTTTTAGGCACTACTCTAAGTGAATAAATAGCAAGGAGCTATTAGACACTTCTTCTGTAAGCCTGGCCCATCTCTCTGCCATATTTTCTTCACTTGGAACTGGAAGAGTTGGTCTAGATTAACTTGTTGCTTTGATTCAATCATTCCTTCTGCAAATATGTGTTTTTTTATTTTATTATTATTATTATTATTTTTTATTTATTTATTTGACAGAGAGAAATCACAAGTAGATGGAGAGGCAGCCAGAGAGAGAGAGAGAGAGAGATAGGGAAGCAGGCTCCCTGCTAAGCAGAGAGCCCGACGCGGGAACTCGATCCCAGGACCCTGAGATCATGACCTGAGCCGAAGGCAGCGGCTTAACCCACTGAGCCACCCAGGCGCCCCAAATATGTGTTTTTAAACGTTCATTTTAAGTAAGCTCTGCACCCAACATGGGGCTCAAACTTACAACCTAGAGATCAAAAGTCAGATGTTCCACCAACTCAGCCAGCCAGTACCCATCCTTTTGCAAATATATATATATATATATATATATATATATATATATATATATATAATTTATTTATTTATTTATATGACAGAGATCACAAGTAGTCAGAGAGGCAGGCAGAGAGAGAGGAGGAAGCAGGTTCCCTGCCAAGGAGAGAGCCCGATATGGGACTTGAACCCAGGACCCTGGAATCACAGCCTGAGCCGAAGGCAGAGGCTTTAACCCACTGAGCCACCCAGGTGCCCTGCAAATATATTTTTTTAAGGTTTTATTTATTTACTTCACAGAGAGGGAAAGAGAGCACACACAGAGGGGGAGCAGCAGGCAGAGGAAGAGGGAGAAACAGGCCCCCCGCTGAGCAAGGAGTCAGATGCGGGATTTGATTCCAGGACCCTGGGATCACAACTGGAGTTGGAGGTTAACTGACTGAGCTACTCAAGTGCCTCTCCTTCCACAAGTATTTATTGCACTCTATCAGGTGCCAGTTACCAAGCTAAGAACTGGGGATGAGGTTGGGAAACAAAACAGAGGAGGTCCCTAACTTGTTAGAATGCATAGTCCAAAGAGGGAGGTGGTCACTAAGCAATCACACAAGAAATATAAGATGATGAAATGTGATCAGTGCTGCACAAGGGAAGAGCAGGGAGCTAGCTAGGAATGTGTATGTCAGGGAATAATTATAACCTGGCTGCATTCTGGAGTCCTCTGGGTTCTATGCTTGGAAACATGAGAAGGCTAGGGTTTCCCTCTTTTTGTGATGATCAAGGCATATAGCTTCTAGTAACTTCGTTTTCATGCCCTCCCTAGGAAAGCTAAAGAGCGGGCAATATTGCGTGGCATGTAAACCCCAGGTTCAATGGTTAAGAACGTTAAGTACTAACCTCTCTCATCTCTAAGTAGCTGAAACACCTTCTTCTCAGGTCCTATATGAGAAGCACAACATGGTACTAGATAAAAATTGTTTAATCTTAAAGTAGCAAAGATCTCCCTGCCCCAGCCCCCTCTGCAATTTAAACCATGTCCCACCCTTTGAGAAATTATTTCCACCTCCTGGTTGTGTGGTTCCATCGTCCTACACTGATGATTATGGAGAAGCCCGGACGTGCCAATTGCCACTTTGATGGGTGGTCTGAGCGCAGTCTCCAGGCTGCATGGGGCAGACAGAGCTACCCTTTCATCTCCTTGGGTGGAGTTTTAGGTTGGAGCCTGCACAGAAATTTTGGTTCCAGTGCCCATTCTGCCACCCACCAGTTACAGGGCAACTCTAAGCAAGTTTCCTCTTTGGGCCTCAGTTTCCTTATCCATAAAATAAGAAATTTAGACTATGTGTTTAATAAGATTCTTTCTTTGACTTGGGGATTCTCTAACCTCTTCTTTCAAAAATGGGCTAAATCAAACATTTTTTTCCCCCATCTTTTCAACTACCGTTCACAGACCAGCAACAGAAGGCAAGACAACAACTATTTGTAAATGATCATGAGTGGATAATTAGTGGCCTTCAAATTAGTCCTCCCTTCTTGGAAGCCAGGAGGCTTAGTTTCTAAGTTGTTTATCATTATCATCATTTAACACTGTTTTCTCACTAAAACCCAGAGGGGGAGAGGAGAATGACAAGCAGATGTTTTGTTATTAGGGGCCCTGGGGGATGATTTGAGACTTTTCACTGCAGCGATCATTCTCTAGATTCTTCTCGAGTCAGCAGAAGCTTTGATGCTTTGATCAACTCAACAGAGGGCAGGGGGATTGGACAGGCACAGTGCAGAGGCCTGTTGAGAGAAAGCCCAGCTTAGCAGAAAGCTGCTGGGGACAGCAGTTCCTGGCTGGGGACAGCATGGATTATGAAATTAGTATTTTTATGTAACACTTTGCAAAGAGATTTCACTGCTATTGTTTCATTTTCTCCTGGGGAAACTGCTACTGCCTGAGCTCCAACCACTATCACCTCCCACGTGAATCTCTCTCATTGTGTAGTCTCCCTGGCGGTGGTAGATTGCCTGGAAAAAAAAAATGGCTACCCCAAATCAGTAGAGGCAGGAAGTAGATTAGTGGTTGCCCATGGATGGGGGAGGAGGGCTCATTCCAATCTCCTTGAATCAGAGCTGGCCTTGAAGCTTGCTTTGACCATTAGAACGTGGAGGAAATAATTCATGAGTTTCAGAATCCAGGCCTCAGAAGATCTGGCAACTCCCACTATTACCATCTAGAGGTCCAGTCACCACGTAAAGAAGCTTGGGCTAAGACTAAGGTCTCTCAGCCTTGGCGCTATTGACGTTTTGGGCCGAACGGTTCTTTGTGGTGGTTCTTCTATGATGGGCTATCTGATGCAATGTCAGAGGGTTAGCAGCCCCTTTGGCCTCTGCCTTCTAGATGCTCCACTTGTGACAACCAAAGTGTTTCAAGGCATTACCATGCATCCCCTGTGGGAGAAAAATCACCCCTGCTTGAAAACCGCTGGGCTAGACTAGTGAAGAATGAGAGGCTATGTTGCCAGAAAGGCCCAGCCAGCCACCAGCTGCTCCAGCCACCCCAGTCAGACATAGGAGTGAAACTTCTTGGATGTTCCACCTTCGAGTGAACACCCAGCTGAATGTAACCAAATGATAACCTTAGCCAACAGCACGTGAAGCAGAAGAACTGAGCCTAGTCAATTCACAAAATCACAAGAAATAATATGTCATTGGAAGCCATGAAGATTTGGAGTCACGTGTTCTGTAGCAACGGATAGTGGCAATACAAGCCTATGTCTGTTCTTGCTACCATTCATTCTCTGCACTTTCAAAGCTGCTAGAATGGCCTTTCTAAAATACATTTGTGGGGGTGCCTGGCTAAGTTGGTGAAGCATCTGCCTATGTTTCAAGTCATGATCCCGGGTCCTAGAATCGAGGAGCCCTGTATCAGGCTCCCTGCTCAGTGGGGAGTCTGCTTCTCCCTCTCCTACTACCATCCCCCCTGCTTGTGCTCTCTGGTTTTCTCTATATCAAATAAGTAAATTAATAAATAAAATAAAATACATTTGTGAAATTCCTCAATTCTATTCAGACCCTTCAGGGCCTTCACCACCATCAACAGGAGGAGGTCCAAACTCCTCAGCATGGTCCACAGAGCCCTTTATAATCTGGTCTTTCCTTATGATACCCACAAACCCTGAGATTCAAGCTATACAGGTCTGCTTGCAATTTCTTACTAGTCCATTCTTTTTTATACCTCTAAGTCCTTTCCCAGGCTGTGCTCTTTGCCTGTTATCCTCGTCCAACCTGTAAATTCCCACACTCCCTGAGAATTCAGATTAAATAGCATCCTTTTCAGAAAGTCCAAGCAGATCCCACCATCTGAGACACTTTCTCCTTTGTGACCTCAAAATAACCATGTATATATCTCACATTATGTACATTTACCTCAAAACACATTACATTTCATGTTTTAATCATACTTTTTAAAAAAGATTTTATTTTTAAGTAATCTTTACATCCAATGTGGAGCTCTAACTCATAACCCAAGGTCAAGAGTCACACGGTCTACTGACTGAACTAGCCACATGCTCCATGTCTTATTCATACTTCTGAGGAGACTGTGGAAACCTTGAAAACTAGAACTGAGTTTTTTGTTGCTTTGTTGACAGTACCTGGGACATCCTAGGTCCTCAATGAATGTTTGCTGCATGGACATAGTGGGTTGAATAAGTATTACTATTTCTATTATGTAGATAAGGAAATGGAGAGTCAGAAAAGCTGAACATCTTGTCCAAAGTTGCCTAGCGAGTAGGCGGCCCAAATCAGGTCTTCAGGCTCCACCATCAAGCTATTTCCCACATTTTCTTAACCAGCTTTACTCCTGAACACACTTGGTCTACTTAAAGGACACCAGATGGCACATACCCAAAGTGTACCTGGTCAATCCACAAGCTGGATCTCATTACTATGCCGTGACTTGTAAAGCTAGCAACTTGCAAGCTTGAAAGTTAACAAGCAACCTCTCCTTCTTGTCCCAGAGGGTGCCAATCATAATCTTCAGAAAAAGCTAATGAACTAGACACAAGAAGGACTCTGCATCTAGAAATTGTGTAGAATGGAAACCCAACTCAAAATGGCTTAGGGAAAGCAGGAATGAACAAAGTCTGGGGAATCTGGGTTCAGGTGCACCTGCATCCAGGTGCACCTGGATCCAGGGATCAAATGACATCATCAGGCTCTTTCATCTCCCTCCACCCCACTCCCCACTTGCCATTTCTTTTCCCAGCTCTGCTTCCTTTGTAGCAGTTTCATTCTTAAGTTCCAGGTAGTAGCCAGCTCTAGGCTTAGCTCTTTCTTACTGTCATCAATCTCAACAGAAAGAGAGTTTTCTATCACTTTGGCTCCAACAAAGATCCCAGAATTAGTATCATTGGAGAGGCGTGGATTACATATCCATTCTTGAGCCAATCACTATGTCTGCAGGTTTGGAAAATGACAATTGGCCAGACTCATCTGAGATGGATGTGATGGCCAGCTTCTGAATTGGCCCACAGCAACCTTGTCTTCCGATATTCATGCCCTAAACCAAGGCTGGCCTATGTGACCAATAGAAATACAGCTGAAGTGATACCATGTGACTTCCCAGGCTGGGTCATACAGGTGTTGCTGCTGCTGCTGCTTTTTCTTTTTAAGATTTTATTTATTTATTTATCTGAAAGAGAGAGAGAACGCACATGCAAGTGGGAGAGGAGCAGAAGAAGAGGGAGAGAGAAAGTTTCAAGAAAACTCCCCACTGAGTTGGAGCTTGACACAGGTTCTGGCTTGAACCCAGAACCTTGAGATCGTGACCTGGGCCAAAATCAAGAGTCAGACACTTAACTGACTGCACCACCCAGGTGCCCCAAGGAGAGAGAGAATCTTAAGCAGCCACCATGCCCAGCATGAGCCTGACACAGGGCTAGATCTCACAACCTTGAGATCATTACCTGAGACAAAATCCAGAGTTGGATGCTTAACCAACTGAGCCACCCAGGTACCGCTGTATTTTATTCTTTTTGATGTTATTGTAAAAAGAATTGTTTTCTCAATTTCCTTAGGGCTCAAACTCACAACCCTGAGAGCGAGTCACGTTTTCTTCTGACCTAGCCAGCCAGGTACCCCATGACTATTATTGTCTTAAGTCACAGAGTTTTGGGGTGATTTGTTGCACAGTAAGACATAACAGGCACAATTTCTTATCCCTCAACCCTGGGTAAGGAATCAGTTCTACTCCATGTGGACTGAAGTGGAAGGAATGATTCCCTGAGGAGTAATCAAGTTGCTGTTAATGGGAAGGTGAACAGAGGAAATGAACTTTGGGTGGGCCACACAACAGCTAACCCAACTATGGGTTCTCCATAGACACATACTTGCTGGAAGAGTGAAGCATTAAGATGATACTAATTCATTTTAGGTGGCTCTGAGCACCTGGGTCAGGGGGATTCAGGCCCAGATATGCCTATGCCAATTTTCCAGCTCCAACTACTAACAGGTTTTCTTCCAAGTTATCCCAAGACTTGATTGGTTATGGGCAACACAGGTGATTTGCCTTCATTGTCAACCCAAATATTTGCTCTTAAAGTAAGCTACCTGTTTTTTTTTTTTTTTCTTTAAGATTTCATTTATTTATTTGACAGAGGGAGACATTGAGAGAGGGAGTACAAGCAGGGGGGAGGGGGAAGGGAGAAGCAGGCTTCCCACAGAGCAGAGAGCAGAAGCAAGGCTCCATCCCAGGAGGCCAGGATCACTGCTGGATTGCAACAGGAGCCAAAGGCAGACGCCCAAGACTGAGCTACCCAGGCATCCTGTTGTTTTTCTTTTAATCTAGAGAATCGAAGCCCCCAGATTCCTCGGTATTGTGACTAATGTATGGCTTAAGGCTTCTTCTGTTACAATGACTTTCTAGTTTAATTTCAATTGGACACATGTAGGTTTAGACAAAGATGTCTCCCTTGAAAGTTCACATTCCTTATTAATCTCTTCTGGCAAAGAAAAGAAAACAGAGATAAAGGAAACATAAGGGTTAACACTCCACCTGATAGGGAGTCTCCTTTCTTCCTTCCTCTCCTATACATTTCTTGAGCATCTATCCTGTGCCCGGAATTGTCTGTATTGTCTCATTAAACTTCTTGATGATGATGAAGTAGGTATTAATGACCCCTTTTAACAACTGAAGAAACAGACGCCTTTGGAGAAGTTAGTTGTCTTATTGGCTGATTTGTCCTTTTACAGGTCTGTTATTTAGCTTGTTGATATTAATACCCATAAGTAAAGATGAAACTCACCCATACATTTTTGCCAGAAGTCTTATTTTAAGTTTTCTCTGCGCCACAGACTGCTATTCATGATTTCCTTCCAACCAATCACCAAGATACAGATTATATTTCCTGTGTGTCCAATGTGTGTGGTGCCAGAGGGAAAAAAACATGGTGTTTCTGGCAACTTTTTCTGCCCCTTCTGTTACCAGACCGAAGTGGGTCTACTCCTTGGCGAGTTACAAATCAGAGACTACATCAAAAGGAGTTGTCATACACGTCATCTGTATTTGTACAAATAAGGAGATTATAGGGAACAACTTCCAAAACTGTGACTCTCCAAACAAGGGAAAGTAGGGTCCTTTGTTTTTTTTTTTTTTTTTTTTTTTTTTTTAATTTTTTTTTTTTAATTTTTTTTTTAATTTTTTATTTTTTATAAACATATATTTTTATCCCCAGGGGTTATTTTTTTTTTTAATTTTTTATTTTTTATAAACATATATTTTTATCCCCAGGGGTGGTCCTTTGATTAAGGCTTGGGATGAATACTCAGAAGGGGATTTCAACATTATAAGGAGGCTGAGGTAACTGTTGGTCACTTTTGGCACTTTCTGATTCATCACTGCAGGCATCTTCCTCAAATGTTTCTTTTTCTGTCCTGGCAGTTTGTTAGTTTGTTTCTAAAAAGTAAGGTAGACAGAAGAAGCTAGGAGTTTAGTTCCTAAGAGGTAAGATGGACAGTGACGCAGGCCCTTCTACTAGAAACTTCCTGAGTTCCTGGGTCAGTCTGGTGTCATTTCCATTTATTAGATGGTCAGCCTTGTTTGAAAAATGACAGCAATTAAGGGACACACCCACTCTTTGTGATGAAGTCCCAGAACCTAAGTCAGGTTCGGTGGGGTGAGGAAGTTCGGAGCCGACGACTAAAGAAAGAATTCTTAAGACGTCATTGGTGCAAAATGGTGGTTTATTAAAGCACGGGGACAGGGCCCGTGGGCAGGCAGAGATGCGGCTGCCCCGGGTTGTTAGGAGTGGTTGGTTATATACACAGGAGTTGGGTAAGTGAGGACAAAGGGGTGTTCAGAAGGGCTATTGGGGCAAAGAATACTATCAGGATATTGAAGGCTTAGTTGCTATCAAGTAAAGACAATTGGAAGTCTGGTGGAATGTTACATTCCTGCTATCAAGCATCCTTGTTAATGAGATTTAGGTTTAGATGAAATTTAACTTTATTTACTTTTCCTTCTACCTCCACCTCCTTCGGTTTTTCATGGAGGGGAAGGTGACATTAGGGCTTGAGGAACTGAGTTCTGTGTCTTTGGAAATTGGGCTATTGATAAGGTAACTTCTTTGTTGTAATCTCAAGGACATTTGCAAACCAAGGGAGACTCCTATCGTGCAGGATTGTGATCTCAGCAAGTTAACTATTTATCATTTTATGGCAGTCAGGGGTGCCTGAGCAATGCTACACCTATGGAGGGGAGCGGATGAAGGGGGGGGGGTTGCAAGGCGCCAGCTCTTGCTTTGTCCTCAGCCAGCCTCCTGCTCCCTCATCATTTGGACTCAGTCTGCAGCATTTGGTCACAGAATTCTTCCTGGACTGGAGACCCCCAAACTTGTTTCATGGAGCCTGGGCAAGTCCTTGGTACAGAGCTTATGAGAGCAAGCTCTGGAGCTAGACAAAGCTGGGTTAAAATCCCCAGTCCATCAATTTATAAGCATTGTGACCCTGTTTTAATCTCTAAACCCCTCTATAAAATGGTACAATAGTTTTTATCACTTACAATTCTTTTTTTTATTTTATTTTATTTTTAAGTAATCTTTACACCCAACATGGGCCTCAAACTTACAACCAAGATCAAGAGTCACATGCTCTACCAACTGAGCCAGCCAGGCATCCCTTGTAATTCTCTCTCTCTCTTTTTATTAAAAGATTTTATTTATTTATTTGATAGAGCACAAGCAAGGGGAGCAGCAGGCAGAGGGAGAGGGAGAAGCAGGCTCTCCACTGGGCCAGGACCCTGGGGATCATGACCTGAGAAGAAGGCAGATGCTTAATCAACTGAGTCACCCAGGTACCCTTCTGGGTTTCTTTTCTTTTCTTTCTTTTTTTTTTTTTTTTAAGATTTTATTTATTTATTTGAGAGAGGGAGAGAAAGAGAGACAGTGCGTGTGCACACATGCAACACACACACACACGAGTAGGGGGAGAGGCAGAGGGAGAGGGAGAAGCAGACTCTTCACTGAGTAGGGTGTGCAACATGGGCCCAATCCCAGGACCCCAAGATTATGACCTGACCAGAAGGCAGACAGTTAACCAACTGAGCTACTCCAGTACCCTGGCAGTGGTGGTTTTTGAATCCTTACTGTGTGCTAGGCACAGAGAGAAAGCCAGGGTTGTGTATTTTTAACTAGCTTTCTGTGATGATTCCGATGCGCAGCGGGACTTGGGAATACCAACCTTATACTTATACCACCTAAGACATTCTGTGGAAAATTTGCATTTTGCTTTTAAGATAGCTATACCACATGGGGGCTCAGCCTCCACAGCTGAGCCTAGAGCCTGCTTCTCCCTCTATGTGCCACTCCCCCTACTTGTGCTCTCTTTTTCTGTGTCTGTCAAATGAATAAAATCTTAAAAAAAAAAAAAAAAAGATAGCTATAGCACAGCCTTCTTGATTTAAAACAAACAAAAAACAAAAACAAAACCTATTTGTATTGCATACACACACCAATGTGCACAGCTCATAGGTGTACAATTTGATGACTTTTCCAAGTTGAACACATTTATGTAGCTACCCAAAGATGAAGACATGCAATGTCCCAGTCTCACTTGTGGCCACTTCCAGTCACCAGCCCCAGAGGTAACCACCATTCGAATCCCATCACCGCTCACTAGTCTTGCCGGTTCTAGAAATTCCTGTAAACAAAATTGCAGTCTGTACTATTTTCCTTTTTTTTTTTTTTGCTCAACATCATGTTCATGCTTCTGGCTTATTAAAACTACTCTTTTGGATGAAATGTGTAAAACGATGATTGAGAAGGTTAGTAAGGAGATGGAAGTCTGAGATTCTGAGAGACCAGGTACAATACTTGCGTTTTCCAAGAGGTGGAATCTCTTGAAAGAAAGGATAGGGAAGGGGGCGTGGTTACCGTCCTGCCTGTTCCTGGTGGGGGCGAAGTCTTTAGGCTGGGGGCGTGGCCATGGGCCCGGCTTCCCGGCGGCTGTTAGCACCGGGGGCGGGGCCGGTCGGGGCTTCCTGTCTGCGCCTGCGGAATCGCCGTTTGACCCCGGAAGTGCCAGCACACTGGGAGCTGTCACCGTGGACCGCGGCAGCGGCGGCGGCGGCGGCGGCGGTGGCGGCGGCACAGCGCCGGTAGTGGAGCCGCCGAGGTGAGTGCGCGGCTGGGCCCTGCCGAATAGGTGGCATCGGGCCTGGGACGAGCCGCAGCCATGCCCCCGGCGGCCACGATCCTCCTCGCCTGCTTGGCGGGGCCGAGACTGATGATGCCAGAGGGACTGTTAGTCGCACCTGAGGCCAGGCCGCTAGAGCTGGGAGTCTCGGGTTCGAGGTTCAACCCCAGAGTGACCTTGGACGAGTCACAATCCTCCTACCGGCACTCCGGGTTTCTGTTTCCTTGGTGTTCATTCATTCGTTCAACAAATGCAGGTCCATCGCCTCCTACGTGTCAGCCACAGATCTAGGCACTGGGGATACAAACAGCCAGACAGATAATGTACCCTCCTTCATGGAGCATACAGTCCAGTGGGAGGAGACCGTTAACGACAAATAAAGGCACAATATAATTAAAGATATGACAATAACTGCGGAGTGAATACTTTAGACTGGGGAGTCTGGGAAGGCCTTTGAGGAAATTAATATTGAATTGAGACCAGAAAGGTGATGACAGTTAGAGAAAGTGAGGCAGCAATGGCCCTGGAAATGCTCCCAGGCATCCTTGTTTGCACCAAGCTCGCCTTCTAAAGAAAGCCCTTTTCTAAGTTTTAGGCTTCTGCTGCCCTGCTTGGCATGAAAGATGCAGTGGTGGACATAGATGTCATCGTGATCAGTGTCCTTTACCTTTTGGAACTTAGAGTCTCATCTTTGCCTAATTTCTACCTGTACTTTAGATGAAAACTCGGATCTTCCTTGCTTGACATGCTCCCTCCCTCAAATCTGTTCTGTTAAATGCTGTCACAGCCCCATGTGCCTGATCTACATAGCATACACCATGGTACTCTTTTTGATTCATATCTGTCTTTCCCATAAAGACTGTAAGCTCTGTGAACGGCAGGACCAAATCTGTAATTTGCCCACTTTGGTATTCTCCAGGCTTCAGTGCCTGGCACATAGTAGGTGCTCAAAAAACTTTTTGAATGGCTGAGTGAAATTATTAACATGGTCTTTGCTCTCCAGTGGTTCATAGGCAGTGTCTCTGCCACTGGGTTGTTGTCTTTTCTTTCTGATTATATCTCTTTTCTACTTAAATGACTCCTCATTGCCTTTAGATGAAAGACCAAAATCTTTAGCATCACACTGGATGTTCTTTTTAAAATGGCTTCATCTTTCCTATCCAACCTCCCCTCTCAAGTTCTATCATCCCCCCTACCTGACCTTGTGTTTTCAGCCATACCAGATGTCTCCCTCTTCCTTCAAAGCCACTGGTTCTGAGCCTGTGTTCCCACTTGCTCTTTGCTTTGAATGCCCTTCCTCCCCATCTTTTCCTCCTATCCTTCAACAATCAGGTTGTGGGTCACCTTCTCAGAGACTTCCTCCCTTTCTCTATTGTGCTTGCTTTGAAAATTCCCTGTTACAGCTCTGATCACACTGAATGACAGTCATTTACATGCCCAAGACCCAGAATGTATTCAGTCAGCCTTTGCTGAGTAAATGAGGAAGTCCAAAGTGTTCTGCCTATGGTTGGGACTTGAAATCACAAGTAAACTTTATTGAGTGCTTATTATGTGCCAACTACTGTGTTGAACACTTAGCATTGATTACTTCTCAAGTCTCAGTTTTATAGATGAGGAAAGCAAGGCTTAGAGAGTTTAAGGAACTGTCTCCAGGTCTCAAAGATGGGTAGGAAAAGGTGGAGCTGGGATGTGAATCCAGACTGAAGAACTATAAAGCTCTCTTTTAACCATCATGCCCGCCTGAGTCGGAACCGCCTTTACAAGCACTGGCTTGTAGGAGTGGATTTCTTCTGAAATCAGGTGCTGTGTCTACCTGTCTAAGCCTGGCCTCTGGGGCCTGGAAGTTAAAAGGTTGAAGAGGCACCACCTACTATGGCTCTTTCCCCAACCTAGGTCCCTTCACTGGACACTCCCACAACCCTCTTTGGCAGGTGAACATGGAAAGAACTGGACCCATGAGTCATTTAGACTTCTGGACTGGTGAGCAGACCCTCTGGTGTTCCCAGCTGCCCTCCCAGCATCACTGGGTGGTTAGGAAAGAAGTATTTTTAGTCTGTTGAGCACAAGAGATCCAGGTGCCAAAGCAGACAGGCTGGGCTTCAATTTCAACTTGGTCACTAACGTGTCTGTCCCTCTTTGGACCTCTGAGCATCAATAATCCTTGTTGTCTGTAGCTAGGTTGTTGTGATATGCTAGTACAATCATAACTTGATTCAAACTAACATCTGTGCAATATGTGCACAGATTACCTATGTTCTGGAAAGCTGAAAGGTGAAAAGTCACCCCAGTCCCATTCATTACCTCATACCTTATAATTTTTGGCAGGCTACCTCACATGTACAGGGACCTTGTGGCTGACCCGCGGAGATCCTAGAGTTGGCATTGAGGATTAGACATAGTGGTCCTGTCTCTTTTACATCCTTCTAGAATGGATATCTTCACAGTCTTTTAAAAAGCCCATGAACTAAGGTTCCTTTTGTACCAAGCTGCTTCCAACTTCCTTACCTTTGCTCCTGCTCTGTCCTCTGCTTGCAGCACCCTCCTTCCTGGCTACCCTCCACTACCAAGACTCAAGGCAGGCTCTCCTGATCATTTAGGCTCCCCAGAAACATTTTCCTGACAGCAGCACTCCCTACAAGCTCAAGTACACTAGACTCAATACAGCAAATGGTTAAGAGCCGGCGAGCTTCACCAACTACGAACTAAGTCCCTAAGTCCGAGGGCAAGTTTCTTATCTTCTCCGCATCTCTTATTTCCTCACTGATAAAATGAAGATAAAAATAGACCTAACCTTAGAGTTTTTCTGAGCACTAATACATGCATAGCAGGTTAATGCTGAGAAAAGCCCTAGGGACAGTACTAGCACATGTTAGAAGTGTGTTGCTACTACTGCCATTATCATAATTATTGGGTTGTAAATTCCTGTGGGGCAGAAACCCTGCACTATCGCTCTGTCTTCATAACACCAGGGCCTGGCCTGATATCCGAGATATGGGACATCCCATAACTCAGTGGCTGACCGTGCCTCCTCAGCTCATCTGTGAGGTTCTCAGGAGGTGACGGATGGTTTCCTCATTCCAGCCTCAGTATGTCTTTGTGCTGGCCTCATATGGCATGTGTTTTAAGGGGCCTGATTCACTTTCACTCTGTGATCCAGCCAGTATGTGTGTCCCTTTCTGTGGGGCAGGCGAAGTAGCATTGTGGAAAGAACATTGGATGGGAAGACGAGAGATGTGGCATCTACCACTCACTGGCTTGGAGGTGCTTTTGGGCCTCTGCAGAAAAGAGCTCACACTGGCTGTTTTCTGTGAATTCTGTCATCCTCTCTGGTCCTTCTGTTCATTCACATCCTTCTTCCCTGAAGCCTAGGGAGGTTGTAAAATCTTAAAACCCCCTACAAGTGAGGAATGGCGGGGCACCTGCGTGGCTCAGTCGATTAAGCAGCTGCCTTCGGCTCAGGTCGTGATCCCAGGGTCCTGGGATCAAGCCCCACATTGGGCTTCTTGCTCAGTGGAGAGTCGGCTTCTCCCTCTCCCTCTGCCTGCCGCTCTGCCTACTTGTGCTCTCTATCTCTCTGTCAAATAAATAAATAAAATCTTAAAAAAAAAAAAAGTGAGGAAAAGCCCATTCCTCCATCCCTGAAAAGACTGCAGATCTGCTTAGAATTTTAAGAAAAATGTCCTTATATTCAGTCATTCATCAAACATTTGATGAGGCCGACTCTGCACCAGGCCTGTGCTGGTCACAGAAAAGATAATAAGAGGAGAGACCAGGCATTGTCTTCACAGAGTTCACAGGCCAAGTAGGGTACAGAGCTGGAGCCATAATAAAAATAACCTAGGTCCCCTTAGCCAGTACTTACAAAGAGGGCGGGAGTATTTCAGGAGTCACCTGGTGAGTGTTTTCCTCCTCAGCTGAGAGCTCTTGCTTTAGGCAAAGTCAGCACCATCTGGACTGTAGGTGCAGGCTCTGGGTCTTCAGGGCTCAAGTCAGGAGCCTCCTGAGACCAGAGGGTGAAGCTTCTCTCCTGGCTCTGGGATCAGTTCCAGGGCAGGCCCCTTCCACCAGGAGCCTATGTGTCTGCTCTCTTCTTCCCATCCATATTCCTTTCAGGAGGGTCACGCAGCACAATGCCAGCTCTGCCCTTGGACCAACTTCAGATCACCCACACGGACCTGAAGACAGGAAAACTGAGGACTTCCCCAGCGCTGGTGAGCCGGGACCTTGAGGCCGTTCAGCCTGATACTATCGTTCTTGCAATTTCAGAAGCAAAAAGCAAATTCCTCCTTTATCTGTTCCAAGAATGACCCGAGGGCCACAGTCAGCAATTCAGAAGCTGGGACACTACTAGGTCCTCCCACACCCAGTGCAGAAGTTTCCTTTCTGAGAGCAGCAGCTTGAATTTGAGTCCTATTTTCCATGTTGCCACCCCATACCTTGCCCCCAAAGCATTTCATTTTGAATCAGAGTCTGATGGCAGTTGTGGCTCAACCTGAGCTGGCCTAGAAAAGGATCCAGCCCAAAGCCGGGTTTGGGGATTTGACCCTGCGGGAAGCGTTCAGGTTTCAAATAGGCCTTGTTTCAGAGCTATCTCACCTGCTATCCACACTTCAGGGGGGAACACCAGTTTCAGAGGTCAGGCTGTCTTTTATCGCACCAGGCCACGAAGCGCCACCTGCCACATACCGACTCTGCAGGGCTTGGGAGACTGAAAAATAAGGAGGCTGTGAGCGTGCTGATTACCAGCTGCAGGGTAAGATTAGGGCTACGGAGAGGTGCCAGACTGCTGAAGGAGACAGACGTGGGGACCGGAGTCCCCACACCCATTTACTGTTTTCCCAAGAATATGAGCTTACTTGAGCAAGGTGGGAGGAAGTATTTTCTAGGGGGGCTTGAGTAAAGTCGTGGGAAACAAGAGCTTGGTGTTGGGTTTCCTGCTCTCTGGATGGCTTCTTATTACTTCCTAACTCCTCTCTGATAATAGGACTTAATGTTTATAGAGCACTTGCTCTGGGCCAAATCTTTCTAAACACTTCACCTGGATTATCTCTTTAAGCCCCGTGAGGAGGTATTTTGATTGTCCCCACTTTACAGATGAGGAAACTGAAAGTTCAAGGTCACAGAACTAGGAAATTAAGGGAGCAGGAATGGGAAGCCAGCTAGACTGACTCTGGATCTCATACCCTTAACCTTTCTGCTATAAGCCTGCCGTTTCTTTTTCTTTTATTACCTTTTTATGTGAGAAGGTATTTATCAGAAAATCCAGATCTGTTCTGCTCAGCCTGGTAGCCACCTCGTGCAGTAGTCATTCGCCACAAATAGGGGTTACACATTTGAGTTGTAGACATTTGAAGGAGCTATATTTTATATTTAATTTTAGTTAATTTGAATTAAAATAGTCCATGTGGTGAGTGCCTACTGTATTTGCCAGCACAGATAGGGAACAGTTCCATTAACACAGAAACTCTGATTTTCCACCTCAGTCCTTCCCTGTGTACTTAATACCCGGGTTGCTAGGGTGTGGGCTCCACAAGAACAGGATCCTGGTCCCTTCTCTTCATTCTGGTTTCCCGGGTGCCAGGTGCTTTTCTTTCAGGAAACATTCAGTAAATGAGTCAAGGACTCCAGCCAGCCCTTGTGCCAGATCCTGGAGCTACAGAGAAAAAAGACATGGTTCCTGCCTTTGAGGAGTCTATGAGAAGACCAGCAGTGAAGAGAAAAGCAGACCAGTAGTTTCTCTACGGTGTGATCAAGGTGGTGTTAGAAGTGGCTACTTGAATGCAGAGCCCAGGGCACTGATCCAGACTGAATGGGGTCTAAGGGGCAGGGATGCCCTGAGGCTGGTGGGAGGGCATGTGCAGCTAGGGAAGGCTTCATGAAGGAGGGGAGGGACCCCAGACTGGGTATTGAAGGGGGAATAATCAGTAGCCATGAGAACAATGGGAGAGGATGAAGCTGGCAGGCGGACCCAAGTATACCATCCCAGAGTCCTGAGAGCCCGAGTCCTACCCAACCACCACTTCCTTGGGGTGGAAGCAGTATCATTCAGTTGGAGCACAAACTTTGTGTTAAATCTCACACATACTTAACCACATAACTAGAACATTGTAAGCACTCAGTGACAGTGATGGTAGCAGTGACAGTGGCAGAAGGTTCGAATGGGGAATAAGGTGGGAAAAAGATGAGCTGAGGGAGACAGCTGCCTGATGAAGGAGCGGTCTTGTGGAAGAGATCTGTACTCTATTTGTCTCGTTAGTCCCAACTTAAGACAAGGAGATCTCTAGCAAAGGGACAGCCACCATGTTGCCTTTGCAGGGTGATAGGTGGAGCTAATGTTTATTGAGTAGCTACTGTGCACACAGCTCACAATTAGTGCTATTGAAAACCCAAAGGAAATAAAGTCTTGAGCCACAATGAGTGAATGAGCTCTTGGGGAAGACAAGACTCATGTAAGTGGAACATGGAACAGGCAGAGAACAGGGCGAAATGGTTTCTTATCGAGATCGGCAGAACAGAAGTTTGATGGGCAGAGAATGTCCAGAAAGCCTCACAGAGCAAGTAGGACCTGAGCCAAGCTTGAAGGGTGGAAGATAGAGCTGGGCCTGGTAGTCTCTGCCCTGACATCTCCCACGGCTTCTGCTACCTACAAAATTAAGTCCCCACTCTTGACTTTGGCATTCAAGGTCCTTCAGAGAACTTGGTGGGATCTGGTCCTTCTTTACCCGCATCGATGCTTTGTCCAACCAGCATGTAGATGGAGAGTCTGCTCCATGCCAAATGCTCATCCAGGGACTGGGAATGCCATGGTGAGCAAGGCCCAGACTGCCTCTGCAGACCTATAGGCTAGGAGGGGAGACAGAGAAGGCAGGCCCTTCCTTTTCATATAACTTGATGGGGGCATGATTGAAAGACAGTCCAACTGCACATACTGAAAGTATACAATTTGGCTGGTGTTGACATTAGTATGCACCCAGGGTACTGTCATCATAGTCAAGGTAATGAACATTTCTACCCCTCCCAGAAAGATTCCTTGTGCCCTTCAGTGACCCAACCTTTCTTCTGCCCCCATGGGCAGCACCCACTGATCTGAAGGTACTTTTGATTCAGTTCGACAGTTGCCGTGATTGGGGGAGCCCAAGTGCACACCCTGCCTGGTCAGGGTTGGGAGCTGGGAAGACTTCCTGGAGTAGATGAGGTCAGAGCTGGGATCAGCAGGCCAAGCAGAGGGAGCAGGAGAGCACATGGTTACTGTGGGTCATTGAGTAGGTCTGCAGCACAAGCTTTGGTTTAAATCCTGCCTCAGTGGCCTCCTTAGCCCTGTGACCTTAGCAAAATTCCTGCCCCTTACTGATCATTTCCTCCTCTGTAAAATGGGGAGAATACTATCTCCCTTTTAAATAGTTATTAATGAAAAAGAACTAGCCTGTGGGGCATTCGCACCCAGCAGCCAGCACAGAGCAGGTCTTGTCAAGTGGTGGCCTTTATTTTCACCATTCCAGTGTTCTCTCCCTCCATATCTGTTTCCCACCACCCAGTGCAATCCTGGCCCCTTTTTTTGGTTCTCGACCCATTTTTATGCTCCATAATGTACCATTTTTTCCATCAAAAAAAAAATCCTTCTCATTTCCCAAGGCCCAGCTTAGATGCTGCTTGCTTGCTCTGGGAAGTTCTCCCTTGTCCTCTGGGTGCAGATAATCACCTTTGCCTCCCCGCCCTCCATGGTCCCTCTGCCAGATTTGGGCTGTCACTTTCTCTGCTTTGTGCCCACTTGCTGGCTTAGATGTGCATCTCCTCTCTGGAGCATAGTCTCCATGAGCATGCTGATGTTTTCTTCATGTGCCTTGCCACACCTGGCCTAACGTTGTGCCTGTAAATGTTTGTAGGAATGCAAGGACGGTAGAATCTTGGGTCGGGGTTGTCTGTCTGTCTGTCTGTCTGTCAGAGGAATAGGGGGTGATGAGGATCCCTGATTGAGAAGTAACCTAAGAGATGAGGTGTCGACAGAAAGACGAGGGGAGGAGCTTGGAAACCAAGGAGATAATTTAGGTCCAAGAAAGTAGTTTTGAACTTGTTTCAATTGGCAGGAGTCCCTTTTTCAAAAAGCTTGTCCCTGGAAGCCCACTATATAAATTCTGATTTCCATGGGGGCGGGGTCCCGAAGACCCACCTGATGGGGACCCCCTTCCCGAGGAATCCTTATGGAACCCAAAGACTCCACAGTTTGAAAACTCTTATCAGGCTGTACTGAGGCATAGGGGGTTCTTGAGGAAACTGACCAATCCATCATGATTTTCCTGTCCCACTGGACTGACAGACCTGGAAGTAGGTGGATTGTGGTTGATAACCACTGAGACCTTGCCCAGCCTTCCTCCTCTTTCCACTTCCCCCGGAGAAAGCAGCCGTTATGTAGTCAGAGGAGAAAACTGAGCTCATCATCTCATCTTAATGGTGAACAAAGTAAGGTTTGTTCATGGCAAGGTAAGGGTTGGGAGAGAGAACTTGTGATTCTAAGCTGAGACCTGCAATTACTTGATTAGCGTTCTTTTCTTTAAAAGAGAAAAGTTACCAAGTTTTTTTTTTTCCCCCAATTCTAAGAAGGATATAGCATGATACATACAGTATGGTCCTATTTATATAAGAGAGAAAATAGATCTCACATATTTATATGGGCATATTTTTCCCGTAAAAGCCTAGAAAAGGTTTGCAAGGACACTCACCTGATGCTGAGTGGTCACTCCTGGGAGGATGTAGGGACTGGGCGTGTGGCCCCAGGAATCTCACCTTCTCTACAGGGTTGTAAGTTTTGAAAGAAAAGATGTGCATGCCTGCCTTGTAGAATTGCAAAATAACTTAAAAAATAATACGTGTATGTGTTTTTTAAACTGGAAAATGTATTCCAGTCATAATATGGTCATAATCTCCTCCACCAAAGATAACCACTATTAGCTTTGGTATCTTGAGCCCCCCACCCCGCGCAGGTCGGTTGTTTTTTTTTTTTAATCTGTGTTAAAAATATATACTTCTTTAAAAATTCCCCAAACTGGTTTTATTAAATAGGTTTATATCCCTGCTTTCTCTTGCCTTGACCTTTCCCCATGGCATTAAAATATCCTCCAAAACACATGGTTTTTAATGCCTGCCTAGTGTTCCCTGGGTGCAACCAAGCCCCCTTTGTTAAAGACACTTGGTTCTTTATGCTTAAAAACTCCTTGGAGGGTCACCGGTTGGAACAGCCAAGTGTTGTCATTGCTGTGGGTTGGCAAATGGGCCCTCGCTGACTAACCTCTGCCACGTTAACACGTGGTTTTTGGATCCGTAGCACCCCGAGCAGAAGGCAGACCGGTATTTTGTGTTATACAAACCGCCCCCTAAAGACAACATTCCCGCCCTAGTGGAGGAGTACCTGGAACGCGCCACCTTCGTAGCCAATGACCTCGACTGGCTCCTGGCCTTGCCTCACGATAAATTCTGGTGCCAGGTAACATTCTATCAAAATTAACACTAAGACAAAGCACATGACATGCCGTTGGTTGGTTGCTGTTGTTGTTTTTCTCCCCCCTAGGAGATGCTTTTTTCCCTACTTCTTACACTGGATCCTTAACAGCAAATTGTGGTTTGGATTGCTCTGTCTTGTATCACAATCTTAACGATGTTTACACAACGCCTTCCCACGTGTTTAGAAATTTGTGTTTAGCCCTCATTCATACCTCCTTAGTCCCTCGGGGTTGGAGTGTTTGCCTTAGGCCAGGGCTGGTAGGCCTGTGAGCCCCTGCACAGTCCACCCACAAGCCCTTGCGCCTCAGTGACAAATCCTCGCTCTGATCTGTTGTCTGGCACAGGTTATCTTCGATGAAACCCTGCAGAAGTGCCTGGACTCCTATCTGCGCTATGTCCCCCGAAAGTTCGATGAGTGGGTGGCCCCGGCCCCTGAAGTTGTTGACATGCAGAAACGCCTCCATCGAAGTGTTTTCCTCACTTTCCTCCGCATGTCCACTCACAAGGAATCCAAAGTAAGCCCCTGGCCCCACGACAGGGTGCTGCCAGACACCCAGCACCTCTGTGCCAGACTCTCCCGCCCCTGGGAAGGAAGGCTCTGGAAGTATCGAGTTTCCTCTTCGTCTCCCCTCTGCCTTCATTTCCACCTTTAGGGAAGAAATCTGTGGCCACCCCCCTTATCTGTGAATTCACTGGGTCTGCGTTACATCCGGTGTTTTCATCAATGGGAGCTGAGGGCCCTTTGCCAGTTGATGTGTGACTGTGCCATTTTTCATGCGTCAGAGGGTGAAAACATTGATTCTGATTTGTTAAAGGAACTTTTATGTGCTTTTTAAAAACCTTTACTTTTCTCCCCCCAGTTTTCAAAATAATGTGCTCTCTAAACAACTCAAACATTGCAGAAATATTTTGTAGGTAGTGAAAGCCACCAGAAAATCCCTTTCCCCAAATATAACCACCGTTATGGTATGTGTTCCTTCATGGAATTATTTTCCTTTCAATATGCTTGTGTGTGTTTGAGTCCATATTTATTTTTACAATAAGATCTTGCTTTTTTTCCCCAAAAAAACTTATTGTAGTGTGGAAACTTTCAAATATATGCAAAGGCATAATGAACCCCATGTACCTACCTATCACCCAACTTCAACAATTATCAGTATTTTGCCACTTTTATTTTCTTTCTTCCCCTGAGGGTCCCCCCATCCTGGAATTTTTTTGTTGTTGTTTTTTGGTTTTTTTTTGAAGGAGAGAGAGAGAGCATGAGAGTGCAGGGGCAGGGTAGGGGAAGGGCAGAGGGAGAGAGAGAATCTTTTTTTTTTTTTTAAAGATTTTATTTATTTATTTGACAGAGAGAGAGAGATCACAAGTAGGCAGAGAGGCAGACAGAGAGAGGGGGAAGCAGGCTCCCTTCGGGCAGAGAGCCCGAAGTGGGGCTCGATCCCAGTACCCTGAGATCATGACCTGAGCCGAAGGCAGAGGCTTTAACCCACTGAGCCACCCAGGCGCCCCTTAAGCAGATTCTACACCCAGCACAGAGCCTAACACAGGGCTCAGTCTCACCACCCTGAGATCATGACCTGAGCCAAAATCAATAGTAGATGCTTAACTGACTGAGCCAGCCACTTAGGCACCCCTTTCCTGGAGTATTTTATTTTATTTATTTATATATTTTAAAGATTTTATCTATTTATTTGACACACAGAGAGAGATCACAAGTAGGCAGAGAGGCAGGCAGAGAGAGAGGGGTAAACAGGCTCCCTGCTGAGGAAGAGAGACCAACTCAGGGCTTGATCCCAAGACCCCAGGATCATGACCTGAGCTGAAGGCAGAGGCTTTAACCCACTGAACCACCCAGGCGCCCCTCCTGGAGTATTTTAAAGCAATTCCAAACATCATAGTAATTTATCCACAAATATATATATATATATATATATATATATTTTTTTTTTTTTTTTTTAGTAAGCTCTATGCCCTATGTGGGGCTTGAACTCAAGACCCCAAGATCAAGAGTTGCATGCTCTACTGTCTGAGCCAGCCAGGCGCCCCAACCCATAAATATTTTAGAATGAATGCCCAACCAACTATTTAATAGCGTGTTTTTGCCTCTTTTTACATTAAAATGAACAGCTGTTGCTTCAGGTCAATATATGAGGCTCAGACATGCCCGCAGTATGGATGGACCTTCATTTATTAGCCAGTCCCCCATTGTTCCTTGTGAGCTTGCTATTACTTTACCAAGAGTATGCTTTTGAAAGGTCTCTCATCCTCTCTCTCTGCACTGTTCCTTAGGATCACTTCATTTCCCCCTCTGCATTTGGAGAAATCCTCTACAATAACTTCTTGTTTGACATCCCAAAGATCCTGGACCTCTGCGTGCTCTTTGGAAAAGGGAACTCCCCTTTGCTCCAGAAGATGATAGGTATGTAGGGCACAGGGCCTGGAGGGCTGCACAGAGCTGGCCCCCACAGGCCAAACTAGAGCATCTAGATGAGCACAGGGGAATTCAGAACTGCAGTGGCAAATGGGGTTTGGACCTGACTTAGCAGGTATGTGTCTTTCAACTCCGAAAGACACAACTAGGTGGCCATGGGAGAGTGGAGACCATACTGGACCCCACGGTCCCTCAAGGGTCTTAGTATTAGGCCACATGTCAAACTGTTGAAGGAGTGGGCAGGTTTGTTTCTGTGGTGACAATAAGAATAGCAGTGATTGCTCACCTTTAGGTGAGCACTCACTGGGGGCCTGTCACTCTGCCGAGCTCCTTGTATGTGATCTTAATTAATCCTCACGGCAGTCCTGGGATTGGCTCTGTAATCATCCCTCTTTACAGACAAGGAAACTGGGGTTAAAATGTAAGGCACTTGCCCGAGAGCTCATGACTGATAAGTGGCCAAGCTGGGATTTATGTCACAGAGGCCTGACTCTCCAGCTCTTCCTCTTTGTCACTCCCTGCCTCAGGGATATTGGGGCTGCCTCAGAAGTCTCATGATTTGCATTGTTGCTGAGATCAGTTGGAGACTGAGTTCAGAGAGGACTCTTTTGGGTTGAGAAAGGAATGACTTCAGCAGTTGGATCCCATCATGAGGAAGTGGGCTGGAGGGGGTCAGTCAGAGACTGAAGCTTGGTTGGGATGCTGCAGAGGGAACAACACCCTAGCGTTAGGCAGGACACCACTGTCAGCCCTCCTCACCCTGAGATTATAGGACATAGTCTTCCCAAATGCCCAATTTCAAAGCTAACTTGTCCCTTAAAATGGTTTCCTTTCTTCCTCCTAATGAAAAAGTAATAATAAAGGTAATACAGGTTAGTTTAAAAAGTTTGGGGAGAATATAAAGTAAAAAGAAGCAGGAAAACGATTACCAAATTCTGGCACCCATAGACAATCATTGGGTGATAATTTCCTTCCAGTCTTTTCTCTGCGTGTTTTTGAAAACCATGTCAGAGCATAACGTATATGAAATTTCACATCCAGCCTTTTCATTGAAATGGTGTCTGGTTTTTCATTCAAATCTAATTGTTCCCTGATCATCAGTTCAATTCTTTTATTTTCCCAGAGAAAAGCTCTTCATAATGTTACTATAGACAGAGAGCATGGAGTGAGTGAGTAAAATCAGGCATGAAAGATAGTTAGCAACAACAGGAGATGGGGAAAGAGGGCAACAACAGGAGATGGGGAAGGGGAAGCTGGGGCCGGATCGGGGAGGACTCTATGCCAGCCGTTAGCACTGAGGGAACGGTATCGCATGGTGGTTCAGAAGGCAGGCTCTGCCCAGTTCACACCCCAACCCTATTCCTGGCTGTGTTACTTTGTCCAGATCAGTCAACCACTAGAGCCTCAGTTTTTACATCTGAAAAATGGGAAGACGAATTCCCTACCTATCTGATAGGATGGTTGTGAGGATTAGTATAGTGCCTGGCTCGTTATAAGTTCCGGGTTACTGTGAGCTCTTACTGGAATGAGGCCACGGGAGCTGTGGAGAAGAGCTGTCTGATGGTATAGTTAATTTGGCAGCGTGCCAGTGGGAAGGGTGGTGACAGGAGACTGAGGAGGAGGCTAGTACTTCAGCGTGGGTTTGAAGGTGAGAGCCTGGGTTGACTGAAGAGGACATCCTGGAGGTAGAATAAAGCAGAGTTTAGGGAGGTGAGCTAGAGCAAGACATCAACAATTCTAGAGAAAACTGGTGTCAGGTGCAGGAAAAGTGGAGGGTGGAGGTGGGGGGGGCCGTGTTGCAAGTGGAGGTACAGTCAGTGTTAGATCTGTGGGGTGTGAGATACTGTGCAGATTTAGGGGGAAAGGACTTCTGCCTGCAATTCCAGGTGGGCAAGGGTGGGTGAGAAAGGTCCTAGTTTTTTGAGTCAATGACTTCTTTGAGAATTAAATGAAAGTTTGTCCCTAGAAGAACATACTCCCTTATAAATTTTGAAGTGTTGTAGAATGTTTTTGTCCCACAGATTGAGAACCCTTAATTGCCTCATTTAGGAGAGTCTTTTCTTTGGCTCTTAGAGGGTGGTTCATGGAAAAGAAGGCAGACCAGGCATCAGGAGCCCCTTCATCATGTGTGCATTGGGGGGGGGTGTTGGTGTGGAGGAGGGGCCTGGAGACACACGTGCACATACACGCCCCCCACCACACACACACACATACAGCAGCTGTCTTTCCAGCCCTTGAGCGGAAGGCACAACAAGGGGCAGCCTCCAATGTCTCTACTTCAGAAGCTTTTGAGCCAAGCAAATCAGCTGTAGTAAGAGTGTTGACAAGGGAGAGAAGGAGGGAACAAAGGGACTGGACATTTGTCCTGTGGGCAGAAACCCAGTCCTTACCGGGTACCCTCCCACCCCCCTCAACCTTCCTACACAAACACACCTTACTTTTTTTTTTTTTTAACCTCAAGATTAGTGTACTAAATCAGGAAGTGTGATTTTGAAAGCAGGGCCTTCCAGTTAGACTCTTGGAGGTATTTTGTGAAAGCAGGAGTACGTCAGGCCTTGGCCCCATCAAGGACTACACTGATCTCTTTGGCAATCCCTTCCCTTCACCCTGCATTACTTAACTGCTTTAGTCTGAGAAGGATGCTACCATTGTCCCTTACTTCTTAATTGTTTCTTTAAGAGATCTCAAGTCAGATCTTCACCATCACCGGATCAGATAAAGGAGAGGAAAGGGTTAGTTGTGAAATGTTATCTGTTTTAATGCTTGTAAAACATCCCTGTTACTCAGACACAAGCACTAGAAGGATTATGAAAGAGTGCCCTACCCCGGGTCAGGTGGTTAGGGTGCAGTGGGGTCTACTGTATGGTACTGTGGGGGGAGACTGGCTCCTGACGCCAGAGTCAGGAGGCACTGCCTGAAGGAGGTGACACCTGCCTTATGGTGGACTCAACTCTGGGAGGTCACTCCAGGCAAGGGGAGGGGACAGGGCTTGTTCTCTGAGGTTGAGGAGGTACAAGAGAGAATTAAGCCCAGGAAATGGAGAGAGGGTGCGTGGAGGTGCTTTCTGGGCCAGATCTCATATGGCCCTCTGTGCTCTGGTCAGGAGTTCAGACTTGACCTTGAGGATGCCATTGGCTGGGAGGGTTTTATGAGAAAGAACAGAAGTTGGTGGGGAGACAGCTCAGTCCCTGCTTGCTGTTAAGAGTAGGAGGTGGCCACAGATGGTCAGGGACTACCTTCACAGGTTGAGGGATCAGCACCCTTCTGAAGGTGGGATACCCTGAGCAAGCTCGTGCTTGGAAAACTCTGCTTTGTGGAGTCAAGGAATGAAGGGGCATCCAAGAAATCATTAACAGAAAGTTCAGCTACATAGTGACTTGCTTCCTCACCCAGTCCCATCTGGCCTTTGATCCCATGGATTTTCAAATCCTCAAGGATGGGGCAAGGGCGTCCCTTGGTTTTCATTAAGGAAACCAAGGACAGACCTGCCCAAAGACAAAGGATGGCTAGAATTCAGCACAGCCTGACAGCCAGCCTTTGCCATTAGGATTGTGGTGGGCTGAAGAACCCTGGCCTCTTCTTAAGGGTGTTGGTATTTTGCATTAGCATGTCTCCTGGCTAGCTATGATTTTCCCTTCCCCCCGCGCCATTTGGGCAGCCGGAACACTTGGTCTCTGTTCCAGTTACCATATGCTCTAACCTACGCACTCACAGCAACAGCAGTGCTCGGAGGTAGTAAACATTTGGAAAGGAGCTTTGTTTTATAGGAGCAACTGCAAATGCGTGGTAAACCTGTCTCTAGGTCCCTTCCAGGCCTCTCCCCTTGGAGGAAGGTAGGTTAATATGGCTAACATATTCAAAAACAGAGGGTAAGAGAATTTCCAGACAAATTTCTCCGTAGAGTCTCCTCACATTATTAGAGGTGTGGCCTGCAAGAGTCCTGGATTGTAGCATCCAGGTTTCTTGAGCAAAGAGATCATATCTCCTGATTTTCCTGGATGACTAACTCCCACTTCCAAAGCCAATGCTGTCATCTAAGGCACGGTGCCCAAGTATGATAACTCCCTGGGGATTTCAGCATGAGCTGGTTTGACCAGGGCAGACCTTTTTTTTTAAATTTTCCCTCTTTCTTTCTTTCTTTTTTTTTTAAATTAGAGAATGAGAGAGAATGCAAGCAGGGGCAGAAGCAGAGGGAGAAGCAGACTCCCCACTGGGCAGGGAGCCCGAAAAGGAGCTCAATCCCAGGGCCCCAGGATCATGACCTGAGCCACCCAGTTGCTCCCAGAGTAGGCCTTTGATGTAATTCGCTAGGCAGAGGTGCTTAAAAGGTTAAATTGTACTGAGTTGGGCCAAAGCTCTGTGCCAGCAGGGCCTGGGGCCAGGACTGCTCTAGTGCAGACAGGCTTAAGAAAGGGGAGAAAGGTCACAGAACATGCTGGCAACCATTTGTAATGTGTCCTCCCCTCCCCCACCCTCTTTTCCGAATCCCTACCTTTCTTTTCTCTTTTCAGGAAACATCTTTACGCAGCAGCCCAGTTACTATAATGACCTGGATGAAACCATGCCCACCATCCTTCAGGTACCAGCTCTCATCCCTGCCCACATCCCCTCCCCAACCCTATGGCATGGCCCTGGACTTTCTTAGAATAGCGTGGAGAAATATTTACTCCCCACCCCTCTCTAGCCCCATCTCCAGACAGTCTCTGGTCTTGTGCCTCAGCACACCCTTTCAAATTTGCCCTTTTCCCCACTTGAACAGAACTGGAATCTAAGGGCTGTCTAGCATTCATACAAAAAGAGCTTAAATTGTGTGCTGTTTACCAACAGCCACAAGCCTCTAAGGACACCCCTTTAAGAGGCCTGTGTTGCTCAAATAAGAGTTTTAAAAGTCTATAAAACTATTTTAGAATATAATAATGTTCACTGTAGAAAATTTAGAAAATATAAACAACCAATAAGAAACAAAAACTCGAAGATTAACCCATCATCCCACCACCAAGAGACTCTACTATTCATGATAACATTTAGGGTAGTTATGTGCTAGCTTCCTTACAGATGGTACAGTGAATTCAGGACTTATGTGATTTTACGATGGGCTGTTTTCTTCACACCATTGATTTGTTTTTTATTTCAATATATTTCCATAAATTGCCATCTCCAGAGGATCCAAAACATATATTGTTGAAAGTGTATCTTAAATGTTCATTACCATATACTTGCCCAGCATATTCATTCAGATAATTTCTGAATAATTTGATAAATTCTGATAATTTCTGGGGGCTTTTCATACATGTGTTGTTTGTTTGTTTGTTTGTTTGTTTTTTAGTTTTACTTAAGTAAAATAAATTTTTTTTATTTGAGCCCCCATCATGGGACTTAAACTCACAACCCCAAGATCAAGAGCCATAAGCTCTTCCGAACTGAGCCAGCCATATGCCCCTCTACATTTTGTGTTTTTAATCCTCTCCACAATCCTGTAAGAAGAATAACCCCTATCATCCCGATTTTAGTGTTTCCACTCTAACCCAGTGTCCTGGCATTCTCTCAGCTGGTTTCTTGGAAACACTGGCCCATACTCGAAAGATTCTAAGGCAGCTTCCAGATCTCCCATCCCCGATTGCAGGTCAAGGGTCCTAGCTGCTGGTTCGACAGGATGTAGGAGGACCCCTTCTTGTGTTTCACAGGTTTTCAGCAATATCCTCCAGCACTGTGGTTTGCAAGGGGACGGGGCCAGCGCCACGCCCCAGAAACTCGAGGAGAGGGGCCGGTTGACCCCCAGCGACATGCCTCTCCTGGTGAGGTTGCCCTTCAGCCCAGCCTGGTTTGGGCCAGCAGAGGACCCCACAGCTCCTTCCCCTGCTTGTGACCCTTTTCCCCAACTCCAGAAGCAGCTAGTCCCATCACATAGGCTTAGAGCATTTTAGTAGGCTTTGTATTTTTCCCTGGGAGCTTCTTTATGAGGCAGTGGAAGGAACAGGGAACTAGAGTTCTGAGAGGGAGGTTCAGTCTTCACATAGCTCAGCACAATGAGCTCATTCGTGTTATTCATCGAGCCCTGTGTTGGGTCCACAAATTTGTACTGAGGAGGCTCCAGCAGGTGCTGAGCCTTCAGGGTAATGCAGCAGGGCAGAAGCAGGCATGGGATTTGCAGTCTAAGCCAGAGGTGAATAAGGAACACAGACCTGTGTCAGGCCTTACGCTAAACACTGGCGATAGAGCAAGAAAGAGGCAGCCATCGGCTGCCCTCTTGGAACTCACAGCCTCGTGGGAAAATGGGCATTAAACAGGTATTTCAGAAGGAGGCACACCAAGTTCTGTGGGAACAAGTCATTTTACCTGCTGAAACCTCAGTTTCCTAATCTGTACGATAGAGATCCGAATAGCTGCTCAGCCTACCTTTCAGAGTGGTCAAGAGACTCCAGAACACATGTAAGAATGTACTCCGTGTTCTGTATGGACTTGATATTCTTGTCGTCAGTGGGACGTACCTTCTGTGTAGGAGCACAAGCGTTGTCTTCAGGTCTTTCAGCTCAGAAGAGAGAACTCTATTACGCTAGAATTAGAAGTAATTGGCTGCCCGTCGGAGCTAAGGTAGCAAGACCTGAGGTAGGAAGGTTGAGTAACTGGTCCAGATCGTGCTTCTAGAGACGGACCAGCCAGTCTTCACACAGATCTCCACTGATCTCTCCCCCTCCCGCCTCCCTGCCCGCCCAAGGCAGCTGCCTTTTGGCTCCCACTAGTTTTGTCAACTTTGTCTCATACCCACCACAGAGCTGTGTATGGGGGTGGAGGAAAATAATGCAGTGTTTTCTTTTGGCAACAGGAATTAAAAGACATTGTTCTCTACCTTTGTGATACCTGCACAACGCTCTGGGCCTTTCTGGATATCTTCCCCTTGGCTTGCCAAACCTTCCAGAAACACGACTTCTGTTACAGGTACAGCGGTAATTCCAACTCCTCAAGTAGAGGTGCTAGTTGACATCCTCATTCAGCAGATATTTAGTGGGTACTTAGAATGTGCCAGGCGTTCTTCCAGCCTGGAGATACAGTAGTGAAGAAGACAGGTAAGGCTCCTGCTTGTGTGGAACCTGCATTTTATCTTTTTTTTTCTCCTAAAACTTTTAAAAATTTATTTGAGAGAAGAGAGCAAGAGCAAGCACGAGCAGGGGGTAGGATCAGAGAGAGAGGGAGAAGCAGACTTTTTGCTGAGCAGAGAGCCTGATGCAGGGCTTGATCATAGGACCCTATGATCATGACCTGAGCAGAAGGTACACACTTAGCGACTGAGCCACCCAGGTGCCATGGAACCTGCATTTTAGAAGCATTCTCCCCCCTTTTTTTAATAAGATTTTATTTATTTATTTGACAGAGAGAGCAAGAGACACAAGCAGGGAGAGCAGCAGAGGGAGAGGGAGAAGCAGGATCCCCACTGAGCAGGGAGCCCAATGTGGGGCTTGATCCCAGAACCCTGGGATCATGACCTGAACCGAAGGCAGTCGCTTAACCAACTGAGCCACCCAGGCGCCCCAAGAGTTCCCATTTTTGGCTAAGAACTAGATAAGGGAGAAAAAAAACCCAAGTTCAGTTCCTTGATTTCAAAGCCCCTCTCATGGGCAGGCACAAAGGGTAACAGATCATAAGAAGTGGTCTGAGGTGGGCGTCTGGGGGGCTCAAATGGTTAAGCGTCTGCCTTTGGCTTGAGTCATGATCCCAGGGTCCTGGGATCGAGTTCCTGCATTGGGCACCCTGCTCAGCGGGGGGCCTGCTTCTTCCTCTCTCTCTGCCTGCTGCTCCCCCTGCTTGTGCTCTCTCTTGCTCTTTCTCTCTCCCTATCAAATAAATAAATAAAATCTTAAAAAAAAAAATGGGTCTGAGGACTTCAGCATCTGGTCTCGAGCAGAGCACACTCAAAGAAACAAGCAGATAAGCTCACATGTGGGTCTGGCTGCTGTGGCCATATTATGAAGCACTCTGGGAACACAGAGGAGGGAGGCAAAATTCCACCTGGTGAAGTAAGAGATTTCATGATGGCCTTTAAGTTAGAATGGACAGGAACCTTCCAGATGGAAGGATTACTCCAGCAGGCAGAACAAGGGTAAGAAACCCCAGAGGGTGTTCAGGGAGAGCCAGGGAGTGGAGTGGGATGAGGCAGGGCCCAAAGCAGCAGGAAAAGGAGCAGCTAACAAGAGACACTCTGGAGAGGTTGGTAAAAGCTGGATTGTGAGGATCCCTGACGTCACTGGCAGGGAGTGGGGCCTCTGTTCTTTAGGCAATAGGGAGCCACTGGGAGCTTTTATCCAAAGGAGTTATAGAAAGATCCTGCCAGGATGAGGAAAGATGTAGGGAGGGAGACCCTCCTTGCACACTTAGCTTCACAGGCATCTGTCTGTTCCTTGTGCAGCGAGAAAGGGGTGCACAGGCCTGGGCTGGTAACCTGCATGTTGCCAGGGAACGATGTGGGGGTAGTGCTGGCCTGTTCTCAGTGGCCTCTGGCTGTTACTCTTGCCAGACATCTCCCCAGCGTTTGCAGGAGCTCCTGGGAGCTGCCCAACTCTATGTGCTCAGCCACCAGTCCATTCAGTCGTTTTACTCACCCACTCAACAAAACTTATCTAGCACTGACCTGTGTCAGAGAGGGCAGCTGGTGTTCTGACCCCTCCTGGGTCCCCTCAGCTCGAGAAGGTCGCATGTGAGGACTAATCAGCCTCCCAGAGGTTGTTAGAATAAAGCACCAGTCAGCACTCCTCCTGAAGAAAGGTGTTAGGATAGGCCTGTGGCAATCCCCACTCCCCTTTTTTTAAGATTTTATTTATTTATTTGACAGAGGCACAGCGAGGGAGGGAACACAAGCAGGGGGAGTGGAAGAGGGAGAAGCAGGCTTCCAGCTGAGCAGGAAGACCTGATGCGGGGCTTGATCCCTGGACCCTGGGATCATGACCTGAGCAGAAGGCAGAGGCTTAACAACCTTGCCACCCAGGTGCTCTGCCATCCCCTTTTTGAAAAGGTATCTTTTCTCATGGTTAAAATGGCAAATGCTCATAGGAAATTTGGGAAATCTCCAAAGGTAAAAAATTAAAATCACTATGAGGGATCATGCTATTTTTAGGATTTTGTATCCTGCTTATCTTCACTTACATAGGCATTTTCTTTTCTTTTCTTTTCTTTTTTTTTTTTAAGTAAACTACCCCTAGTGTGGTGTTCAAACTCACAACCCCACGATCAAGAATCACATGCTCTACCGACTGAGCTATCCAGGTGCCCCCATAGGCATTTTCCTGTTTTGTTAAAGCATCTTCCCAAACATGGTAACAGATTGCTTTTGAAAGGGTCTGTGTAAACAGAGGGTAATTTTTGGAAGAACTGACTTTCCTGCAAGGAACAGTAAAGGCCGGGGAGCGGCTCCACCCATGTCAGAGTGAGGAGGGAGGAAGAAAGGAAAACAGGGTTGGCTACAAGTGACACTGCCTTTGACCCACAAACAGCTCCGGGCTGGCCCAGAGTGTTCTCACTGTGTCGGAGGCCAGGAACGCCCGGTGAGCAAACGCAGCCATCTCAGTGCCCGCAACTTTCTAGAAGGGTCTACAGCCACCAAATAGCTCTGTGGCTAATCCTCTCAGGACAACCTCCTTCCTCCCAGATATCCTCAAGTATATCTGAGTAACTCTTTGTCATGTAATCTTACGAAAAAGTAATACATTCACGTGGCTCAAAACTCAAAATATATAATGAGGGGCTTCTGGCTCAGTCAGTAGAGCATGAAACTCTTAATCTCTAGGTCCTGAGTTCAAGCCCCACATTTGGCGTAGAGCTTACTTAAAATAAGTAAAACCAATAATAATAAAAGTAAAGTGTATATATGAATACATAAAATGCAGTCTACCTCTTCCCCTTCCCCAGTCCCGTTTTCACACACCACCATTGTTGTTAGGGATTTTTGGTGGCATTTTCCAGAGATATACATATTACATATTACCCCCGTCATCCTTTCATTTATTTATTTTTTGAAGATTTTATTTATTTTATGGAGAGCACAAGCAGGGGTGGAGGCAGAGGGAGAGAGAGAATCTCAAGGAGACTCCCTGCTGGGCGCAAAGCTCCGTGTGGGGCTCGACCCCACACTCCTGCAAATGAGACCTGAGCTGAAACCAAGAGTCAGATGCTTAACGGACTGAGCCACCCAGGTGCCCACCCCCACCCCCTGCCTTTTTTTTTTAAAGATTTTATTTATTTATCAGAGAGAGGGGGGGAGGAGAGCAAGCACAGGCAGACAGAATGGCAGGCAGAGGCAGAGGGAGAAGCAGGCTCCCCACTGAGCAAGGAGCCCGATGTGGGACTCAATCCCAGGACGCTGGGATCATGACCTGAGCCAAAGGCAGCTGCTTAACCAACTGAGCCACCCAGGCGTCCCCACTCCCTGCCTTTTAAATTAACTGCTGACCTATTATGAGTACTATATGTACTGTTTGCATTTTATTTAATTAAATAATTCATTTGTTCAGCGATAGAAGTTTATTTCTCACAGTTCTAGAGGCTGGATACATTTTATTTTTCAAATTAATGTGTGTCAGGACACAAAACAACCTCCATCTTTGGTGCAGCTGGATAGAATTCTGTTGTACTGTATGGAACACCAGACCCCATAGACTGACCTTCAGATTTTTTTCAGTTGTTTGCTATTCCAGAAAAATGTTACAAAGAATAGCTGCACATACATCATTTTGCACCTTTGCAAGTACATCTGAGGAATATATTCCTAGAAGTAGAAACACAAGAACAGATGGTTTGTATATTTTAAATTCTCCTTGATCTCACCAAATGGCCCCCCAAAAGGGTTGTTCCAGTTTACACTCCCACCAGCCATGTATCCTGGCAACACCTGAATCTGCTTGGGCCAGACTGCCCCCTCTGTCTTTTTCTGGGTGCCATGCCATGGGCCTAGAAACCCTGCCTCTTTGGGCCCAGTTACCCTCTGCTGCGTACGGGACTACACTAGCGTAGAAGCTGCCAGAATCCAGCCAGTGGGTAGTAAAGTGTTTGCAGAGTGCCTGCCACAAATTCAGCAGCGGTTCTAGGCCCTGAGGTTACAGTTCTGCCTTCGGGAAGCCTAAGATGTTCAGAGGAAGAATTTGACCACAGAAGAGAGGCGGCTACATTTTAAGTTGTAAGGGTAACATATATCGGGTGCTGGGCACCTAGTTCCAGGAAGGAGTTATCACATGGGTGAGCATCACCAGGAAGCGTGTGGCTGGGACAGGGAGTTGGAATCTGAGTTGGGAAGAGGGTAGGTGTGATGTAGCTGAGGTGAGAAGCAAGGTTGGCTGCTCCGTGCCAGCTATGCATGGTACCAGAGAGAGTTGTTAAGAGTTCGATGTCATGGGAGGTGGGGAGCTCCTGGCAGGGTTGAGCAAACAAAAAGAGTGATCTCATTTGTTTTGCAAATCTCAGTAGTTCTGAGGAGCTCTCTCATTGCTCTGTGAGAAGGAGCCTATCTGGGCCTCAGTTTCCCAGGTGAAAGGGGACAGGAGCTACAGGTCACTTCTCACGTGGCTCTTCCTGGACCAGCCACAGTGGGGCCCAATCTGGGGTGAGCTTGGGGGAAGAGCCGGGCTGGTTCTGGGAGCAAATTGCTGTGGTGACAACTCGGGAGCAAGAAATGGGCCTTTCCCCTTCCCATGGGTTGCTGTTGATTTTTCTGAAGAAGTGTGGTATTTAGGAATTAACCCCACCCTCTCCCCATGTGTGCCTTCACAGACTGGCTTCCTTTTATGAAATCGCAATTCCTGAACTGGAGTCCGCAATGAAGAAGAGGAGGCTTGAAGACAGCAAGTGAGCAGGGGACAAAACTAAGTGCCTTGTCATCAGGGAGAGAGAGGCCCTGCTTTCCCCGGGCTTCAGCATCCCCATCTCTAAGAACGAGGGGGTAGCCCCATGGAGTGTCCCTGCCTAGCAGCCTCCCAGCCCCAGCATCCTAGGCTTTTCCCCTCCACTGTTGCTCCAACCTCTTAGTAATCGGTGGGCCGGTTTCCCACCCACTGTTTACAGAGAAGCAGCCGGGGAATCCACTGGGCTCTGGGGGCCTGTAGCCTTTTGCCAACTGCTATCCAGAGCACATTGTGATGCATTCTCAGCCCTAGGGAGGGACACCTGCTACTGTTGAGAATAAGCTCCCTCTGGGCCTTTTTAATCTCCTTAATCTCTCTATATATTTTTCCTTCCCTCTCTCTCTCCGGCCTTCAAAGGCTGCTAGGGGACCTGTGGCAGAGGCTATCCCATTCTAGGAAGAAGCTACTGGAGATTTTTCACATCCTCATAAACCAGATCTGCCTTCTCCCTGTCCTGGAAAGCAGGTAAGTCCTTGGTGGCAGCTGCCTAGGTGGCTAGCCCAGCAGAGGTATCCCCCTCTCTTCCTCTGCCCTCTTCCTCGTTGAGCCGAGATGGGAAAAAGAGACCCGTGCCTCTTTCCTCTCACTGGCCTGAGGCCTTGCAGAGGAGCAGGGAGGGAAGTTCCAGATCATTTGCATCGAGCGAGCTCATCTGCCCTACTGTCCTGTTCCAGCTGTGACAACATTCAGGGCTTCATTGAAGAGTTCCTTCAGATCTTCAGCTCCTTGCTGCAGGAGAAGAGGTGAGTGCAGCCGAGCTGGGACCGGTCGGCATGAGGCCTTACATACTACAGCCTCTGCCAAATGCTTATCCTGGTCTGAGGTTCTTGGTTGGGCAGCAGACCAGTGCCCCTGTTGCCCCAGCCTTGTCCCTTCTGTCTGCTCCCTGGCCAACAGGTTCCTCCGGGACTACGATGCACTCTTCCCTGTGGCCGATGATGTCAGCTTGCTCCAGCAGGCCTCGGCAGTCTTGTATCCTTCTCCCACAGCCTCTGGGACAGGACCTGGCCTGACCAAGTTGGAGATGGGCTGCGAGGACTCTGGGGAGCAGAGGGAGGTTTAGCTCCAGAACCCATGGGTCTCCAGAATGCCCGCCAAAGTCCCAGCCCCTGTCTCTGGAGGAGATGACTACTCTGGTCCTCAGAGCTGAGTGGGGTCAGAGGCCTGCGTTCTGCAGGTGTTTACTGAGTGTCTGGGCCTGTGTGACCAACATGGACTCAGCCCTGCTCTCACAGACCTCATAGCAGGAGGGGAGACAGACAAGGAAATAAGCAAGCTCGGGGTAAGGCTATGAGACAGAAGTGCTGTCCAAGCTGAGAATAGCAGAAGAGAATGGAGGAGGCCAAGACCAGGGCTAAGTGTTCCCAGTAGATGGAGGACAGAGAGGCCCTTCTGAGGAGTTCTGAGACATTTTATGTGGCTTAGGGGTGTGGGGTTTGGGGGACCGGGGTCTAGCAGGAAGAAACTATGATGTGGTAGGTGAGCAGACCTGCATGGCTGGTCTGCATGGCTCTGTCCTACAAGCACTGGGGTGTCATCGAAAGGTGTGAAACGGGGAGTAACAGGGTCAGTTTTATACTTTGGAAAAGCTCTGTCTGGCACAGGGAAGAGAACAGACTGGCCTGGGACCTCTGTGAGGCCCAGGGACTGGTGGGGATGCTGTGGCTGGCATCCAGGTGTGGCCAATGGGAGTGCGGTTTAGAAGGGGTGGGAGGGCATCTAGGGCAACACCCAGACGTCGGGCTTGGCAGTGCTGGAGTGGTAGAGAGTGAGGAAGGGCAGGGAAGAGGGCCTGTGGGCCATGTTGGAGGCTGGGTTAGGTGGCTCAGGCTCGCGTCAGGGATACCCGCTGGGCCCCCAACCTTTTTTTTTTTTAAGATTTTATTTATTTGACAGATCACAAGCAGACAGAGCAGCAGGCAGAGAGAGAGGCAGAAGCAGGCTCTCTGCTGAGCGGAGAGCCAGGCCCCCAGCCTTTGTAGGAAGCCCTCAGCTAGTTGGACAGGAAGCCGGGTGGCAGGACCCACATTAGGCCCTCCTCCTAGGGGTCAGTGCAGAGGAGGAGCTGCTGGCTCCCCCAGATATCACATCCCAGAGTGCCCCTGGCCCTGTCTTCATCCAGACCTGCTCTCTGCTGAGTGTGAGGCACTGGGTTTTAAGGCCAGGATGGTCGTGGCCTGACCTGCTTCCCCACGCAGCCCAGGTGCCCATGATGCCCACTGGGTACAGTTCAGATAGCCCCTAACACAAGTCACAGGGTCAGGTGCCAGAAAGGGATTGAGAAACTATGCTGCCTCAGAGCAAGGGAGGCAGCGAAGGCCCCCGCCCCCAAGAGAGAGACACCTTAACCCGTGTCAACAGGGACGAAACGCGGACTGCCTACATCCTCCAGGCCGTCGAAGGTGCATGGGAAGGGGTGGACCGTCGGAAAGCCACAGATGCTAAAGACCCGCCAGCGGCTGAGGATCCTAATGGGGTCATTGCACTGGCAGAGCCCGTTGAGGGACCGTCCTCACATCTGGAAAACTCAGAGGAAGACGAGGTGTGTGTCCGCAGCGGCGTTTTCACCGGCTTCCCTTGCCCTTTCCGGGAAATCTCTCCCCCTACTCTGTTACCGCTCTCAGAGAAAAGGGTTTCTTTTGGAATTGACAGCCTCGAGCTGCCTGTGGAGAGTCCTGCAAGTTACTTCAGCTGCCAAAACCCCAGTTTTTCCCCTCTGAAGTGAAGTGCTGGAGCTTTGGGAAATCCTTCCTGGAGCGCTCCTCTGAGCAGATCGCCGCGGCACTACTTCGGCTGCAGTGGAGAGCTGCGCCTGGTCTCACTGCTTGGCCAGCCTGGATTCCCCACCAGAGCACAGCACAGCTCCACTGAGCGAGTTTCGAAGCCCCCAATCTAGCACTTTCTCTCCAGGCTTTTCCAGAACTCACCCAGTCTACAGCTGTACAGATGGGCCACTGAGCCCAGGACTCTTCCCTGCATGTCGGGAGGCTGTGTGATGTGGGGATCAAGGCCACCCAGTCTCTGGGATCTGGCAGCTCAGGGCTCCTGCCACTCACCAGCCGTGTGGCCGTCACTCCCTTCTAGCCTCTGTTCCCCATCTCTAAGTGAGGACGGTCACCATCCCTACCTCCTCGAGTTTGTGGGGATTCCCAGAGGGGTTGTGTGGAGCACCCCAAACCCAGCCAGCCCTCTGTGCTCTGTTAACAGATGCTATTCTCCTTCCTGTTAGACTCAGGCCCATGACTGCCACAGGGCCTTGGAAAATGACAGTCCTTTTCCACCTTTCCCGCACTCTTCCCCATTTGGGCTTCTTAGCAGAGATATGGACGATTCTTTTTTTTTTTTTTTTAAGATTTTATTTATTTATTTGACAGAGACCACAAGTGGGCAGAGAGGCAGGCAGAGGGGGAGGAGGAAGCAGGCCCCCCACCAAGCAGAGAGCTTGATGCAGGGCTTGATCCCAGGACTCCAAGACCATGACCCGAGCCGAAGGCAGAGGTTCAACCCACTGAGCCACCCAGGTGCCCCTGACATGGATGATTCTTATTGTTGTTTGTTTGATTTACAAATTTTCTTAAAAGGAATATAATCAAAGGGGAGCAGCTCCCCATGGTCCAGGGCTGGTGATTGCCATTCCTCTCCAGTGCTATTCCTCTCCATCAACGTGTTAGAGCTGGCTAAGGACGAGTAGAGGCCATGGCCATTTACATAGTGTCTAGTTTTCTCCATACACTGTGCTCGGTGCCTCGGGTGAATGATTCTCTCCGAGCCATCTGAGACAACCCCATGAGCTGTATGGTAGTAGGCCTATTTTATATGGAAGGAGCTCGGGTTCAGAGAACGGAAGTGCCCTGCCCAAAGTCACACAGCTAGAAGTAGCTCTGCCAGTAAGTCACAGAACCCTCCTTTTCCCAGGGGAGGAATGAAGACTAAGGCCTAAGTCACTAGGCTGAGATCCTTGGCCCAGGTGTGGCAGGGCCAAGGCTCACACCAGGTCCTGTGCTTTTCAGGGCCTGTGGCCCTCTCACCCACCTGGCCCGGTCTTCCCCCCCCTTCACTCCAGCTTTCTCCACAGTGCATGGGGGCAGCAGCTGCCCTGGGCCCTCCCGTGGGTGGTGTGGAACTGGATTCGCTCATCTCCCAAGTGAAGGACCTGCTGCCGGACCTCGGTGAGGGCTTCATTCTGGCCTGCCTAGAGCACTACGGCTATGACCCGGAGCAGGTGATCAACAACTTCCTGGAGGAGCGGCTGGCCCCAGCCCTCAGCCAGCTGGACCGCAGCCTAGACAGGTGGGAGAGAGAGGTGGGAGGTGGCTCCTGGTGCCCAGGCTGTGGCATGGCCCCAGCTGGAGGTGCTCTGGGGGTCTTGTCTGGGACCCTTCTTGGCTTCTCTGCTTCCCCCTTCTGTGCCAGAACTCAGCCCTCTGTCTCTTGCCCATGGTAGCGTTTACCAGCCATGTAATTGATTGCCTCCTCTGGAAAACCTCAAAACTTTAGGTCCCTGGGGGGTCCTCATGTGCCCCCACAGCAGCACCTCACTGGAGCACCGATGTGGCATGTGACAAAGGGGTTGCCGAGCCTTTCAGAGTGCCGAAATTTCTGGCCTGCCCCTGTCATTGTCACCTTTCTAGTCAATTCCCAAGGGAGGATGGCCAGCGCTTCTCACTTTCCTCACACCTCCCTTTCAGAGTTTGGCCCACTGCTTCTCAGAAGGCCCACAGGGCCGCAATGATGGGTATGCAAATGGGTGTTTCTCCCATGAACAAATTACGTTTTTTGAATGAATGAACTTAGCTCCATCTCTGGACAAGTTCCTTAGCCACTTTGTGCCCATTTTACAGAGGAGGGCACTGAGGCCCAGAAGGGTTGAGTGTTCTTAGGGACCCATCTTGTCAGACTATTGCAAGTGTTCGGTGAGGGAGGGAACTTAGCTCCATCTCTGGACAAGTTCCTTAGCCACTTTGTGCCCATTTTACAGAGGAGGGCACTGAGGCCCAGAAGGGTTGAGTGTTCTTAGGGACCCATCTTGTCAGACTATTGCAAGTGTTCGGTGAGGGAGGGAACTTTGAAGAAAATCCATATGACCAGCCCATGGGACCAAGGGGGAGCCTTGAGTGAGGGATGGCTGTGTCCCCAGGGAGGGGCCAGATGGAGCAGTGCTTTAGATCGTGTCTTGTGTTGAGGGGGAGTGGAGAATCTGATGGAGGTAACGTGGTGGGTGTCCATAGGGCACAAGGTAGGTATCAGCTTACCAATCAGTCCCCCTTAAATTGATTTCTGGGTCACTTCCAGGCAAGTGAAGCCAGACCCGACTCCCCTGCTGACATCTCGTCACAACGTCTTCCAGAATGACGAGTTTGACGTGTTCAGCAGAGACTCAGTGGACCTGAGCCGGGTGCACAAGGGCAGGAGGTGAGTACAGGGGGTTGGGGGGTGCCAGGCTCCCCTACTCTGTATGTGCAGAGAGAAAATCAAAAGACAGTAAGGCCTCCGTCTTTATGGAACTGGCCTGAGTTTCAGTTTAGGGTCTGCCTGAGAAGTTCAGGACCTCTGTACTCCCAACAGGCAGGGCCAGCTTCTACACTTGATCTTAGCCAAAAGGCAGAGAAGCGATAGGGCCAGCTTCTCTAATGGTTACATGTTAAGCTCTGACTCTGCCCGGGGTGGTTTTTAAATGAATCCCCTTGTGGATAGCAAAAGGCCAGAGGAAGCTAAGCTGTCCCCCTCCTCCCTTCCTATATCTTTGGATGTGTCAACCGTCAAATCTTTGGACAATAGAGCCGAGCGTTACTTCTAGAAGCTGCCCCTCCACGTGATTTTCTCTGTTCTGTGACAAAATGAGAAAATTAAGGGCCTATACTGAGTTTTTCAGAGGGTGAACGCATTCTATTTTAAGGCCTTTCTACTTATTTTTAGTGTATGTCCTTTGTACTTTTTTGGGATTGAAAAGCCCATTTATGATTTATTCATTCATTCAACAAATATTTGCCTGGCGCTTACGGCATACTAGGGCCTGGATTTATTAGGTGCTGGAGATGTAAGTGGGCAGTGAAACAGACACGTCCCCTGGTCCTATGGAGTTTGCACTAATCAGTTGTTCAAACAAGCAGATCAGTTGTTCAACATTGCAGATCTAACAGGCACTATAAGGTGAAGGTGTACAGACTTCCGAGCTTCCAGTAAGGGATTTGATCTGCGTAGGAAGGCTCCTCTGAGGAAATGACATGGGACCAAGAGCGGAAGGATGAGGAAGGGTCAAAGGGTCAATTCTGAAAAGAGCGGGCAAGGAGAAACTTTCTGGGCAGAGTAAACAACAGGGACGGTGACCCCGAGATCGTGGGGAGCATGGTGATGGTCCGTGAGCTGACACATTTTATGCTTTGGAAAGAGGACCTGGCTTTGGAGTAGAGGCCCATTGGAGGGACCACGAGTCAGTAATGATGATGGTTTAATAGAAAAGGCAAAGTAGGACATTGACAACACTGTGCTAGCCCCCAGGGTTTCTTTAAATGGTATTGGTTCATGAAATCTGGGAATCTGGGAACTGCAGGACAAGTACAGGCTACCCCCATCTCTCTCCCTCATTATATACATAGGGAGACAGTGAAGTTTATCGAGGGGCAGTGAGAGACCTGCCCCGTTCTTATGATAGGAGCCTCGGCAGCAGAATTGCAAGCTTCTTCAGTGAGGGCCCCATGTGGCTTCCTCTCCCCAGGGCCATCTCCTGCTAGAAGCTCAGCTGGCTGATGGCTTCGGGGAGCGGGCACAGGGCAGCTATAAAGCCATCTGGCTGGCTGGACAGGAAGCAATTGTAAACTGCTTAGTCACACACGTTGCGACATCCCCAGATCCCGGGCTAGAGATGTTATCCTGCATCAGCGGCCACTGTTCCAGACTAGCATGACCCTCGCAGCTCCTGCTGTGGAAAAAGGGGCAGATGAGGAGGGCTGTGCCTTGCTCTGAGGGTACTCCAAGCCACTGGGCAGACAGACTGGGCGGCAAATGTTTACCAAACTCGTGAGGTTGGGTCGCCTGGGGGCTGGGGATTGCAAAGAGGCAAAGCCTCCATTTATGCGTTCATTATTTATTTATTCATTCAGCAAATATTTATTAAGTGATTTACTAACTCCAGATCCTGTGCTAGACACCAGGGAGACAAGGTGAGCAGGGCACTCGGGGCCATGCTCTCAAATGGTAAGGAGACCGTGGGAAAGACTCAGGCCATTAAACGAGTAGCAACAGAGTGAGAGAAGTGCTGGGGTGGGGCATACAGGGACCGCAGTGGGGACGCCTGTCCTAATCTGGGCAGGGCAGTCAGCAGGCACACAAGAAAAGTAGCACAAGGTAGGTCACACTTGAGTTAAAAGGTAGGTGTGTGGTTAAATCAAATAGCTGCACTCAGTGGCTCAAGTAATAGGGAAATCTCTTCCTGGCATGACAGGGAGTTACAAGGTAGGGCAGTCTAGGCTTGGTTAACCTGTGGTACAGCCTCCTCATCAAGGAAACATCTTTGCCATCTCTCGGAGCTAGTTCCTTTGAAGCCACTGGGCAGCTGCAGCTGTTTCAGCCGCGACCTCCAGAAGTGACAGTGCCAAGAGGAAGTCTGGACCAGATCTTCCTGTATCTCTTTTAGAGACCAGGAAGCCTTTCCCAGAAGTCTCCAGACTCCGGTCTCATCCCAGTGGGGAGCTGGGTCACAGGGCCAAGGTCCAGGCCTCTAGCAGAAGGGGGAAAGGTCAAAAGACCTGAACCAAGTGAGGGTCTGTTAGGAGTGGGGTGTGGTGGACGATGGCTGTTGGGTAAATGCCAGGCACATGAGCCAAATGAAGGAGGCAGTGTGTATAAGGTGGGGTCCCATAACTCCTTTGGACTAAACTCATAATCTGGAAGATTATGAGTGTTTTCCCTCAGAAAAGGGTCTCTGGCCAAAAAAATGTCAGTGCGCCTGGCTTCTTAGAGAGGCGCAGAGCCCATTAGCATGTTAAAGGCCCTGACAAGTCCTGCAGTGAAAAGAAACAGGATTCACTTTGTTGAGCTCAGTAGGTGCCAGGTTCACTTTTAGTCATCATCTTATTTCATCCCTGGGATGTAGAATTAAGACTTGGCAAGAATAAGAGGCTTACTTGTGATGGATCATACAGCTCAGGAAGTTCCTGAGCAGATTCGAGTTGTTAGACCTGTATTCTGGCCCTGGCTCGGCTGGTAGAAGCTGGGTGACCTTGGGAAAGGTGCTATGCCTTTTGGGACCTCCATTTCCTCGCCTGCAAAAGGAGGGTTTTTTTGCCTCCTCAGGTCCTTTAGGAGTTCAGAGGTGGGAGTCATCCCCCAAGGGCCAGTTGCGCCTTGAAGGATAGGCTGAAGGAATTGAGGAGGGGGAAGGTGGCTGGGCTTCAGGGGAGCCCACATGGTCCCTGGGCTCCCTGTCATCTTGTAAGAGGCCAAAGAAGCACCTGCTCCAAAGTCTCTGAAGTCACTGTCGCTCGTGTTTCCAGACTTGACTGGAGTTCTGGGCCTCGGATGGGTCTTTTCCTGGCTGGCATTCATTGCCCCTGACTTTTCCTTCTTGGCTCTAAATGGGGTCATGTGGCCGAAATTGCACCTCCCTGGATGGGATACCCAGGGCACCAGGCTCCACTCTCCCTGCATGTGTCCTCTCCAGGACTCTGGGTGGGCAGAGTTGTCAAGGCTTTGCTGGCCCTGCCAGGGAGTCACATAACCAGAGGCCTACAGTGGGACCTTATGCACAAGAGCCAGGGACTGGATGGACCAGGAGCTGTGGGGTGTGGCAGAAAGGACTGTGACCTCTATTTATCCCTGGACGCCTGGCTCAGCACAGGTCCTAGCACCTAGTAGGCCCTCAGAAAATATGTGTAGAAAAAGGGGATATGCTCCTTCCAGTGGCGCCAACCACTTGGATGAGCTCGGGCCCCTTTGCCTTGCTCCCCTCTTCTTTCCTCTTTAGCCCCCAGCCTGATGAAGAGGACCAGGTAAGGGCTGGGCCCAAAGTCACAGGCCCCCTTTCTTGGCATGATATGAAATTTTCCTGTGGACCAAGAATTTTCCCTAATCTAGATCCAGTGCTCCCCAATGCCCCCCGCCAAGAGCCTCCATTCCCTCGTCTTCCACCCCACCCCCACTAGACCCCCCCGAAGCCAGAGGTCATGTTTCCTTTCTCTGTGTTCCTAGGGCATGCTTACCTTCATTCAGCACATTTCATGATAGCTGCCATTTGGTCGTGACCCTCTCTAGACTATGAGTTCCATGAGGCCAGATCCAGACCTTACTCTTTTCTTGCTTTTTAAGATTTTATTTATTCATTTGACAGAGATCACAAGTAGGCAGAGAGAGAGGGGGAAGCAGGCTCCCTGCCGAGCAGAGAGCCTGATGCCCGGCTGGATCCCATGACCTTTAAGATCATGACCTGAGCTGAAGGCAGAGGCTTTAACCCACTGAGCCACCCAGGTGCCCCGACCTTACTCTTTTTTGATTCTCTCTCACAACTCAGCCTTAGTACCCTGCCTGCCACCTAGTAGGCCCTTAGTAAAAACTACTGAAAAATCCAAATCCTGACCTGCCCCAGGCTCCCAGGCAGACAGCCGGAGTGACGCAGGCCCTTGTCCCTCCCTGCATCAAAAGCCAGTTAATAGAAGATTTTTATGGAAGCTGCGTATGACTTTGTACCTCTTTTTCTTCTTTTTTTTTTAACCCCCCCCCCCAAACCCTTGATACCTTCCAGAAAACCGATTTCACAGCTAAGCTGGATTTTCTTGCCTGGCATCTCATATTGATTTTCCCCTGCAGGGCTAGAAACTACATTCCACAAGCCTGCTATGTGTCTGACAAGCCAGGTTTTTCTGCGGATTTGCAAAGCCACAGTTAAGAGGCCTGAGTCCCCACTGAGGCTGTGCTACAGTTCACAGATCTCAAGCACATCCCTCTCCCCTCCACCGTGCTCGAGTTTCCTCACCTGTGATATATAACAGGAGTTGAACTTTTGGACTTTTTCTTCCAGTGCAATCTGACGTGGAAGATTGAACTGTAGAGCAGATAGAAGGCTACTGTGAGGAAAGCAGGGGTGCAAGGAAGAAGGCAGCTACCCCTGCTCTCCCCTCACCCCCCTGAGGTCTCCTGTGGCTCCCCTGAGCTTAGTAAGTGGGCCATATATGGCCTCGCTCTTTCTTAAATTTTTTTAAATTTTTTAAAGATTTTATTTATTTTAGAGAGAGACAGCATGAGTGGGAGGGGCAAAGGAAGAGAATCTCAAACAGACTCCATTCTGAGCACGGATCCTGACCAGGGGCTTGATCCTGGGACCCTGAGATCATGACTTGAGCCTAAAGCAAGAGTCAGAGGCTTTAGACTGTGTGCCACCCGGTGCCCCTAAATTCTTGTTTTTTACTTTTTAATTTCTTTTGTAGATTTTATTTATTTACTTGGCACAGAGAGACAACTAGAGAGGGAACACAAGCAGAGGGAGTGGGAGCTGGAGAAGCAGGCTCCCTGCTGAACAGGGAGCCCAACACAGGGCCGATCCCAAGACCCTAAGATCAGGACCTGAGCGGAAGGCAGACTCTTAATGACTGAGCCACCCAGGCGCCCCTAAATTTTTGTTGTTTTAAAAGGTTCAAATAATCCCAGGCCCGACCTAGGAGTAACCATTGTCATTTGACAGGGGACTTAATAGCTCTTTGTGCATTGACATGTAAATTATAATCTATGTGCTCATAGGAACACATAGTTTGTCTGGTTTGCCTTCTGCTTTTTATACAGCTGGGATCTTACTGCATACATTTTTCTGTAGCTTACTCAGGAGTAAGTCTTAGAATTCTTTCTGCATCAGCACAAATAGATGAATGTCATTCTTGATAACAGCTGCGCAGCATTCTGTAATATAGATGTGGCACATCATTTGGCCATTTCACCTGTGATGGACACTAGTTGTTTTCTATTTTTCACTGTCACAATCAACGTTGAAAAGAAAATTCCCCAGCAGTTCCCTAGGGTGGGTGCCTCTGAGAAGAATTTCCCAGCCGAAGGGTGGGTATGTTTTACATGGCAGCATCACTTTTGGGATGCCTTCCAGAACAGCTGGACCAGGTCACAGGGCCACCAAAAGCGGGGACAACAGCCCCCCCCCACAGCCCCGCCCCCCCTTTGACATGGCTGCTTGTCAGTTTGCACCAACCCAAGCCCGCGGTGCGTTGGACACTCACGCTCACAGCCTCCAAGGCCTGATGGTTTTCCTTCCTCTCTCTGCGCTGTCCCCGCTCGCCGACGCCAGGAAGGAGGAGAACACGCGAAGCCTGCTGAACGACAAGCGGGAGGTGGTGGCTCAGCGGCAGCGCTATGAGCAGTACAGCGTGGTGGTGGAGGAGGTAGGGACCTCAGGCCTTTGTGGGTGGGGGGCAGAGGGAGCAGGCCGGCCCCGGGCCCATCGGCCCCACACTCCTTGCAGGTACCCCTGCAGCCTGGCGAGGGCCTGCCCTACCGCGGGGACGACTATGAGGATGAGTACGACGACACCTACGATGGCAACCAGGTGGGCGCTAATGATGCGGACTCAGATGATGAGCTCATCAGCCGCAGGTGAGGCTTCAGGGCGCTAAGAGGGTGGAGTTTGGGGGCGGGGCCGGGGGCGGGGCACAGCTGTGCTCCCGAAGCCTCTTGTTCTTACAGATGGGGAAGCAGAAGCCCCAATGGCATTAGCAAGTCAGTGGTAGAGCCAGGGCCTAAACTGAGCCCTTTTGACTCCTGGTGCAGTGCTCCCTCTAGCCCCAGACACCCCCTCAGCCAGTTAGTCCAACCCATCCCCAGTGGGGCAGCATTTATTTGATTTCATGCAGTCCTTTCAGATTGTTCTTAAATGCAGAAAACTCTTAGCCATGGAATCTTAGATTTCCCAGTGTGGATAAAAACAGAGCTGCCCAGCTCAGCCTCCCCTAAGCCTCCGCCTCAGATTCTGGTACTCTCAGACAGTCTGGGGGCTGGAGCAAAGCTGGCTTAAAAGCACCCAGCCGCCTGAACCCATCCCCATCCTGATACCCCCTCTCACCCAGCCCCATTGCCTCCTCCCCGAGGCTCCCTTTCAAGGTCTAATCCAGTCTTTGATCTCACTTTCTCTCTAAACCCTCAGGCCCTTCACCATCCCTCAGGTGCTGAGAACCAAAGTGCCCGGAGAAGGGCAGGAAGAGGACGAGGAGGAGGAGGAGGAGGCTGAGGATGAGGCCCCCAAGGTACCACCTTGGCAGGTGGCAGATGAAGGGCAGAGGGTGGTTCTGAAGGGCAGATTGGGGCCACTGCGCCCCTGCTTGCCTGCAGCTGGCTTTGAGGCGGCCTCACTGCCCGGGAGAAGAGGGGTTCCTCTGAGCCTAGGATGTCTGCTTGGAGAGTTGCTGGCTTGGAACTCACCTCAACTGCCCAGTGTGGGCTTAGGGGACAGGTTAGAGGCCAAGCCTTTGAGCGGCTGGGTTTGTCAGGCCCATGAGCCTGGGGGCTGAAAGAGGGACAGCTCTGGGCCACCGTGCTCAGGATGGCAGTTCTTCGATTTGTTTGTTTGTTTTTTTAAGATTTTGTTTATTTATTTGATTTGTCAGAGCAAGACAGAGAGAGAACAAGCATAAGCAGGGAGAGAAAGCAGGCAGAGGGAGAAGCAGACTTCCTGCTAAGCAAGGAGTCCAATGCGATACTCGATCCCAGGACCCTGGGATCATGACCTGAGCCAAAGGCAGACGCTTAACCAACTGAGTCACCCAGGCATCCCAGGATGGCAAATCTGAAACTCACAGAGATATTAGAGCCCAAGGGCCCTTGGAGGTCATCTGGGCTAGTTGGTTTGAAAATTCTGGTTTTTGGCAGCTGAACTTTTTCCTCAAATGAAACCTCAACTAGAACGTCAACATATAAAACAGGTTAAGGGTGGTGCTGCTCAGGTTGAACAGAGTGGCACCCTGGGACCCCTGTATCCCCTCGTGCCCTCCCACCAGGGTGACAAATTCTGATGCATCCAGGCCTGGCTCCGGAGGTAACGAGTAGCAGAGACTGCCAGAGACCGTAGCTGGTGGGGCAGAAGCACACATATACCCTGTCTGAGGGGTTTCTCAGCAGAAACGGAGGCCCAGAGCTTCCAGGGCTTTCTCTTCTTCCCAAGCAAGCCATCAGCCCAGATTTTTCTATAAAATCTTTCAGTTTTTGAATGTTATGGTTGCACTTGTTTGTGTTTCTTTTTAAATAGTACAGACTTTGGCAGCCCGTGTGTCATCCTTCAGTCCCAGCTCTCCCCACTGCTAGGCCAGGCTCCTTTGCTTACTGGCCAAAAAAACGGTCTTCAGGAGTGGGTACTCCGGGAGCACCCGGGGGGCGGCCCTAGAGTGAGGACCAGGCAGTTCCCAGGGGCAGCTCTCTTGGCTTTCAAGGCCCTGTGTGGCCTCTCGTGGCCATCCTGTCCCTCATTTGTCATCCATGCTCCCATCTGTGGTCCACCTGCTCCACCCCTTGTACAGGAAGCCTTCGTCCCTTTAATGGCTTCTAAAGGACGAGAGAGGCTTCTCGTGGAAAGCTTGGACCCAACAAGGGTGGCTGCATTACAGGGCCTTGCCCTGCCACTCTGTGGCATACCCGCACTCCTGGCCCAGAAGCGTCTACAAGATTCAGCCAGGCTCAGCTTCACAGCTACGTGAGGCTTGGGCAAATGGGGTGGCTCCTGACTCTAGATTTTTTTTCTCCCCTCCTCTCCACAGCCCGATCATTTTGTGCAGGACCCTGCGGTGCTGCGGGAGAAGGCAGAAGCCAGGCGCCTGGCCTTCCTCTCCAGGAAGGGGTGAGCATTTTGAAGAGCTGTGTCTGGGGGGAAAGGGGCCTTCAGGGGGGAAGGGACCCATCTGGGGAAGGCTCAGCCAAGCACCTAGTGTGTCACGTGTGTTAGTTTAATCCTCACGACAGCCCCATGGCGTAGCCACTTTATTATCATCCTCATTTTACAGAGGAAGAAATAGACCCATCTCCATCCCCAAGCCCTCCTCTCCTTGCTGTGGGCTGTGCTCAGCCCACAGCTGGTCCTTCCCGCAGATAGGGACCCTCTGGAGGCAGGGTTCAGAGAAGAGAATTCACCAGACACAGGACCGGCCAGTGCCCCCAGAGCCCTTGTGGGGCTCCATTTCTTCTCACTTGCAGTGGGACAGGGTTGTCCTGGCCCCAGCTGTGTGTCTGTTCCCAGGGACCTCTAAGAAAGGCAGTGGGCTCTTCCCATTCCCTGGGTGGCTTGTTCCTCCCTTAGGTACAGGCATGAAAGCTCGACGGCAGTGGCTGGCAGCCCCCGGGGCCACGGGCAGACCCGTGAGACAACCCAGGAACGCAGGAAGAAGGAAGCCAACAAGGCAACGCGAGCCAACCACAACCGGAGAACCATGGCTGACCGCAAAAGAAGCAAAGGCATGATTCCATCCTGAGGCCGCCCTGTCAGGGCCAGCTGGGAGGGGGCAGCAGCAGACCTGCCAGGCTGAGTTACTATAGCCTCGGGTCTCCTCACCCGTTGGCCTCCTGCCGGGGCCCCAAGTTCAACTCCACCCCTCAACAGCCTCCGCTTCGCAGCTCCTGAGAAGGCCGCCTCGTCGTCCACCAGCCAGCCGTGAGCGCCTTCTTGCAGAACACACAGTGCCTTATCCCACAGTGGAAGAGCCCCTGGGCCCAGCAAGCAGGCGAAAGGGATGGGGACAAAGCCCCAAGGCAAGCCTCACAGACCTCATGCAGCAAGACACCACTTCTCTTGGTGGTTTCCTTCCCGGATGGCAGGAAGCCTGTAAATTCAAAAACAAAAACAGAAAAGGCCTGCAAATAAAGTTTTTGACCCTTTCAAGCAATGATCCATGAGTGCCCCCAGCCTGCTCCCCCTGTATCCCATTCTTCAGTGACAGCCACCATCAGGAGAGTGAGAGAGCAGGGTGATCGCCCGCTCTGCTCATCAGCCTGGCTTGCTTACCTCTTGCTTTAACCCCTCCTGAGGTTGCCCTGCTTTGTCATGTGGCCCTGAGCACATTACTTCCTCCTCCGAACCTCTAGTCTCTGCTTGTGGAAAGAAGAGATGAAGGTGTGAGGCCCTCTGATCCCCTCCATGTCCTCATTCAGTCCCTGCAACCTCCACACCTAGAGGGAGGGAGTATTTCCAGCCCTGTGGTGTAGGTGAGGCGCTGAGAGCTGGAGGTGCCTGCCCAGGCAACAGGCAGGGGGGTTGGGGGAAGAACAAGGATCAGACCCTCAGTCTGACCGCTGGCCTTTATAGAGTCCTAGACTCCCATAGGTGGTGTCATTGCCATCTCACAGCTGTCCCGAGGACACTTGTCCAGTAGCAAAGCCAATACCAGAAGTCAGATCCTTCAGAGTCAAGGAGTCAGAGACCAGAAGACGCCTGTGAAGGAGGTCCGTGCCAAGCCCTGTTGAAGGACTTGGGCCTAGTTCCTCAAAACCCCACCTGGGTGTGGTCAGTTGGTTGATAGTGTGGCAGCAGGTGCCAGGCATCCCGATTCCTGGTCTCCCCTCACCCCCAGATTGTTGCTGATCAACAGAGGATCGAGAGTGCAGTGTTTGCCGGCCTGATCCTCCCCAGCCCGGCCTGGAGTCCATCCATGGGAGCCAGGGCCCCTGCCCAGCTGGACCTTGACAAATCACCCGAGATGCTTGTGTAATTTATTTGCACGTGGTTTGGATGAGTGTCCGGAGCAGCGAGGCAGATAGGCACTTGACGAATTGGTTTTGTTAGGTCAGCCGCACAAGTGAAAATCAATAGCAATTCCTCTGAGTCACGCCAGTTTTCTTGGTGCATTTGAGATGCAGACCAGAGAGGGGAGCGGTGTCTTCCCCTCCAGCTGCTGAATTAGCTGAGATCGGGCTCGGGTCAGCCACTCTGACAGGCAGCAGGAAGACTCTGTTTCCTCCCAGAGGCCTTTGCCAGGGACCACACAGGTGAGGGTCATTTCTTTACTGTCTCCCTGAGCTCCTCAGACCCAGCTCTTGGCCCTGGAGCAAGGCAGGGTGAATTGGGGGAGTCCTGGGCTTTACCCACCTTAACTGTTACTGTTCAAAAACAGCCCTTTTCGCCTTCATTTTGTCATACGTACCTCCTGACCTCTGGGAGCGGCGTTCGGGCCTTACCTTGGCATCCTGGTCTAAAGGATTAGAGAAGACAAACGATTTTTCAAACTTTCCAGAATGTACAGCCAGGTCAAACTTGATCTCCCTTGAAGAACTATTCTTCCTCATTGCAGGTCTTGAGGGCGCCCCCTTCAGGGATGCTTTGCAAACACCTCACTCAGGAGTCCTCCAGAGCAGTGCTGGCAAGCACAACCCTTCGCCTCTCAGGGCCTCAGTTTTCCCATCTGCAAAGTGGGTACATTGGGCCAGGTGAATGGTTTCCACTTGGTGCCAATTATATCCTTTGAGGAGGCCCCAAGGTTTAAGATGGGTAATGGCAAAAGTGTTACAAGTGAAGTGGGGTAGGAGCCCTGTACCCTGCTCACTTGATCCCTGGGCCCCACCACCCCACCACTGCTCCTAAGCAGGAATTTCTAAGTGCCTTCTCTGCACCCTGTTAGAGAACACGGCTATCACAGGCATTTCCCAGGAAGCTTTTACGACCCAGTACCCCCAAGAAGACTTAGGATTTCGAGTGCCATTGTTTCTAGCTCACGAGAGGCACTGATGGCAAATGTGTCTGTCTGAACAGGGCTTCTGGGCCTCTGTGAGGTGGGGAGGGTAGGGCAGGGCCTGTCATTGATTCTTTAAAAAGGGACCCGGGAGCCCAGGGAGGCAAGTTAGCAGAGGAGCCTGGATGCAGGTCGGTCCTTAGCCCCAGGTGCAATCCGGAAAAGGAAACGATTAGCAGGAGCCTGCCTGTCCCTGTCACACCGGGAGCTTGAGTTGAATAATGCATAATGCACAGAGGGAGACCAAGAACCACAAACAAAAATAAACCCACCAAAAATGCAGGGGGTGGTTATGGAGCCCTCTACTTTAAATGATGTCAATGAACACTTGGTAGCAATGTGAGAAAATATTGAAGAGTATGTTTGTTGGTGGTGGTGATGTTTTTTAAGAGAAGGAACTGGATGGTAATGCTCCACGATTGTGGAAAACTTCGTGTACAGACTAAGTCTGTAAAGCAATGTGCATAAATGAAAATGACAGTAAGACCATGATATTTGTAATGAGAATAAAAGCGCTTACCGAGAACTCACCGTGGCCAGTTTTCTGCTGGACTCTTTCCTTGTGTTATCTTGTCAAACTCATACCAGGTAGGTTCAGATGAAAAAACCAAGGTCAGAGAGGGCAGGTGACCTGTCTAACGTTCCACACTTACCACATGACCAAGGAGGGCTTCAGGCCCAGGATTTCCTAAAGCCCACGCTTCTACCCCATGCCACGTGCCATCCTTTCTTTCCCCACCTCCGCATCCTTGTCACTAGTGTTCTTTTTTTTTTTTAAGATTTTATTTATTTGAGAGAGAGACAGTGAGAGAGAGCATGAGTGAGGAGAAGGTCAGAGAGAGAAGCAGACTCCCCATGGAGCTGGGAGCCTGATGCGGGACTCGATCCCGGAACTCCAGGATCATGACCTGAGCAGAAGGCAGTTGTCCAGCCAACTGAGCCACTCAGGCGTCCCATCACTAGTGTTCTTAAACAAACAAAGAAGAAAATATAAGCCCAATAGCTATAGGACAAGAGGATGGGAAATCCCAGTTCATCAGACCTTTTTTTTTTTTTTCACTTTGTTTTCAGATTGGTTTGTCCTTCCCCTGTGTGTCCAGTCTGCCGCGAAGCCCACTGAATGATTCTTCATCTTTATGTCCAGGGGAAGCAGAGAAAAGGCTTGTGGGGCGGGGGTGGGGGGTGAAGAGAAAAGAGCTCTCTCAGCAGAGATGGGGACAGCAGACCCTGAGGAGCACAGAGGCCTGGGAGGAATTCCTGCAAAAGGGTCCAGGGTGAATATGGAAGAAGGGTGGGAAAGAGGATGGGAGCCCCAGAATTAGGACCACAGGCCAGGCCATGGCCCAGACATTTGTCCAGAGCAGCTCCTGGTATTAACTGGCTGTCCTCAGGGCTTGGGGCATGGACGGTCAGCCTGGTTGGGAGGACCAAGGGAGGAGAGGCTAAATGCATCCACTCGGCACATGTTTACCAAGATCTACTAGGTGCCAAGCGATGAGTCAGGCATGTGTGAGAAAGACCAGCCCCCCACCCCCTGCCCTCGTGGAATTCACAGTCCAAGGTGGGATCTGGATGTTAAGACATTTTGGGAAAGGGATTTAGTCACAGTTGTACTAAGCCCTAATAAATGAATGAAGAAACAAACAGACAAGATGAACAGAAAAAAGCCAAGAGCAAAGAGACTTTCCAGAAGCAGCAGGTAGTGAGGGTGCCTGGGTGGCTCAGTTGGTTAAGCGTCTGCCTTCGGCTCAGGTCATGATCCCAGGGTCCTGGGATAGAGCGAGTAGTCAGGATTTCTGCTCAGCGGGGAGCAGAAAAAAAAAAGCGGGGAGCCTGCTTCTCCCTCTCCCCTCCGTGCCCCCTACTACCTCTGGCTCTCTGTCTCTCTCAAATAAATAAAATTATTTTAAAAAAAAGAAAAAAAAACGGGACGCCTGGGTGGCTCAGTTGGTTAAGCAGCTGCCTTCGGCTCAGGTCATGATCCCGGGGTCCTGGGATCGAGTCCCACACTGGGCTCCTTGCTGGGCGGGGAGCCTGCTTCCCCCTCTGCCTCTGCCTGCCTCTTTGTCTGCCTGTGCTCGCTCGCTCTCTCTCCCTCTGTCTCTGGCAAATAAATAAATAAAATATTTTTAAAAAAAAGAAAAAAAAAGAAGCAGCAGTAGCAAAGGGTAGTGGTCATAGTGTCAGGCAGCAGCTGGGAGTCAACCAGGCTAAGTCAGTGAGGCTCACGGGGGCCTTGCCCCACCTCCCAAAGAAGGGAAGACATGGAAAGAATGAAAGGTGAGGAAGAGAAGGAAGGAGAGTGGGCCCCTCTTCCAAGGAACATGGCTTCAGGAGGAAAAGAGAGCTGAGAGGAGAGGAAGGAGCCTTGGAACCCAGACTGGGTTTTTTTGTTTGTTTGTTTGTTTTAAAGATTTCATTATTTTATTTATTTATTCGACAGACAGAGATCACAAGTACACAGAGAGGCAGGCAGAGAGAGAGGGAGAGGCAGGCTCCCCGCTCAGCAGAGAGCCCGATGCGGGGCTCAATCCCAGGACCCTGGGATCACAACCTGAGCCGGAAGGCAGAGGCTTTAACCCACTGAGCCACCCACACACCAGACCCAGACTGTTTTGATGGGATGTCTAGAAGGAGGAGGGGGAGGCACCAGGGCTCTAGAAGATGTGCTTGGGGGAAGGCTAGTTCCCAGTAGGAGTTCCCCAGGTCAGCCTGGTGTCCTGTCCCAGCTAGATCTCTGAGTGCTGGGGCAGGAGAAAGGGACCTTACTATGGCCTGAGACTGGTGTTACAATTCTGCAGCCTGAAGAGAGGTAACCAATGTAATCTAAAGGTTACTATCTCCAGCCCCGGGGCGGGGGAGGGTGGGTTGGTATGTGTGTCTTAAAATGAGAATCAAATTCTGACTTCGCATCATACTAGAAATTCTCTCCCAACAATCGATAATCATCAAGAGAATTTCACACAGCTGGCAGTCCTCGGAGAGCCTTAAAGGGCATTTTGTCCAGTTTCTCAACCTATTTAAACCCCTAGCCCATCCCCACAAGTCTCGGACCCTGGGATTTCAGTTACCCCACCCCCACTCCCAGGAGTCAGGGAGGTTCGCCCTGCTTGAGAATTCACTGGGCTTCCAAGGTGCTCTCCCAGCCATGGAGGTTATATCTTCGAGCTTTACTCACTGCGGTCTGAATTACAAAAACAACAGGCACTTAATTCTAGGTTTCCCACTATGAAATTATGACACTGACTACGCCTTTTCTGGCTACACAAGCCCACCCTCAGCACTCTGGCGGGTCCCTTAAGTGCTCTGCCATTCCAAGGGGGGTAATTTGGGTTTTCTTCTGAAACTGGTTTTCGCAGAAGGGCCAGGCAGAAAGGGGGCCCTTCAGTGGGATGAGGGCCAACCATGCCCGTCCGTTTAGGAATTTTATGGGCAGAGCTTCCACGCAGGCTCCTGCCCCCATCTTCCATCCTGTGGTCTAACGTGCTTACATTGTGTTCTTTCACGTGCACGTTTGCAGGCCTCAAGAGCCCATCATTTTTATTGTTATTTTATTTGTAAAGCGTGGCGAAAAGAGCACTGGACTGAGGGTTGGGAGCCTAGGGTCTAGGCCCTTAGATTTCAGCAAGCTTTGTGACCTTGGGTCAGTTCCTTGTCCTCTCTGGGCCTCAATATCTTCTTAGAGGAAATTCCCTCATCTCTCTTGCCTCATGAGCATGGGTAATTGTGAGGGTCAGCTGAGATCATGCTGGGTGGGGGCAGAGGGCACTCTGAAATTGGGGAATCTTGTTCAAAGGGGAGAGAAGAAAACCGATGGCAGTTTTCTGGCTACATTGCATTTGGGGCAGTTTCCTCTTCTCTCTTTTAATCACCCTGCCAGAAACTTCTTTGCACAAATCACCAATTTCCAACAGGCACATTTCCCATGGAATGCCAGGGTCCCAGGGCCAGGAAAAGTTTGAGAGCTGCCACTGTCTGGATTGTTGCTGACCGTTCTCCCTGGTAGGAGAGAATCAGGGAATGGCCTGAACTCCAAAGCTTTTGGCTCCATGAGCAAGTTCTGTCATGGAACAGCCTCCTCCAAAAGGCCCCTGCTTCTAGGGGAGTCTGGGAACTCTCACACTGGGACCCCTCTGGCTGGTGAGATGGTTGCCCCTTTCTCCTGACTGGTCTACCAGATGCCACAGATGGGCAGAACGCACCCCAGGTCCAGCTGGCCTGTGTCACAGGAAAGCGGCAACAGACCCATTCTGCAACCCGCCACAGGGGTGTTTGCAGCCTGTCCCAACTTTAGAGTCTACACGGGAAGGCACTGGCTCCTCCCCCAGAGTAGTAACTCAGAGTAACATGCAATGGCCAGGGGCCTATTTGAGTTTTGCCATTTAGAGCAGGAGCTGAGCTCTGGGGTTAGAAGCAAGCTGCTAGCCTCAGCCACTCTCCGGCTTTGCGACTCTGAGCGAGGTGGCCTCATTTTTCTGAGCCAGTTGTCTCTACACTGAGATGTTGGCAGGATGGCTGGGGTAAGGTATATATATAGTGCTGGCCCATGGTGAGGCAGGCACACGAACTCACAGGGCCCTGCTCAGTGGGACCCGGGAGAAGGGGGTGGGTGCCTTCCACCAATGCCCCAGTCAGATTTCCATGCAGCCCACCTCTCAGTCTCTTAGCACGGCTGCTGTGACTCCTGTACGGCACTCCTTCCAGAAGCTTCTGGGCTCAGGGTGATCCAGACACACAAGAGAAGACATTTGGCACAATCCACCCTGCTAAGTGTGTGATGGGTGCCCTGGGAGCACAGAGGAGGTATCCTGCTCAGCTTTGTGGGACAGGAAATTACCAAAGCCAGGTGATAGGTGTGATTATATAAGCCTCGTTTAGAGGTTCAGCCAGTTGCTCATGGCTGAGCAGTGGCTGATTCAAGATTCAAACCCAGGTTTACCAGCCTCCAAATCCAGTATTTTCAGCCTCCTGGCTTTCCTGCTACCCTATAGCTTGACACTTAACTCCATGCCTGGTTAGCTCTGCATGGAAAAGAGGACCTATCACCTCCTTTGTTCTAAACACCATACTTCAATGAGTACAACTTATAATCAAGTCATTCCATTAACAGATATGAGAGCGGGAAGTTGGGCAGGATATATTTTCCAAATCTCCACTTTAAAATAGTTTTCCCTGTCTGCGAGCGGAAGGAAGGGCTACTCCTTAGAGGGTCTAACTTGAAGGAGGTGTTTCATTAGGAAAGATTAGTGAGCCCAGGAGATAAGACACCGCTCAGACTTGCAGCCTCAGGGCAGGACTTAGCCTCTCTGTTGGAGGCCTGGACCGAGGGAGAGAGAATTGTGCTCAGACTTCTGCAAAGGAAAAAGACGAATGCAGATAGGAGTCGGTTGTGTGGTTAAAGGTGTGGGGAAGAGATAAGGACCACCCGGAGGAATGCACCAGTCAGCTGGAGTTTAAAACAGTGTTTTAGAGACACTAAAAACAAGATGTATCACAGGACACGCAAGAGAGCGCAAGAGGGTGATCAGGCCTTAGAGGGATAGAAAGGATGTCAGGAACACGGTTTCAAAACAGCTAGGACAAGGGGTGGGGCACTTCGATGATTCAGCTGTACAGTCATCCCCAAGGCTCTCAGCCCCTATTTTGTGGATCAAATATGCTAATTAGGCACTGTTCCCAGAAGACTGTGCAGGGAGTGCCACCCCCCCCAAATGTACTAATGGTAACAACATAACAAAACCATGGCTGGTAGGTGTGTGCTAAAAACATTAGAAGCATTATGTCACATAGCTTCCCAACCACCCTGTGAGGTATTGCTATCATTAACCCATTATCCCATTTTCCACAGGAGGAAACTGAGCCTCACAGAGGGGAAGCAACCTGCCCAAGGTCACCTAGCCAGAGAGTAGCAGAACTATAATTCAGGGGCACTTGGGTGGCTCAGTCAGTTAAATGTCTGCCTTCAGCTTGGTCATGATCCCAGGTCCTGGGATCGGGTCCCACATCAGACTCCCAGCTCTATAAAAAGCCTGCTTCTCCCTCTCCCACTCCCCCTGCTTGTGCCCCTTTCTCTCTGTGTTTCTCTCTGTCAAATAAATAAATAAAATCTTAAAAAAAAAAAAAAGAACTAGAATTCAAAACCAGGCATACCCTATTTCCATAATCCATGCCTAGAACTGAGGCAGGAGAGTAAAGGGACCCACAGCAAGGACCGCATTTGGAAAGTTTGTAAGGTGAGATTTAAGGTAGCTTGGATCTTAAATGTCAGGTTAAGAAATTTGAACTTGCTCTTAGCAGTAGTGGGGAGCCACTGAAGCTGTTTGAGCAAGGGAGTTGATCTGGCGGTCTTACGAAGGTGCAGTGGAGAAGTGTCCAGAGTAGCTAAGGAAATTTTCTGTGCAGGAGTTTTGAAGGGATGAAAGGCCGGGAACAGCAGGAAGACAGTCAGTTCCTCTGTACTCACAGGGTGTTGGCTAAGTGTCTCCCAGCTGACACTTTCACTACATTCCATCATTGCCTTGTCCTTGATGCCAGCGGGAGTCTGCCCTTGGCATTCAGTCTGTGTATAAATCCAAGCATATCAGTCCAAGGCCCCAGTGAAGAGAGCTAAATGATTTTTACACAGCACCGAGCTGTGGTTACGAGCACAGCCTCTGGAGCCAACTATCCTATATTTGAACCTCTGCTCTACTTTCTCGAGCTGGGTTACCCTGGGCAAGATACGTAACCTCTCTGAACTTTCATTTTCCACCTGTACAGTGGGGTAGAGAGCAGTGCTCACCCCGGGCTGAGGAATCTAGTAACATAAGGTATGTTAATGGTACCAGGCCCAGGGGTGTGTGTGTGTGTGTGATCCTCTGGGTGGGCTGGTGCCTGCCCCTTTTCCCGTGTTCATCCTTTGCTCACACTGAAGCAACGGCCATAACCTCTATTTTGCCTGCGGAATTTGTATTCCCTCCAACTTTGCACATTTCTCAGACATTTTAAATTCATTGATTCCTGTCCTTTCCTCACAAGACTTCAAATTCATTTGTAGGACAGACTTGTTCCTTGTCATTGGAAGAGCTGGCTGAGTTACGGGATGAAATCTATTTCTGTTTAATAACTTACATGGCTTCCCCCCCCCACCCTTATTACAAAAGCGGTAACATCCTTCTCAGTGTGGTTCACATCAGTAAGCAAAGAGAAAGAACATCTCCACCACCCAGAAATAATTGCCGTTAGGATTTTATCTCTTTATCCCTATGACATTATTTTAGAAAAAGGAATATACACAGGCACTTGATTTTTTTTACATATGCATTTTCCGCAAACATGGGATCATATTACATAGGCGCTTATCCCTGTTTTTTGGTTAGTTGGACATAGTGAACATGTTTCCCTTTTCATCTGTATCCTCTTTAAAGGGTTAGCAGTGTTCTCCCGTGATACTGTCGTGCCTGGAGTTGTGCATGTTGGTTGTTTCTCATTATTTGCTATTAAGCTGCAACGATCAACCTCCTGGCTAAATACTTGTCCAATCCATGGTTATTTTCTTTCTTTCTTTCTTTCTTTCTTTCTTTCTTTTTTTTTTTTTTTAAAGATTTTATTTATTTATTTATTTGTCAAAGTGAGCACAGGCAGACAGAGTGGCAGGCAGAGGCAGACGGAGAAGCAGGCTCCCGCCGAGCAAGGAGCCCGATGCGGGACTCGATCCCACGAGGCCGGAATCTTGACCCGAGCCGAAGGCAGCAGCTCAACCAACTGAGCCACCCAGGCATCCCCATGGTTATTTTCTCAGGGTAAATCCTTAGAATTGCTGAATCAAGTTTCTTGACGATCGAATTAGCCCCTCCCACCAGCTGAATTTCAGAAAGATCATGTCCTGCATCTTTGCTCATGCGGGGTATTATCATAATTTTTACAAATCTTCTACGAGTTTAATAAGTAAAAGGGTTTCTAGCTACTTTGATTTGACAAATCTGTTCTTGCGGGTCCTCAAGGAGTAGATGGGTCTCAAGGTCTAAAATGGATCTGAGAGCGTGTGGGGGATGGGCAGAGTGGGTGAAAGGTGGTGGGAGATGCAGACTTCCAGTTATGGAATGAGTAAGTCATGGAAATAAAAGGCGCAGCATAAGGAATATAGTCAATTCCATTAGAAGAGCGTTGTATGGTGACAGATGGTAGCTACACTTGTGAGCATACCATAAAATATAAACTTGCCAAATCACTCTGTCGTACACCTGCAACTGATGTAACACTGCGTGTCAGCTACAGTCGAATAAAAAATTAATTAAAAAAAAATTAAATGGGGCGCCTGGGTGGCTCAGTCAGTTAGTCATCTGCCTTCAGCTCAGGTCATGATCCCAGGATCCTGGGATCGAGCCCTGATTCGGGGGTCCCTGCTTGGCGAGGAGCCTGCTTCTCCCTCTCCTGCTCCCCCTGTTTGTGTTCTTTCTCTCTGTCAAATAAATAAATAAAATCTTTTTTTTTTCTTTTAATTAAACAGACCAGAGAAATAAACCCCTTACACACTAACCCCCAGCCCAGAATCTGCTTCCTGGGGAACACAGCCTGTGATAGGCAGCCTCTCTGTGTCTACTGGGGAAAAGCCTAGAATGTTCCAAGGGCTGGGCCTTTCTTCTTTGAGCTGCCAGGCCAACTTGGACTCCACCCAGTGCTGCAAAGTTTTGAACCTTGGCAGGCACCCCTAGAGTGCCAGCCTGGATAGCCCCTGGCTGGGTTAATTAAGCAGTCAGCTGGGTAAGGATTTATTGCACTTACTCCTTACTCCCCTTGACACCCCTCCAAGATGACAACATCTCCAGAAATAACAAGAATCATAGCTGCCATTGTGCAATATCATGGTGGGTATTTGACAGTTGAGGACACTGGCTCAGGAACAGTAAAGAACTTGCCTAAATTCACACAGCTGGTGAGTGGCAGGGCTTGAATTCTAACCCAGCACTGTCCATTCTAAAATCAGTGCTCTTTACACCTCACTAGAGCTCTTCAGTGGGAATAATAAAACGACCTTTTGGATCACTGTTCAAATAAATTGACACATAAACTGCAAAGCACTTAGTACAATGCCTGGCTCACGGTAAGTGGTTGATAAATGTAAGCTATTCATCAGAAACCCTCCAGAGGCTTACGTGTCTTTTTAGAATGGAATCCAAACTCTTGCAGCATGACCTATAAGACCTATAAGACCATGACCCTATCTATTACTGCCTCACTTCCTTCAGTTCCGTGAATAAACCAAACCCACACCCACCTCAGGGCCTTTGCGCTGGCCGTTCTTGTTTCCTGAAATACTCTTGATCTTTACCTGGCTGAGATTTTCATTCAGATCTCAGCTCAAATGCCATCTCCATGGAGAAATGTTCCCTGACTTCCTACCTGAGCATCTCACACTGCTCTTTAAGTCTGAGTCAGTCCCAAATGTCACCCTGTTTTATTTTATTCATAGCCCTTAATGTGTGCTGACGTTTTTATTTAATTTCTTATTTACCATCTGTCTCCCCTACTAGAATGCAAGCTGCGAGAGGGTAGGGATCTTTCTGTTCTTCACTGTGTATGGGGTCTAGAACAGGGCCAAGCAGAGTAGGCACTCAATAAAGATGTATTGGTTGACTGACAGACTGACTGAATAAATGAGAAGTTTCTACCAGTTTGGAGAGATTTTTGAAAACAAGAGAGAAGTGAGGAGAATAGGACATTAGCTCAAATACACTTAGCTGAGAGAGTGGTCCTGCTTGCTCAGAGGAGAGCTATACTGGATGCCAACTTCTCAGAAGAGGATTTCAGAGGCCTTCAGTAACTAGCTTATTGAGGTTTCCAAGTATTTAGCTTTTCCTGACACCTGTGTGAGGGGAGCAGGTGGGGAGTCCCCAGAACTTTCTAACCATAAAGACTGTCCCAGCTCTTGCCTCCAGGAAATGCCTCAAGCTGAGCTTGGGAAGGAAACTTTTTCCAGTAATAAAAAGCTTCTTGGTGCCAGTCTGAGGGGGGTGCTAATCCTCACTTCCCCCACCTGTGAGGCACACCCACCCAGGGAGTTCTGGGGAGGCCCAGCTCCCCGTTGGCAGTGCCACGCTAGGACGAACACTCACTGGGAGCTGTGGAAGGGGAACCCTGGGCTTCCCAGCAGCTGGGTTCTAGGCCTGGAGCCAGAGCCAGAGGCTCACATTTTGCATTTCTCTGTGTTCACACCCTCTCTGGGCAGCCCCCTTCTATTTGATTCCTCCCCCATTATAAGAATAATACATGCCTAATGCAGAAAACTTAGACATCAGAGAGAAACACAACAGGAAATGACTCTCCCGGAGTTAACCACTATTAACAATTTGTTGTGAGCATTTCCAGTTTTATCTTATACATGTTTACCAAAAAACCGCATGGTACTTTATATGAATCTACAGCTTGTTTTTTCCACTTAGCTTTGTACTTTGATGCTTTATGCGCACCTTCTTCTTAAGCATTTTTTTACTTTTTCTTTTCTTTTTTTTTTTTTTCTTTAGAAGACTTATTTATGGAGCACCTGGGAGGGTCGGTCAGTTGAGTGTTACGTGGGTTTTTTTGTTTGTTTGTTTGTTTTCTTTTTTTTTGAGAGAGAGAGGGCACAGGCACCAGGAGGGGTAGGGGAGGAGCAGAGTGAGAGGGAGAGAGAATCCGAAGCGGGTTCCATGATGAGCACAGAGCCAGTTTCGGGGCTCAATCCCACAACCCCAAGATCAGGACCCAAGTCACAATCAAGCATTGGATGTTTAACCAATTGAGCTACCCAGGCACCCCTGTTGTGTACTTTTTAAAGATTTTATTTATTTATTTGACAGAGAGAGAGAACTCACACAAGGAGGGGGAGCAGGAGAGGGAAAAGCAAGCTCTCCACTGAGCAGGAAGCCTGATGTAGGACTCAATCCAGGATCCTGGGATCATGACCTGAGCTGAAGGCAGACGCTTAAACGACTAAGCCACCCAAGCGCCCTTATGCGCATTTTTTTTTTTTTTAAAGATTGTATTTATTTATTTGACAGAGAGAGAGAGCACAAACAGAGGAAATGGCAGGCAGAGGGAGAGAAAGAAGCAGGCTCCCGTTGAGCACAGAGCCTGATGTGGGACTCGATCCCAGGACCCTGGGACCATAACCTGAGCTGAAGGCAGAGACTTAACCCTCTGAGCCATACATGTGTCCCTGTATTTCTCGTACTAATTGCCTGTTTGTGTTATTAGCCTTAGCTTCCAAGTTATTCACCTTTTTCTTAGTAACTTGGCAGACTGCTTCATGTATTAGTGAGGTTGGTACTTTGCCACATTTGATGGGTATTTTCTTCAAGCCAAACAAGGTTTTAAATGACTGCATATTTCACCAAAATAGTAATTCCCATTTTAGATGTCTTTTCATTTTTCCCATAATATAATACACTACAATGAACATCTCTTGTGGACACCTGCATTTTTAAAGGAAAATTTGCCAGAAGTAGGATTTCTTAGGTCAAAGGTATACACATTAATGATTTTAATACATAGATGCAAAATATCTTTCAGGAAAATGGTTCACACATGCTTTCCTATAGTATAAGGGTCCCATATCTTCTTTTTTTAAATTTAAATTACTTTAATTCAATTAATATATAATGCATTATTGGTTTCAGAGGTATAGGTCTGTGATTCATCAGTCTTTTTTTTTTTTTTAAGATTTTATTTATTTATTTGACAGACAGAGATCACAAGTAGGCAGAAAGGCAGGCAGAGAGAGAGAGGGAAGCAGGCTCCCTGCTGAGCAGAGAGCCCGATGTGGGGCTCGATCCCAGTACCCTGGGATCACGACCTGAGCTGAAGGCAGAGGCTTAAACCCACTGAGCCACCCAGGCACCCCTCATCAGTTTATTATAGAGTAACCAGTACTCTATAATTACATCACATGCCCTCCTTCATGTTCACATATCTTTGATATAGAATGGCATTTACAACATCTCCTGTAGTTCAAGCCTCATGTTTGCCACCATGGCACCACTAGGTGCCTAGTGGAACCTAGCACAGTGCCTCACACACAGTGGCCATCTCGATGTTTGTTAAATGAATGACTGAACTATGGTCCTTGAACACCTCTTCCTCAATTCCTGCTGCTCCATAGCCTGCTAGCAGAATCTTCTGGTTCTCCAGGTCCTTAAGCATCCCCCCATGTGTCTGCCAGCAGTTATGTCCATGTGCCAGGGTCTACGACTATGTTAATTGCATTTAACAACTCTTTTAACACTCAAAAAGAACCTATACAGAAGGCACTCCCATCATCCCCATGTAATAGACCAGGAAACTGAAGCTCAGAGAGGTCAAGTGCCTTGCCCTTGGTTCACACAGCTAGAACTGGTAGAGTGAGGATTCAAACCCACCAAGTAAGCACAATGATAAACCCAACTTATTAGAGATGGAAACTCTGGCAGGATGGTCAAGAGTTCTGGTCCAACTTCATCATCAGCAGATGGACTATGGCCCAGAGAGGTAAGCCAACTCGTCTGAAGACACTCAGCAAATTAAAGGCAGAATGGAGACAGGACCCTGGGGCAGGGTTTCTTTCCCCAGCTGAATCCAGGTTTTCCCTATGGTTAAGCCAGTTAGCTCTCCTTTGTATGACTTAAAAATGGAATTACTGGCTCCTGGCTGACTCAGCCAGTAGAGCATGTGACATTCTCTTAATCTTTTGTTTTTTTAAGTTTTATTTTTAAGTAATCTGTACACCCAATGTGGGGTTCAAACTCAACACTGAGATCAAGGATTGCATGTTCTACTGACTGAACCCCCTATGCATACAATTCTTTTTTTTTTTTAAGATTTTTATTGGTTTATTTGTCAGAGAGAGACAGCATGAGCACAAGCCGCGGGGGTAGGGGGTGGCGGGGAGGGGCTGCAGGCAGAGGGAGAAGCAGGCTCCCTGCTGAGCAAGGAGCCTGATGTGGGGCTGAATCCCTGGACCCTGGACCCATGAGCAGAGCCACAGGCAGGTGCCAAACCAACCAAACCACCCAGGCGTCCCTGCTGCAACCCTTGGTATCTCAGGGTTGGGAGTTTAAGCCTCTTGTTGGAGGGAGAGCTTGGGTTGGGGGGAGAAAAAGAAGACTGGAATTACTGATTTAGAAGCAAAAATTGAAAGTAATACCTCCAATTACAGCTCATGTTTTCTAAACCAGAGTTGTCTGAAAGTTAATGGAACCCAAAAGAATGAAATCTGCCCTTCAGATGTTTGCAGAGGACTCTAAAGTGGTCTCAACTGAAAAGTGAAGATTAGGTAGCATTAACAAAGCACTAGATACAGAAGCCATGTCTTGAGGACAATTTCCATTTATTTGCTGATGACTCTGACTAAACAGACTTCAAACACAGCAGAAGTTAAAGAGTTTGTCAGGTGAAGCCGCTTCTTGCCAACAGCTACAGGTGGTCAATGAAGAGTAATCTGAGCATCATCTTCAGGCTGAGGCCCTGGTTCTGGGCAAACAGCTGGTGGGTGGACCTGGTCCTTTTGGCGTGGGGAGGGATCTCTGAGGAACTACTCCTTATTCTCATACTTGTGCTTGATGTGTTTCCACAGCTTCTGCATTTTAAAGACAAGAACCACAAAGTTTGAGCTTTGTCTCTCACATTTTGCAGCTACTCCCACTGTCCTGGTCTCTAAAACTGGCTAGAGAAAAACATGTACCATGTCTGGACAGCTGGTGTGGGCAAACCAGAAGCAGCACTGGGCTCAATGCACATTCCTAACACTTGTAAACTGCTCTGATCTTCTCAATCGCCATGTAAAGAGAAGTGGAAAAGGATGATCCCTCTTTTACAGGAAATTGAGGTTATTATTCAAAAGTACTAAGTGTACTAAGGAACAGAGCCTGGAAGAGGTCTTATTTCCTCAACTCCCAGGTATTACTCAAGAGGTCCTAAATGCATAGCCCCAAATACTTTACGTTGACTCATTCTTTAATAATTTCCTTAAACCTGTGATCCTTGGGTCAGGAACTAGTTGGATTCTCATTCCCTTTTTTTTTTTAATGGTTTTATTTTTTTTAAGCAATCTCTACACCCAACTTGGGGCTTGAAATTAAACCAGGTGCTGGGCATTCTACCAACTGAGCCAGCCAGGTGCCCTTGATTCTTGTTCCTAAAAGCACAGATTGGTAAATTATGACAGCACACTTAACTGCCTTTCCCAAATATTGGGAATGGCCCACAGAACTGCCTGCAGGGGATGGGCAGAAAGAGGTCCTGATCACAGGCAGTACAGCATCAGTGGACAGGGCTGTAGGGTCAGACAGCTTCAAATTAAAAACACAAGTGAACGGTGTAACAGGGCTATCTGCAGGAGACCTTCCCTAACATGAGCCACAATGTAATGATGAAAAGCGTGTACAGCAGTTAGCACAGTGTTGGCACACAATGAGTCTACAAGGTGTGGTTATGTCCTACCTTCCGCTTTCACTTTCTCTTGAGGAATGTAACAAATGTTATTTTTTTAGTGCACCACCTACCAGGTACTCAGCATCTTGCCTACATCTCATGTAATTCTCACAGGAGCTGCTTACTGCGGTTACTATCGTCTCCACATCACAGATAAAAGTGAAGCTCAGAGAGGTTAAGAAACTCACCGAACTGAATGCCACAGTTATCAACTGACAGGGCCCAGTATCCCCATCCAGGGGTCTCTGATTTTATATTCCCGTCTCCTACCCATTATTACTACCACAATGCTTGCATAGGAAGCCTGGGAAAGTGAGGAGTGCTATGTGAAAAGACCAAGCACAGTATCTAAGGAGATGTCCTTTTCACGACCCTCGCCCGCTCAAATCTGCCCTTGAAATCCTCAGAGAAGACTGTGGGCCCAGGTTCCAGCCCAGATTCGCCACTGACTTCCCGAGGGTAGCCACAGTAAATCCTCTGCTCTCACTAAGCTTTAGTTTTTGCTCCTGCAAATGGACAAGTGGGTATCTGGGGGTGTGAGATATCAATACTTATAACCCGCACAAAGTGGGATCATTTAACGTTCTGGGATTCACATCCGATGGAGAGGATATATGGCACTCCACTGACAGAAGACGTGCAGCCTTCCCCCCTCCCCCCATAGTAAAAGGCAGACTGAGTCCCACCTCCACTCCCACTGTCACCCCTCAGGCAGGCCCAAGGTCAGGGATGGCCCAGTCCCTCACCCCCTGGTTGATGTGTTCGTAGATCGCGTCCGCGCCTTGATCGAAGGCGCGCTCGAAGAATAAGGCGCCCACAGCGATGGTGAGAGCGAAGGTGGAGGTCCTGCGGAACAGCAGGGAATACAACCTCGCAGTAAACGTCGGGCCCGCCATGTTTCTCCGCTGTCAAGCCCGCGCCTGCGCCGCAGCCGACCATGCGCTCCCCCCCCCCAAAAGCAGCCCTCGTCGTGCAATACTTTATGGGATTTGTAGTTTTACTGAAGCTCATTTCTTATCTTTTTGAAGGAGAGAGGTAAGTGATGGCTTTGCGGGGAGGAAAAGTATCGTAGAATTTAGATCAGGGCAGCCCAAATAGTGTGTTAAGATTTGTTACCCAATATTTCTAAAAAATTTCTTGTTAAGTGAATATACTGAACTACAACACCCAGAAGTTCTCGCGTTTCCTTTCCCTTCCCCAACGCCCGCCCGGTCTTAGCTATGATTCCCAAAGGTTTCTGGGAAGGGCCGATTGATACTCAAGGAAGGACTACGAATCCCAGCAAGCAGTTCGCGACACGAGGGCGCAGAAGGAGGAGGAGCTCGGAGCCGTCGGGCCCTGCGGAACCAGGTACTGTCTCTGGCAGGACGTCGAGGAGCTAGTGTTAGTCGTCTCCCCTCAAGGGGGAAGACATGGGCTCTTCTTTTTAAGTCCCTTACCTGCTCTGTGGGCCGCACCAACTTAAATAACGGGGAGTGAACAAAAGGGCGAGCGGGACTGGGTGCCCAGGTCCCCAGCTCATCTCTGCCTGTCTCCTCTGTTGGATCCAAGTCCAGGCCTAGCGTTGGAGCCTGTGGCAAAGTTGGGCCCTGGGGCTTGAACCCCTTTACCGGGCATCGGGGGAAGGGACGGTTCTGCACATGCTTCCTGTTCCCCTCACCCCTGGGATTCGCCCACTAGAACCTTGACCTAGAAGGGGGAGATCTGGGCACCGCTCATTCCTTCTTGGGGATTAAATAAGGGTTTTGATGTACCAGTGCCACTCAGCTCATATTTTCTGAGTGCTGCTTCTGGACCATGACCTGGGGACCTGGCGAAGAACAAGCCCCGCTCTCAAGGAGCACTCAGTGTGTGGGCAGATCGGGAGGTGCGCTAACCACAAACAAATAATACTTTAAAAAGCAAAAGACAGGTTGCTTGAAGAGAGTCTGGCGGTGCTATTTTAGCCAGGGTGCCCACTGTGACACTTTAAGCAGAGACCCCAACGAAGGGAAGTTGGTCAAACAGGAAAAGGTTGGTGCGAAAGACTTGAGGCTGCAGCAGTCCTGGAGTGCTTGAGGGAAAGCGAGCGGTAGGGCGAACTGTGAAGAGGCGGGCTTCAGTCAGCTCAAATAGGGCCTTGTAATCCATAGTAAGGAGTCTTACTTCTTTTTAATTGCTCTAGGAAGCCACTGAAGGGTTTTAAGCTGGGATGTGACATGATCCAATTTACATTTTAATGTCATCATTCTCGCTGCTCTCTGGAGAACAGATCGAAGAGAGGAAGTTATTGTGTTGCGTCAGTTGAGACAGGATGGTAATTTAGATTAGTTTATGGATTAGAGTAGTGATCAGATTTGTGTTGTATTTTGGGAGATCGGACAGACCGAACAAGCTGACCTGTGTAGAGAGTGTGGGAAAGAAGAATGGAGGATGAAGTTTTGACCTTAACAACTTGAAATCCAGCGGGATGACCTTAAGCTCTGTTTGGTCATGTTAGATTTGAGCCACCCCTTAGACATCAAGTGGAGATGCCCAGAGGCCAGTGGGGATTTGGATCTGAAATTCAGAGAGGTCTAAGCCAGAGATAAGTCATCAGCATAGGTACTGAAAACCTGGGATTAGAGGTCTGGGCCTGATTTGGAAAAGCAAAAGGAACGCCTGATTGGGGACTGGGAAGAAAAATGTGAAAAGCTTTAAGGTCTAAAACCATGATGACTTAACCATAACTGAAGTTATTTTCTATTTGCAAAGCATCCTGGTAGCTCCTTGGGACACAACGTTGTGAGGCTTCTAGGATAGAATACTTTTGTCCTGCTAACAACAAATCTGGCTGATGGGAAGTTAGAGGAGGAAGGAATTGGTTTAAGTAGGATGGGTTAGGAAAGTCCATGGGGAGTTAAGGTGTGGCTTGTTTTATTTTATTTTATTTCATTTTGCAGCAACAATTTGGAAATACTGAATTTTCTTTAAGCTGCTTACTTCAGCTTAGAAATTACTCTATACATATCTAGAAAAATAAGAAAAATGACCTTCACTTTTCCTTTGATGTTTGAACTCTCTTTGAACTAACCTTAAATTCCTTTAAACAATCAGCCCCATTTATAGCCTAATTACATTCCCTTACACATTTATTTCACTTATAATTTAATATATTTGATTTTCCTTTTAAGTACTTCAGATATATAACCTAACAAGTATAATTTCCCAAGAATATTTAAATGTTACTAGAAAATCTAATAATTTAAATTTACAAACATAATGAATTTCAAGTTCAATACTTTCAACATACTTAGTTAAATTCTTTTATGTCTCTGGTTATGTCTGGAAAGCTAAAAAAAAAAAAAAAAAGATGCCATCTCTGACATGAAATTAGGATATGGGGGGTACTATTAGTAGCTTTCACAGCATTCCAGATGATTCTAACAGTGGAGCCAATGTTTCTAGTTATTGCTGACCTTTCAGCTTGAAATGATAAATCTAATATCATTTACTGACATATGTTTTATCAGTTACCTAACTGTATATATGAAACATTTTTTTTTCTTAAAGATGTTATATATTTATTTGAGAGAGAACAGAGAGAGCACAAGCAGGGAAAGGGGCAAAGGGGGAGGGAAAGGGACAAGCAGACTCCCCACTGAGTGCAGAGCTCACAGAGCTCAAATCCCAGGACCCTGGGGCACCTGGGTGGCTCAGTGGGTTGAGCCTCTGCCGTCCGCTCGGGTTATGATCTCGGGGTCCTGGGATCGAGCCCCACATCGGGCTCTCTGCTCAGCAAGGAGTCTGCTTCCTCCTTTCTCTGCCTGCTTGTGATCTCTCTGTCAAATAAATAAATAAAATCTTAAAAAAAAAAAAAATCCCAGGACCCTGATATCATGACCTGAATGGAAGTCACACACTTAACTGACTGAGCCACTCAGGTGCTGCCCTACCTATATATTAGAACCTCTGTATTTTTTTTTTTTTTTAATAAATTCTATGTCTAGTGTTGGGCTGGAACTCAACAACCCCCATGAGAGCAAGAATGTCATGCTCTATCGTCTGAGCCGGCCAGGTACCCCTAACTTCTGTATTAAGTAATCTCTACAGTCAACATGGGGCTTGAATTTACAACCCCAAGATCAAGAGTTGCATGCTCTACCAACTGAGCCAACCAGGCACCCCATATATTTCTCAATTCCTAACTTCTGTATTTTAAATTGGAATCACAGTGCTTATCTGTCATACTCAACATGTCAAATTCTTTTCAATGTTACAGATACTTTTAAATACCAAGTATATGCTGATTATTACTAAACTGAGGTCAGGAACATCAATAAGGTTGATTTATTTTACTACCTCTATTTTCAATTCTAAACTTACCTGGAGCGTGACAGGACACTTAGGTAGTAGGAAAACAGCTTTATCCATTCTAATGAATTGTGTTTAGCATTCCAGTCAAGTTGGGTTTATCATTTTCAGTGAGCTGAGGTTATTTAAAATCAGACTGGTTTCTGACCAAGACAAGAATCCAGGTGTTGTCTACCCAGAGTGACTATCCCCAGCCAAGGCTGCCTTTGGGATGCAGGGAATAGAGAGGTCTTTGAGCAGAAGCTTGGTCCCCCAGCCTTTATATTTTAAGGGGTACCTACTAGAGGGTACTAGACTCCATGAGTAAAATCTAGATTTCTGGGCCCCGCTCCAGATGAGCTGAGTCTGAATTCCTGGAGATCTGACGACCCAGGAGACTTCATTTGTATTAAGCTCCCCACTAGGAGCTATGGAAAATCTTGAGCAGGAGTGGTTCTAAGAGACTTGATCTTCTGCTGCCCAGGGTGGGTGAAATGAAGAGGTTGGCTCAGATGCTGGAGATGAGACCTGACTTGGGCAGAAGTGAGGGTGGTGACGGACCAGCCTGGTGGCAGAAGAAGGGGGAGGCAGGGGCGGTTCCGAGTCCAGGTTTCTGGCTCAGAAGCCTCCATCAGACTATTTTTACCTTTTCTGTTTGGAAGCTCTGGCCTCCTGGGACCTGTAACTATATGATGAGAAACTGTGTCTCCATCCTGCAGCTCCCTGGAGCCCAGATTCAGGTTTTGCCAACCTGCCCTGAGCCAGGTCTGCTTGGAATCATGGTGTGCCCTATCTGCCTTCAGCCAGGGACTGAAGGCGGATCTCTTTCCACACCAGCCCTGATTGGTCCATCCAGGTGAACCAAGTCATTGGAACCATCTACAGTGGCCTCCTAAGGGAGAAGGAATAGTATTTATCCTAGTTTGGCAATTTTCCCACTTTTTTGAAGGGAATTTTTTGAGCAAATTTAAAACAATATATGCTTAATGTAGAAACTTAGAAAAATAGAAAAACACAAAGGGAGAAGAAAATTCTGCATATAATCCTATTATCCAGACATAGTCGCAATAAATATTTTGTGTCTGCTTGTGTGCGTGGGTGTGGGTATGTGGGTGTGCTGGGGCAGGACGTTCTTTCTCCTTAAAAAAGTGGTATCGTGTTGTACAAACTGCTGTGATAAGGAGCCATTTTTTATTTAGCTAAAAGGGAATAGTCTCCTTTGACTTGAATTTTTTTCCTTTGACTTGATTGTTTTTCTTTTTTTTCCCCCAAAGATTTCATTATTTGAGAGAGGGAGGGTTGGAGGAGCAAAGGGAGAGAAAACATCTCAAGCAGACTCCCCACTGAGTGCGGAGCCCTACACAGGGTCCATCCTATGACCCTGAGAGCATGACCTGAGCTAAAGTCAAGAGTTGGACACTCAGCCAACTGAACCACCCAGACACTCCTCCTTTGACTTGATTTTTAATGTCTGTCTGGTAGTGCATTGAACAGATGTGGCTTGTGCCCTGCTCTTGATCCTTGCCAATGTGGACTCCCTCCTTGTCCAGTCTTTTTTAGGTAAGATGTGAGTCATGTCATTGAACCCTCCCACTCCTACCTTGTTTGGGAAACCAAGCTGCCTATCTGCATATAGTGAGCATTGTCTGTCAGCTGTTCTTACGGTCCAACATTTAGATTTCAGTTTTCAGACAAGCTATGTTGCAGTGACCATCTTAGTATCTAGATCTTTTTTTTTTTTAAGATTTTTTATTTATTTATTCGACACACAGAGAGAGAAATCACAAGTAGGCAGAGAGGCAGGCAGAGAGAGGGGGGAAGCAGGCTCCCCGCTGAGCAGAGAGCCTGATGTGGGGCTTAACCCCAGGACCCTGAGATCATGACTTGAGTTGAGGGCAGAGGCTTAACCCACTGAGCCACCCAGGCGCCTGGTATCTAGATCTTTGAGATCATCTCTGATCATTTCCTTGGAGGAACTCCTATTGGACGTAGGTACCCTTCCTTGGTGCTGTCTAGCACACAGCTTATCACCTAGTATTACTGGGGGCACATCGGCCAGCCATCCCAACATATATTCAGTGCACTTTCTTGTGAGAGCAGGGCCTTTGTGTCGTGAGGTGTGAACCCCATTCTGGCAGAGAGGGAGGATCAGCAAATGTTTGGCTAATAAATATATGGCTGAAGGGAACCATAGAAAGTTCTGGAAGGTTGTGCCTGTGTTCAGGGATTGGCTCATTTGACTCAACTCAGGAGTGTTTTGGAATATGGGGCACTTTGTACCCATAGCCATCACATATTTTAAAGTGATTCAGTTTTTTCATTTGTTTATTTCACTGTATCAGTTAGCTATTGCTGCATAACAGATTATCTCCCCAAACTTAGCAACTTAACACAACAAATATCTTGTATATCTGAGGGTCAAGAATTTGGAAGTGGGAGTGTGGCTGGCTGACTTAGTGGAGCATATGACTCAGGATCTTAGGGCCGTGGATTTAAGCCCATGTTGGGTATATAGCTTACTTAAAAAAAAATTTTTTTAAAGATTTTATTTATTTATTTGAGAGAGTGAGCGAGAGAGAAAGAGAGACAGAGAAAGCATGAGTGGTGGGAGGGAGAGAGAGAAGCAGGCTCCGCGTGGAGCAGGGAGCCCGATGCTGGGCTCGATCCCAAGACCCTGGGATCATGATCTGAGCTGAAGGCAGACACTGAACGGACTGAGCTACCCAGGCACCCTAAGAATCATGTTTAAAAAAAAAAAAAAAAAGAATTTGGGAGTAGCTTAGCTGGGTAGTTATGGCTCAGACCTCCCAGGAAGTAACAGTCAAGTTCTCTGCTGGGGCTGCCCTCATCTGAAGGTTTGACAGGGCTGGAGGGTCCACTTCTAAGCTTGCTCACACGCTGTCAGCAGGGGGTCTTAGTTCCTTGCCACATGGGCCTCCCCACAGGGCTGTTCACCATGTGGCACCTGGCTTCCCCCAAATTAAGTGATCAGAGAAAGAGACCCCAGGATGGAAGGCATATTGTCTTATCACCCGATTGTGGAAGTGACATACGATCATGTCTACTCTGTTCCCTTAGTCCCGCAGATCAGTCCTCCTATAGTGTGGGAGCAGACAACACAAAGCATAAACCCCAGAAGGTAGGGGGTGCAGAGGCTGGCCGCCATATCCACAGATGAGTACTGAGCGCTGTCAGCGTGCCAGGCACTCTGCTAAGCACCTCATATCCATGATTTCATCCTCACAGTGATCTTATGGAATAGTTTTAGTCCATCATTCCATAAGAATTATTATGCCTGTCTCCCCCAGTTCAGAGGGTGAGTAGTTTGCGGAGAGTTTCACAACCCAGAAATGGCAGAGACGAGATTCAGACCTGAGTTGAATGATTATAGAGTAAGAACTGGCTTGGGTAGTCTGTGTGACTTTGGGTAAGCTCTCACCCTCTCTGTTCTTCAGTCCCTCATCTACCTCAGATTAGCATTTCTCTGAGCATGGTCTGTGGACTATGCATCATTTTCCTTAGATCCTGGCCCTGCCTCAGACCTGCTGAATCAGGAATTGCTGTGGGTGGGGAACCCCCCACTGCCTTAGAGGGCCAGGAGTATGATGCCACATGTGCCTAACACCCAGGGGTGACATAAATGAGATCAGGGTGAGAGAGGTGTGTGGTCATTGCTAAGCACTGAGGTGTCTGAGGGAGACCCCTGACATAATGGGGCCCCTATCAGGGAAGACGTCTGGATCTTCCTGGCACTTGTGTTGGAGTTGGGCTCTGAGTGGATAGCCTGCAGGCCACCCCCCACCTCCCTGAGGGAGTTCTGATGCCATCAGCTCCAGACGGCAGGCATATGTGCCCCTGGGACATTGTTGAGCTCCTAGCGGGCGTGCAATAACGCCGTCCTCTGGCTGCCGTTTACTGTTTACCTGGGGTCTGGCAGTGCCATAATTAGAAGAAATGACAGGTGAGCTTGAGGGCAGCATGTGGCGAGCACAAGGCCTGGGTAATTATTATGATGTGTCTCCCAGCCCTTGGCCACGGCCAAGCTGTTGGCTTATTTTAGCCCTGTGCCAAAGACAGCTCTACCTGAGACACACACGATGAAAGGAACCAAGAATATCAATGAAGCACAAACGTCTGCCCCATGGGCGCATCACAGCGGAGCAGTGCGATGGGAAGAGAAAGGCTTCAGGACTCATCCGGACCCCAGGGGCAGTGCTGGCTCTCCACGCCTTTTGGCTTCATGGTGAGGTCTCTCCCAGAGGGTGCTGGGGGGTCCTCTGTGCCACTGGCCCACCAACAGCACTCAGGCTGATGAGAAATGACTATTACGGGAATCTGTCTCGGTTTTGGCTTTGAGCAGATGAGGAGTATCTCTGAACCCGTGTCCCCATCTGTGAAATGGACACCTTGACATCTGCTCAAAGGGTCCCTGTGATGATCAAATAAGGGAACGAAAGCCAGGTGCCTAGCACGCAGGAATCTGATGCTGTCTTCCCTCCCCCCATCCCACCCCCATTCTCTTTTCTTTCCTCCACCCCAAAGTGTCTCCTTGAGGGAAGACTCAGAAGACTGAGGTCAGGTGCCACAGGATGGCCGGGTGTGGGTCAAGTCAGTAGAGCAGGGCTCTGCTGGAGACAGGAGTCCTGCAGGGAGGGCGGTGGTGGCCTCTGCCCATCCTCGTCCTGGTCCCTAGATCCGCAGTGGAGGAGAAGAGGGTCTGGGAGCTATAGGTAAGCAGAGGGCAAGAGGCCTCAGGTTCTGTGGGTAGCTCCTTCCACAGGCAGTTGCATGTGCAATGCTGTGTTCCTGGTGGTGGGGTGCAGCAGGACAGATAGATCTCTCTGCCTTCACGGGACTCACATACTAGTGGGGAGGCAGACACACATGACAGTAAAGCAGCAGGTGAGGTGAGACGAGCTAGGGGAACCAGCAGGTCATAAGGAGGAGAGAAGTGCCTGCGGCTGCCACTTTTAAGTCCAGTGGTCTGGGCAGGCTCACCGGGAGAGCGAGGGAGTGAGCCGCCTGGATGGTTGTATTACCAGCAGTTAGACCCTCCATTCTCTGAGTACTAACTATATGGTAGGCGTCCTAATATACCAATGCCTTTGTCAATCCACAATAGCAGTGGGGGTCCCTAGATTAGAGCTAAGGACACGCACAGGGGGATGAAATAACTTTCTAGAGTACACCTAGCTGATGAGTGGCAGACCTGGGATTTAAACCCACACCTGTGTGACCCCGGAGGTTGTCGCACTGACCTCAACCTGCTGCCCTTTGGCCATAGGGAGCCACCTTGTCACCTGGTGAAGCTCCAGGGAGCCAGCAGCTGCTGTTGCAAACATGGACCCGATCCCTGAGAATGGGCAGGTGGCGCTGTCTCCGTTTCCAGCAAGGCAGGATGGTGCCTTGTTCACAGCCGCTGAGCGCACCAGTCCCAGAGGATGAGGGTGAATCACGGCCGAGAGGGCCAGCTTAGTCAGCACCCCATGCTGGTGTCTGGGCGCCTTCGGAGATGTCCAGCTATCTCCACCACCCCCTTCCTTGACCTCCCACTCAGGGCTTCCAAGTGCAGTGGTGCAGGCTGTGCCTTGTGCAAGGACACCTGGCTGAGGGGTGAGTCGGAGTGAGATACTCTCTGCTTGCCAGATTGCCAAGTACGCAGTGGCAGGGCACCGTATCTGTCTGGAGGATTCTGCACCAGCATCCTTTCCTAATGTGTGCCAAGGCACTAGAGAGGGAGGCGGTTGGGTCAAGACCGCTAGAAGCTCACACCTGGCTGCTGTCGGAGCAAGGTCACCTTGCTGAAGTCCAGCTCCTGCCCAGGTCCTTGGCCTCCCTGGGGACTGGCCCGCTGGGAGGTGGGACGCACAGATTGCCCTGGAGCTCATTTGCTCCCCTTGACACCATACCTGGGCCATATGGGCTCTGCAGAGCTGCTGTTCAGGGCAGGTGTCAGAGCCCATCATGAAGGCTGAAGTCCGGTCCCACCTCTGCCTTGTGCTGTGTGCTTTGGGCAACCGACATACCCACTCCTGGTCTCACCTTTCCTCATCTGTCATACAGACCAGCTGCCCCCAGTTGTCACTTGGACACTGACATCCTGTTCCTTGTTCCGAGCCTCAGTTTTCTGAAATACAGGCCTTTGGGAGACCAATAATAATGATGGGGGATGCTGGCTGTTGTTTCTTGAGGGGCCCCTGGGGGCCAGGCTCTGCTAAGTCAAGTATGTGTGCACAGATGAGCTGATTCTCAGAACAATCCCTGAGTTGGGCCCTGTCACTATCCCAGTTTTCATAGGAGGAAGCTGAGCACAGAATTAGAAAGCAGTGGCACCTGGATTTAAACGTGGCTGTCTAGAGAGGCCCTTGGAGATCACCTGGTCTAGCTGCTCGCCTCCCCCTTCACACATGGGGAGACTGAGACCCCGAGTGGGCAAGCGATGGAGCCACAACCTCACCTAGCAGAGCTGGGATTAGAGGCAGGGGTGCTTTGACCCGCTGTGGACAGCTAAGTGCCGCCCCGGTGCCAGGTGCAGGGTAGGCAGAGGAAGGAAGGTGTGGGTGGGCACCTCTCCGCTGAGGTTCATACATGTGAGAGAGAGGAGGAAACATGTTTCTCTCTCTCTCACACACACACACACACAGTGTCCACTGCCAAGAGGCTCATTATATGACTTCAGGGAAGCTTTCCCAGCAAGTCCAAGTGAGGAGGAAACTTCACACACACACACACACACACACACTCTCTCTCTCTCTCTCTCTCTCTCCCCTCCCCCACTGCCGAGGGGCTCATCATTGCCAGTCTAAGTGCAGGCACTGCGAGACCTGATTTGACTTTCTTTCCTGAAAGCGTGACTCGGAGCCCCGTGAGGCACCACTCTGAGCCCGTCTTCTCCTTCGCAAGTGGGCTTATAACACATACCTCTTGGGTTTGGAGGGGGGCCCATGGTCCCCAGGGTATAGTGACTGATTAAAAAGGAGAGCAGTCAGGGGTGGCTGGGTGGCTCAGTGGGTTAAGCCTCTGCCTTCGTCTCAGGTCATGGTCTCAGGGTCCTGGGATTGAGCTCCGTGTCAGGCTCTCTGCTTGCAGAGAGCCTGTTTTCCCCCCTCTCTACCTGCCTCTCTTCGCTTGCCTCTCTGCCTGCCTGTGATATCTCTCTCTCTCTCTCTCTCTCTCTCTCGGTCAAATAAATAAAAGCTTAAAAAAAAAAAGAGCAGTTAGCAGCGTGATTTGTTGGAAGGAGACTTTCCTAAGCCATGAGGAGTGTGGGCTCTAGAGCCACCCTGCCCAGATTCTGAACCCAGTTTGGCTGCTTTCCAGCTCTGTGACCTTGGCTAAGGCACTTTGCTTCTTGGAGCCTCAGTGCCCTCATCTGAAGAAGTGGAGTAGGTCCTGCCTCACAGGTTGTCCTTAGGATTAAATGAGATGATGCATTGTAAAGCTCTTAGCCTCATACCACACTAGTAGGTGCTCAGTAAATCAAATAGAAAGTGACATGTCTTTAGCACTTGCTACATGCTGGACATTATTAGTGTCATTTGTGTTTCCATTACTCTCATTAACATTTCAGTTGGGTTACCAAACTTCTGTTTACTGCTCTGCAGGCAATCAGCTAACCCGTCAGACCCCCTGTCTCACATTGCTGCAGAGCCCCTGTCTCACATTCCTACAGCGAAAGGAGAGGGCGGGAGAGGTCCAAGGTCACCTGGCCAGCCTTGTGCCCTGTGTGGTTTTGTTCAGCTAAGACCGCCGCAGAGCCAGCGCTTCTATCTCTGCCTCCCAGAGGGACACCCACCCCTCCCCATGACTCTCCAGAGCCAGCAGCTCTCCAGAGCTTGAGGCTTCGTGAATGGCTTGGTTAAGCACTCGGCCGTTAAACGTTCATCTCTTACAATTTCAATCCAATTCCTATAAGTTTATTGGCAAGACGGGGTGTATTAGAGCTGCCAAATTTAATATATCAAGTCCATGTGTCTGGGATGTGGTTTCTCAGCAGTAATAGAAGAAGAGAGGTTTTATACGTTTTTATTTTGAATGACTGTTCCCGCTCCCATTACAGCCCTTGACTTAATGGCTGCTATCCCTGTCTGCCGCAGGAAAGGCCTCCATCGACCCACCTGACTGCCTGGACTGTCCAGGGGGCTTGTTTGTCTCTGTCTCTCTCCCCCTTCTCTTCTTCCCAAGATGCATTCCCCCATCCATCTGCCCTGTGGTCAGGTCCCAGCCGTATCTTTAATTTGCTAAGTCCTGTGAGTTGTGCTTTTGCTGTTAGCCTGGCTTGCTTAGGGAAGTCATTTTCCTTCCTCTTCTGGGCCCCTGCTCTGGGAAACGAGGGATCAGACTGTAGGACCTGAAGAGTGAGAGGGTAGTCTGGGCTCAGCCTTTGCATATCCCACTTGGTAGCCCAGAGTAGACCCATTCATCCTCGTGTCTCGTGTCAGTAAATCTGGGGACCCAGGGGTGGCCCTGACACTCAGAATTGCCCCTTGCCTATGGCCAGGGATCTCCTGGGTCAGGTGTGGCAGCTGTGGTCACCATGGCTGAGGGGTCTTAAGACCCTGAGACATTCTCATTTCCCTCTCTGGGACCTGCCATCTAAGAGTTTCTCGCTAATCTCCTGGTGAAGCTGTTTGCATTTCTGCCTGAGCCTTCTGGCTTCTGTAAGCTGGCTCAGGAAGAGAGGACACCCAGCAGTGGGATTTTTAGGGCATCTGGGTTTTGCGTTTTCATCAGCTGTGTGATCTTGAGCAAATCACTTCCTTTCTGTGAACCTCAGTTGTCCCGTAGGGAAAGTGGGAATTAATCCGTTTACTCAACAAATAATGGTTGCCTGCTCTGTACTGTACACCACTTTGGGTAGTGGGGCTCCAGCAGTAAACAAAACAAAAATATCCCCGCCTGCGTGGATTTATAGTCCTGTTGGGAGAAAAAGATAATAAGCATAACAAGTAACTTATTACTTCAAAGGTGATAAAAATGAAGAAGAGAATGGGGAAAGCTAAGTAAATTCTGCAATTTTAAATAAAGCCCTCGTAGGAGATTACTGAGAAGATAGTATTTGAGTGAAGATTGAAGGAATCCAGTGAGCAGGGTCACAAGGGAGAGTATCCCGGCAGAGGGACCAGCAGGACCAGCTGTATGAGGTGGCCGGGTGCCTGGCGGGTGCGAAAAGCAGAGATGAGGCTGATGTGGCCAGACTGGAGAGAAGGGGAGAGAGGAGGTCAGAGGTGTGCTGGGGGGCTGGGGGGAAGGTGGGGAAGTGGCCAGAGGGTATAAGGCGGTGGCTCTCCAGCCTGGTTGCATAGAATTCCCTGGGGAACTTTACAGAAATGCTGAGGCCTAGGTCTCACCTTTGAAGTTCCGTCATCACTGGCCCTGGGCTGGAGGCTGGGCATCAGAATTGTTGCCTGGAATGAGGCCTCGCAGGCGTACTCATTGGCCCGTGTAGTTCCTTCTGGGCTGCTCTGGGGTTTAAATGAGGCGTATATAACCAGAGCCTTCCATACACTGGCCTTCAGGGCATGCTCAGTTGGGGGGCTGTGCTGCATTCTGTTGTTTTGTAATGTAGGTGAGGTCCAGAGCTTACAGCCAAGAAGAATTCTTTGGTGCAAAAGAGGTGATCTTATTAAAGCATGGGGACAGGACCAGGGGGCAGCAAAGCTGCTGCACTGGGGTTGTGAGGAGTGGCTGGTGATATACTTGGGAGTTGGGGGATGTAAGGAAAAAGAGAGGGGTCCCAAAGGACTTTCATATGCTAAAGAAGACCCTAGGGATACTGGAGGTCTGGCTATTGTTTTTCCTTCTAGTAAGGATAGTTGGGAGTTTCCAGAAGGAATGTTACTCTCTATGGATCCCAAGTATTTGTGAATGGGCTGCAGGTTATAAAGAAATTTAATTTTATTTACATTCCCTTCTGCCTTTGTTTCCCACATCACTATGGAGGGGAGGGTGATGTTCAGGCTCCAGGAAATTGAGTCTTTGGGTCTCTGAAATTTAGGCCACTGGTAAGAATGCTTTTTTCTTGTGAATCGCTAAGATATTTGTACACTGAGGGAGACTCCAGTCCCACATCCCGCAGGATAGTGATCCCTGTCAGTTAACCATTTGTTTCTTCCTTCCCTTCGTTTTAGGGCAGCCGGGAGTGCCCCGAGTCACGTCACACAGATCCCCCCCGACGGGTGCCAGGTGTCAGCCTCTGCTTTGTCCTCAGCCTGCCTCCTCCGTCACCACTGCAGGCTTTGGTGCCTGGAGCTTCCTCCCCACTCTTGACCGAGTGCTTCGGCTTCTCCGGCAGCAGCACCCGGCATAGCCTGCCATGGGGAAGCATTACTTCTGTGACTACTGCAACCGCTCCTTCCAGGACAACCTCCACAACCGCAAGAAGCACCTGAATGGGCTGCAGCACCTCAAGGCCAAGAAGGTCTGGTATGACATGTTTCGAGGTGAGAGCTGGCTGGCGGGGCAGCTGCGCCGATGGAGGCCAGCTCTCTGATCTTTCTTATGGGCAGACAAGGAAGTACCAGGGCCAGTGATTGGCTTGGTCAGGGCTCTTGGATGAGCCAAAGAAAGGAAAGCTGGGGCCACCAATGGGCCATGCAAGGGGCACGGTGGAATGTGAGCTCCGTCCCCCAGTAATCTTGACCGAGATGGAGGCTCCCTTCTGCCAGCCTCTGGGGATACAGTGGCCAAGAAGAAAGTTTTTCCAGGGAGATAATGTTTGAGCCAATGGTGGGAAAGACAGGGAAAAGCCAGCCTCAGCGCTTTGGGCAGAGAGTATGCGGAAGCAGGCGGCCACGAACAAAGCATTAGGTGCTGTCCGAGCAGAGGAGAGAAGGTATGGCTGGACCCAGTAGGAGAGGAGGGTGGTAGGGGCTGAAGCCAGTGGCAGGACTGGGGCTGGCTGGTAGAAGTGAAGGCAGTGCTCACGAGCTGCATTTGACAGTGAACCCTTCCTGCTGCGTGAGTGTGGGGTGCAGAAAATGGCTGTTGAATGACTGGCCGGCCAGTTGAATAACCAAGCTGCGGGAGGGAGGGCTTTCCCGGGTAAGGCTTCTCAGAGCAGGTGCTACCAAAGCCAGTGAGTTCACGCCACAAGCACCTAGTGCAGAGCCTGGAGGTGCTTGCTGCAAGGGAGCTGCTGGGCAGCGAGGGAGGGAGACGTTGGGGTGGCCAGCCAGGAGCCGATGAAACAGACAGGGGGCTTGGCCGGGGGGTGGGGGGTGGGAATGGGCCCAGATCTAGAATGAGCTGGGGCAGGGCCGTTGCTTCATGAGCTGGGGAGCAGGATTCCCAGAGCAAAAGGAGGGAGCTGAGTCTCAGCAGCCGAGAAGGGAGAAGGGCAGAGTCTGCCCTGGTCTGCGAGTGGGAATTCGTAAGAAGGGAGTGGGCGTTTATGGAGTGCCTGCTGCACTTTTGTGGTTTGCCCTTTGCTTCATCAGCAAATCTCTAAGGCTGAGCTCCGCCCTTCAAGTTAAGATCACCTGGAGACCTTGAAATAAAAACTTATTGGTCACCTGAGCCCATCCCCAGAGGCAGGTTTGTGGTGGGGCCTTGGCACAGTATTTTCAGAGCTCCCCAGACTCATTTCTGAGGAGGAAGCTGAGGCTTGGGTGAGGGAGGGCGGCCAGGCTGTGCAGCAGGCCAGGCATGGCTGAGGTCACTAGGGGCTGGGAGTGGGGACAGAGTGGTATCAGTGGCAGAGGAGGGTTCTCTGAGGTGCCTGGGAGGCGTTTGACTCTGGTGTCAGGCAGAGGCTCCCTGCCCCCCAAATCCAGTGGGGACTGCGATCTGGCAGGAGCCAGGCCTCCAGATTACCTTGGTGTTTGCTTCCAGCCCCAGAATCTTAGCTGAAGAACAGGTGGGTCTTTGGGTATAGGGCTGATTGGCAGAGACTGTTGTATTACTTAAAGAAAGAAAGAAAGAAAGATGAAAGAATCGGTACCGTAAGCTCCTTCTTGGGGACCCTGCATTCCTTTCACATCCCCTGGCATATTCAGTCCTTAGAATAGCTCTACAAGGGAGGCTGGGCAGGCGGGCATCCCCACTTAAAGGTGATGACTTCAGGATTGTAGATGATATTCACCTGGGGTCCACAGCTAGCGCAGGAGCTCTTTCCACTTTATTAGGCTTCCCCGGGGCTCCAGCTTGCTGAGCAAACTGCACAGCACAGACCTTGGGGAGGCACGTGGCACTCCAGCCTGGACTAGGATTCAACACCCACTTTGCTCCCAGTTTCATGGCCTTAGACAAGTCCCCTCACCCACAGCGGGGCTGACAATGCATCTGCTGTGGCCAGGACAGGTATGAGTGTTGGAGCTAGGCTGGCTGTCTGGCTGTCCCAAGGTGTCACTCACGAACAGTGTTGTCCTGATTCTACCCTGTGTAAAAGAGCCCTAACAACAGTACCCACCTCCTAGGGATGTGACAGGGGGGTCAGTGTTTTCATGACGACTGTGTGGCAGTAAGGGTTCACTCAGTAGGAACCATGTGGGTCCACAAAAGGATTGGCCTCAGGCCCTTTATCTCAGTGAGCACTTAGTATGTCCTTGGCTCCCAGGGCCCCCTCTCCTAGGCAACTCCACTCCCAGTTATAACGGTGTGTTCTTGGCAGAACCCCTGTCTTGTACAGGCCTCCGTGCCCTGCCCACCTGGCTCTCCAAGCCCCAACCACTCTGGCCATTACAGGTAGTGTCCCCTCAGTGGGCATGCCTTTTCTGCTGTCCTGATGCCCTCAGCCTAGCCCTTCCATCTCAGAACTCAGCTCAGGCACAGTGTCCTCAGGGTTGCCCTCTCCAGTCCCCAGGCGAGGTCAGGTCATTTGGCTGCATGCTAGCTATTCCCCTGTTTATGTCCACATGGCTTAGTGTGACTGTTGGACTGGAAGGGAGAAGCAGGTCTGACTTATTCTCCACTAAATCCTCATCCTGGCATGGTGCCTGGCACACAGGACGTGCTCAGTAAATGTTTGTTAGATGAATATCTAAACGAGCGAGCAAACAAACACCAGGCACCAGGGCAGCTGTTAATTTTGCAAGATGAAGCAAGAAGGACCAATAGGGTCAGATCATGAGGAGCCTTGAATACCAGGTTGGAGGAGCATGCCTTCTTTGCGCAGGCCCTGGTTTTGGGTTCTCAGTCCTGGGTGCCTTTCAGAGTCCCTGAGGAGCTTTTAACAATTCTCATGCTCTCCCTGCCAGATGAATTAAAGCAGAACCTGAGAAGTATGGGCCTGGAGATCCCTGTATTTTAAAGGCTGCCTGGTGATTCTACCGTGTGGCTGGGGTCAAGAACCAGGGTGCTGGGCAGCCTAGAACTTTTCTGCCACACTGAGTCCCCAGGACGCCTTGGCTAAGACTCAGGTGCAGACCCCCACCCCAGCTCAGCTACCCTACCTCTGGGATGTGGAGGTGGGACGGGGCAATCTTCACATGCCCCGACCAGCGCACCTCTTGTGGGAAGGTCTGTGGGACCAGCTAGACGGGCTGAGTCTGACAGGCCCAGTGCTGACGGAGGACACCCCCTACCCTACCGGCCCCACCCACACTCCAACGGGTCACCCCCGGAGGGAGTTCTCTCATAACCAACTCCTGACCACAGCAGCCCACCCCACGGGCTGCCTGGTGCCGGGGAAGGGAGGAAGGGCGAACCTCCCATCAGAGCCCACCACTGCACCCGCCACCAGGGGAGCTGTGGCCACTGGGGCACTTGGCCTTGACCATGCCATGGAACCACCTGGGTACTGAGTTCTGTGGGCAGGGGCTTTAGACTCACACCAGGGTTCAAACCTGGCACTGCCACTTCCTGACGATGTGGCCTTGCCCCTGTTCGAACTTCAGTTTTCCCCTCTGCAACGTGGATATGTTAGTGCCGTGCCATGGCTCCTGAGGAGGACATGAAACAAGAACTGCCACCGCTCAGCGTTGGTCGAGCGTCCATGACAGAGGTTCTGAGACCCGGCCTCACGTTAGTGTTACCTGGGGAATGTAATGCCACATCCGCTCCCAGCCCCACTGTCCTGGCAATTGTCATGTGCCCTCAGGCTTGCAATCACCAGGGGCCTCTGCCAAGGGCTCTGTGTCTTATACGTTTTTCACAGCAACCCTACCAGAGGAGAATTGTTTTCCCATTTTACATGTGGAACAACAGAGACTTGGAAAGATAAAGCCACTTGCCTGGAGTCCAGTATATGGGAACTTGGAAACCTGTGGTCTTTCCTCTGCTCCAGTGGCCTCTAGAAAAGACAGTGGGCCCATGCGGCAAGTGTCCAGCCCAGGCTCCCAGGGCAACATCAGAGCCTCTGAGTCAGAGCCCCTTCCTGTCTTACTCACAGATTTTTACTGATTGATTTTTTACCTACCAAGAAACACACAAAACTCAAAGCATAAGTATATGATGAAAATAAAGGTCAAAAAATTGGAGGAAACCAGGGTTAAGGTTTGCTTCCGGAAAGATAGCTGGGAAGTCCTGCGGAGGCCTGCAACTGGCAGGGCGGAGGAGGGAACAAGAGAGCAGCAGGTTACAGGCTTGGCCGTGGCCTGAGCCCTGGGACTTACTGGTGGGCTTCCTGGGCACCAGGAGGATTTTTTTAGCTTTCTATTTTGAAATAATTACAGAGTCACAGAAGTTGCAAAGACAGTATGAGAAGTCTACCATACCAGGATTTAAAACAAAACAAAACGGTGCCTGGGTGGCTCAGTGGGTTAAGCCTCTGCCTTCGGCTCTGGCCATGATCTCGGGGTCCTGGAACCAAGCCCCACACCGGGCTCTCTGCTCAGCAGGGAGCCTGCTTCCCTTTCTCTCTCTGCTTGCCTCTCTGCCTACTTTTGATTGCTCTATAAAATAAATAAATAAAATATTAAAAAATAAATAAATAAAACTACCTAGGTGGTTCCATGGCATGGTCAAGGCCAAGAGCCTCAGACCTAAAACTTGGTTCTTGCCTTTGGCTAGGTCTGGGTGGGAAGGAAGGGGCTGAGGTCACCTGAAGCTCTGATGCTTCTGCCCAGCATCCCTACCTGTGGTCATCACTTCCTACACTCCTCTGTGGGTGGAAACTCTTTCCTTTTCTGATTTCGGGGATAGGAAGTGCCTGTGTGCAGCCTGAATCTGAACCAGGACCCTCTCTCTTCTTGCAGATGCGGCTGCCATTTTACTAGATGAACAGAACAAGAGGCCTTGTAGGAAGTTTCTACTGACAGGTAACCTGTTCTACTCAGTTAGGGTCCCTCTTAGGACCAGCATGCTCCATCTGGCCTGCTCAGACCTCTGCGGAGCCTCTCCCCTACCCCAGCCACCACCCAAGCCCAATTTATGGTCTTGGTGTGTCAGCTAGCTGGTCAGTTGGGACCTTCCTAAGGGTTGTGCCTTGGGAATGACTTCCAGGGCCTAGTTCCTCAGCTCTTTGAACCTAGAATATGATTTTACCGGCCCACCCAGAATAAGCAAGCACTGGGAGATTGCAAATAAATCTAGGAGACATTGATGGCTGTGATGGACTGGCTGATTAGGTTAGCCTGGGAGCCCAACCTCCAGCAGGGAGGACTGGAGATGGTAACAGGTTTGATGAGAAGCTTCAGAATTAGAACCAAGAATGCTAAGTGTTGATTTGCTCAACACTCACCAAATAAAGGTGCATTATACTTCAAAGAGATGAAAACCTCAGTAAGTGAAGGAACCAAGAGCAGATGAAGATAAGGGTAGGAAAAAGAAGACAAAGCCAAGAGAATGATTCATTTCCTCCATGCTTGCTTTGAGTTCCCATATACTCTCTAGGTATTTGGCCCTAAGCTTCCTAATGGCCAAGGCAAAGAGGCAAACCGTGGTGATTACCATTAAGTGTGTAAGAGAGCTTGGCCCTGGGGAGGGGTAATGCTGCTGGCTTAAGGAAGACGGGTGAATGGCTGTTTTCCCCTCAGGAGACAGTGCTGCCTCTAGAATGGTCACCAGGACCACAGGTCAAGGGCCTCCCCAGCAGACTTCATTTGGCTGTGAAAACACCACTGGGAGGTTCTGCTGGCTTAAGATACCTGCAGGCTCCTGCTATTTTGAGACATAATTTGGTCTCCCTGGTTGGGATCCAGAAAGCTCTCCTGGGCTTTGGTGCCTCCTTGATTGAAGCTACAATTGAAACCTTTCTGGGGAGCAGTCCAGTGGCTCATGCAAGCCAAATGGACAGGTGGGTACCAGGCAGAGAGCACAGCAGATGCAAGGGCCTGGATTGAAGAGAGGAAGCATGACCCTTTCAGGGACCCCCCCACTGTGGTTTGTTGAGGCTGGGGAACAGGGGCCAGGGGCCAGGAAAGTGGTGACAACAGACAAGCCTACAGAGGCCAGTGCACCCCAATCACGGAAGGCTTCACGATTTGCTGCCCAGGGTCGTGAATGGGGCAGAGTGGACCAGACAGGTTGCTCTGGCTGCTTGGGTGGGTGGAGCTAGAGAAATTCCAAGTTTTTCCTTGGGGCGTGGGATTGTTACTCTGTAGGCTCTAAAGCCTTTTGCCCCCACAGGGTGCCCCTCTGCACACAGTGGGAGCTCTTCCAAGTGGTGAGTAACTGTCTTCCCTGTCTTCTGTTGCAGGCCAGTGTGACTTCGGCTCCAACTGCAGGTTTTCCCACATGTCAGAGAGAGACCTCCAGGAGCTGAGCATCCAGGTGGAGGGTGTGTTTTGGCAGGGACCCTGGGTTCGGGCGTGAAGTGGGTTGCTGGGGGCGGGAGGCGGGGGTGCCAGATCTGAGGACTGCAAAACCGCTCTCTGCCTCCCCACCTCCTTTTCCTTTTTTTTTCTTTTTAGATTCTTTTTTTTTTTTTTTTTTTTTCCTCTCAAAGATTTTTTTTATTTGCCAGAGAGAGAGAGAGAGAGAGCACAAGCAGGGGGAGCAGCAGAGGGAGAAGCAGGCTCCCGACTGAGCAGGGAGCCCAACAGAGGGCTCAATTCCAGGACCCTGGGATCATGACCTGAGCCAAAGGCAGATGCTTAACTGACTGAGCCACCCAGGCACCCCCTCCTCCTCTTTTGTGGTCATCCTGTGGGAATAAGCTGAGGGCTGCCCCCAGGTGATGGGGTGGGTGTCAGAAAGGCCTCCACATCGCTGCAGGCATGAGTGGAGAAGGAATGGGGGGGGGGCATCTGTGTTCTCTGTGGGGTTTGAAGTGGTATGTGGGGCTCTCCTGTCCAGCAGCCCTGAAGGGTGTGTCTCAGCCTCATCTGTGCCCTGCTGGGTTCTCATTCCTGCATATCCTTTTTCCTTCCTTCCATCAGGAACTATCTTTCTCCAGCCCTTACTCAGCACTAGGCAGATCCCCTATTGCATCCTGGGGACAAAGGGATGTCGAGGACACCTTCCCTGCCCTCAGAACTCTCAGGTCTAGTAATTCCAGGGAAGAACAAGTTTAGTTCCCCGTGGAAACTGCTATGTCTGCTTTTGGGAAATTCACTTCCCATTTCTCCAGTTAGAGAACAAGGCCATTTGCACTTAGATGGTCTTAGTCAATCTTCTCATGCAGCCCCTCATGGAACAGATGGAGAAACTGAAGCTAGCCCAGGGCAGAAGGACCTCACATGAGCCCCCCGCAGTGAGAGGCTGATTCTGTCCTCCCAGGGTGCTGCTGCCCACTCTTCCCTCTGTCCAGGTGGCCGCAGGGCAGGCAATGAGTGTCCAGGGCAGCTTGGCCTTTTCCCTAATCCCCAGTGGGCCTCACCGCCCCCCCTCTCCCGCTACTGACCAGTCATAACCTTCAGGCCACGCACTGCTCTGGCCCAGACACAGGGTTTCTAGGAGCTCTCCCAGGGCAGAAGTGAGACCCCACAGGCCTTGCCAGCAAATCCTGGCAGTGGTGGCAGCTCTTCACTGGCCGTGGGCTCTCAGGGAACCGTTGGCCCATGGTGTGGAGAGCCTAGGCCTGTGGGCCTGCAGCGGGAAATGGGGCTTGGTAGACAGGGATGGGGGAAGCCTGAGGGGCTGGAAGCAGAGGTGTGCACCCCCTCACCCCCCGGTTGCACCTCTGATAGTCCTCGCTCTGCCACATCCCCCGTGACCTTGGCACAGAGCTAAACCTCTTAGAGGTAATATCCTGACACGTTGTAAAGGTGAAGTAGGATGAAGTGTGTGCGGTGCTAGCCCAGGCCCTGGTCCCCGTTGGTGCCCGAGTCAGATTGTTTTCCTCTGGCCCCCAGGCCCTATCCCACAACTCCCAGAGATCCTGACCCATCTCACACTCAGCTTGTTTGAACCGTTGACTCACTTTGAAGTGAGCAGAGGTTCTTACAGGATATTTTATGAGAAGAGAAACCAGGATGGGGCACCTGGGTGGCTCAGTTGGATGGACGTCTGCCTTCATCTTGGGTTGTGATCCCAGGGTGCTGGGATCGAGCCCCACATCAGGCTCCCTGCTCAGCGGGGAGCCTATTTCTCCCTCTGCTGTGCTCACTCTCTCAATCTCTCTCTCTCTTTCTGGCAAATAAGTACAATATAAAAAGAAAGAAAGGAAAAAGGAAAGAAAAGGAAACCAGGAAGCTGAGGCTCCTTCCCCTGCCAAGGGTCAGAGAGACCTGGCAGGCAGCAGGGCAGAGACCCAAATCCTGCTCTGCCCTGGTCTGCAACCCATGTTTCCTCTCTGCCCCCAGGTTTGGGCCCCTCTTGAAGACCAGGCTCTCTAATGCTTTATCATGTGTCCCAACTGCAAAAAGCTTGGGAGGCAGCCAGTGTTTTATCTCCACTTAATGAGGAAGCAGAGTGAGACCCAGAGGGGCAGGAAGGGAGCTGCGTGGTAGGGACTGCCCAGTGGCTCTGCTCCTGGCCTCCCAGCTTGTGCATTCATCCCCAGGAAGGTTCTGGCTGCTTTGTGGGAGGTTGGGGTCCAGCCAGGGGTGACTGTGCCCCTCACTCACCTCTGTTTCCCTATCTCCACAGAGGAGAGGCGGGCCAGGGAATGGCCACTAGATGTCGTCGAGCTCCCTGAGGCCCGTCTGGAAGACTGGTTGGAAAAGAGAGCCAAGCGGCTGAGCTCAGCTCCAAGCAGCAGGTACAGTCTCGTGGGTCCACGTCTCCTATGCCCTCTGGGAGAGTATGCTAGCCAGCCTTCCCTCGCTGGAAGCTGAGTGGTCTCCATGAACTGCCTTGGCCCAGGGACCAGATATGGATGCCCCCACAGAGCTCCTCAAGGGAGGAGCCACACTGGGACTCTTGGGTCCCCAGGCCCAGGCCAAAGGCTGAGGAGCATTCATTTAAGGGTTCTTTTCCCAAGCCTCATTCTCCCGCCTTGGTGGCTCCTCCCTCAGTTGGCATCTGTGCTGGCTGAAGGGGAGGCAGGTGGCCAGGCCAGCCTGACTGGACATCACCAAGTCCATTGCCAGAAGGAGGGGCCTGATTGTGGTTCTGGAAACCCACAGGGTGCCAGTCACTGAGCTGTCTCCTCTCGGGCCCTGCCAGATAGGCGCAGTTACCCCAACCCTATAGAAGGGGAGGTAAGGGTGTGACTTGCCCAAGGGCACACGGCCAAAAGGCAGAGCTGGGATTACTCAGAGATGTGACTAGCTCACTCTCACTGTCCCACTGCCTCCTTGAGGAGGGGGCTGGGGTGGCTGGGCCGAGCTGCTGCTGGGGCCTGGCACTCAATATGCTCAGAAGTAGGTGGAGCACCCTGGGTCAGGGGCCCTCAGGTGTGTGCTGCCTATGGTCCCAGGGCTCCTGAACTCTTCTGCCGGGTGTTGAAGGAGGGAGAGAGCAGGGAAGGGGCTACCAGATGTGCCTGTGAGCTCCCTGCGACTTTGTAAAGCTGCTTGCACTGGGTTGCCTTACTTTGCCTGTCTTGCAATGGGGCTTCAGACCCTATTGTCTTTGTGGTATGGTCCATTGCAACAATGGCCTGGCCTGGGCTGAGGGGACCTGGCTGGACAGTTGAGGGTAAGGCCTTGCCTCTAAGAGCTCTGCCAGGAGGTGGGGACTAAACTTCTGGCGTTCTCTCCATGTCCCCGTGGAGAGAGCTTTTTGTTAAACCTTTTTTTTTTTTTTTTTTTTTTTTTTTTTTTTAATTTATTTGACAGAGATCACAAGTAGGCAGAGAGAGAGGAAGGGAAGCAGGCTCCCTGCTGAGCAGAGAGCCCCACGTGGGGCTCGATCCCAGGACACTGGGATCATGACCCGAGCCGAAGGCAGAGGCTTTAACCCGCTGAGCCACGCAGGTGCCCCTTTGTTAAACCATTTTAAGATTAACCTTTAGTTGTTGGGTTTTTTGTTTTTTGTTTGAGAGAGCGTGAGTTGCAAGTATGATGGGGCACAGCAGAGAGAGGGAGAATCTTAAGCAGGCTCTGCACCTTGCATGGAGCCTGATGCAGGGCTCAATCTCACAACACTGAAATAACTGTCTGAGCCAAAATCAAGAGTCAGGTCCTCAACTAACTGAGCCACCCAGGCACCCCAACTTTTAGTTGTTTCTTAGCTGTTTTAGATCTGCGTCGTTTTGTCCCCTTACCTTAAACAATACAGTACAGACACATATGTTAGAGTATGATGTCCATCCCTTTTGATTCTGTCTGAGGTGGTTGTGATTTGGGTCAGGGGAGTGCTCCTTTGGGACTTGTCCAGGGATCCATGTCTCGAGCCCCAGGCCCCATCAGCTGTGTGTCAGAGGGCTGGGGCTGGTAGGAGACATCCAGAGAGTTCTAAGGCCTTCCCCACTCTCCTCCTGCTTGGACCTGGCTACCTGTGGGTCTCAACTGTGTTCCCCACTCGCCTCCCTGCTCTGACTTGGTGTGTATTCTGTTGGGAGTGAGCTCTGAAAGCCTGGGTACCTCCGGAGCTTTTCACAAGGGCTCAGGAAGACCCAGTCCCTGGGCTGGCCCAAGTGTAGGAGTGGGTAGAGACGGGTGACCAGAATTCCCCACCTAGGGACAGATGTGTCCCAGTGCTATCCAGTGCAGGATGCTTATGACCATGAGACTCAGGACTGGGGGATGAGGTGGAGAAACTGAGGCTGAATGACAGGCCCAGAGTCTCAGGTAGAGGTGGTGAGCATTGATAATTAGGGGTGCTGGGTGCCATGGTGTGCCTGGCCCTTGGCCCTGGGCATTTAAGGGGATCATTGCCCCTGGTTTGTGGCTGAGGGATCTCAACCCCTCCAGGAGAGTGTGAACGTCCTGGTCTCACACCCGCTATCTTCAGCAGCACTGAACTGTCTCTTGAGAAAGAGCTGAAGCCCCTGTTTGGTCTAGACCCTAGGCTACCTCTGTCACCAAGGGCTCCCGCCAAGCTGGAGGTCTGGAGTAGTCGTGGCAGCAGCAGTCTCCCAGCTGGGAGAGCAGTAGCTATTTCTGGGGTGGGGCCTGCAACTGGGGACCACCCTAAGCTCTAGGGAGTGTCAGGCCTGTCCTTTGTGCCCCTCACACACCTGGGCACCTGAGCTGGCCCCTTCCAGAGGACCTGTTTTTCTCGGCAACCCTTTGTCCTCTGCGCCTGTGTACCTTTCCACCTGCCTCCCAAGGGCTCAGAGGCAGAATGGATTGCTGTTGGGGCAGAACAGGCCTCTCTGGACTCAAGAAAAACGTTGCTGAAAGGGAGGTGACCATTTATTACCTTGGCCGTCACTGCTTCGGTGTTCCTCAAGCCCTCTCCCATAGGGCGGTCTCAGGAAGGAGAGCCCTTTAGTCTGCAGCCCATGGGTATTGGGCTCTGCCCGTCCACTTGTGGCAGGGCCCCTGCTGGGTCAGGGGAGGTGGATTCAAGTCCCCAGGCTGCTTTGTCCTGGTCCCTGAGTCTCTTACCCTGGAAGCAGCCCCACAGAGACCGTTCCCTCTGTGCCCTTCATGTACCCCAGCTTCCCCCACAGACGCAGCAGTCCCTCCCGGTCTCCCACCTGCACTCTGCCCCTCCTGACTGTCCTCCACAGAACAGCCCCAGCCCGCTTCTAAAATACTCCGAGGCCTTGACCTGGCCCCGACCCCTTCGTCAACCCTCCTGGGCTTCCTCTACCTCAGGGACTCTGCACTCTGCCACCCAGCTTGACCCCAGGGAAGCCCAAGCGCATGCAGTCTCCTCACCTCTCCCATCTGGCTTCTGTCAGTCCCTCGGGATGCTGGCGGCTTCTTGGATGTGGTGGGCATTTCTGGTTTGGTGCAGCACCGGTACACTACTCTGTCTGCCTGGAACTGCTTCCCCACCTCTGCCTGGCAAAGCAGACTCATCCTTCAGGCTTTAGCTAAGACGCCCTCCTCTCAGCGCCGAGCTCACATTGTTGCCGTTCAGGCTTGGCACAGGCTCAGGCCATGTTGCCTGCTTCTGAGCATGTAGGGGAGCAGGGTCCCTGGCCTGGAGGACTATTCCCTGGGTGTTGGTGCTTTGGACCCCTTCTGGGGACCGGTCTGGTGGCTCCTCTTCTCTGGGTGTGTTTCCTCCCCTGAGGTACAGGGCGAAGATGGCTGCCCGGTCCTCATGGGGCCTCCTGCACCTGAGGTCTCCAACCCCGTGGCCTGAGCCACGGCTTCGAGGTGTACCAGGCCAACCCTTCTTGTAAAAGGGAGAAATAGAGGCCCTGTGAGCCCCCAGCCTGGCACGTTGCACCGTCCTTCTTGGCCCATTGATCCTGAGGGATCTGCCCAGAGCAGACAGTGGCAAGAGGGAGAGGCTGGCCTCAGACGTGGACTAATTCCCCGGCAAGGCCAGTGCTTGTCCCTGTTTTCCATTGTTGGCTCTTCAGATTGTGACTTTATCCCTCTTAATCTCCCCTTTTGCACCTCTCTCCGGACTGGCACCTCTGTTCCAGCCCAGGCGCTTCCCTAAGACTCTTTTCTTCGGCTCAGAACCGTGACTGGGGAAAAGCAAAAGAGCTGCTCCTGTCCTTGCACCGAGGGCACACCGGCCACGAGAGAGGCCACAGTTGGCCTTGTGTACCCGTGTCCCGTGCACTCTGTGTGGGACAGGAGGGGTATGCTCCAGGAGCTCAGGGGCCCTGAGAATGTGTCCATGTCTGAGCCCATGAAGGGGCTGCCCTTATGTTGGTGGGAGGCCCCAGCTGCCCAGGAATCGGCCCCATCTTCTAGAGAAGGATCTGGGGCTCACGGGAAGGGGTTCGCCAGGATCACACCCTCTCTGCAGAGAATTGCAGTCACTTTAACCCTGCGGGAAGCCCGGGGTTGGCTGGCAGCTGGGGCTCTCCCTTCCAGCAACGGCGGAGCTCCCCTACTCCCACCCTTCTCTGCAGCTGGTGGAGTTTATGAAGTCTCCTCAGTGCCATAAATCACGCTGGGAGCTGCTTCCCGGACTCTCCAGCAGGCAGCGAGCAGCTAAGCAGGGGATTTCCCTGGCCTCTTGTACCAGGAGGCCGCTTGAAGTCCTCGAGTGGGCTCCCTCCTGCCTGTCAGGCCCCAAGAGTGTCAGGCTGGGGGGCAGTGGTGGCGGCAAGGCAAACCCCCAGGGCTCCTGACCCCATCCACCACCTCTGCATTGGAGGCCTGAGGCCTCTCCAAACCTCTCAGAGGCCCAGGACTTTCCCCCTTGGCAGAGGGCTGGTGTCTGGATCCCAGCCTCCACTGAGAGCTGGGCCTGCGGCCTGGGGGCAGTGTCTGGAGCACACATTCACGTTGCCCGTTAGCCCCTAATCCCCCAATCCCTGACTCTGTGTGACTGACTCTTCACCCCTCATTTGCCTCATCTATCAAATGGGGTTCTATGAAGGTGCTTGAGGTTTCTCTAGACCTTGGTGTCTGGCCCAAGGCAGTGCCTAGTCAGTAAGGGCACTTAGCGAGACTCCTCGTCATCAGCAGAAATTCACTGGGTGGCCTCTCTGTGCCAGGCCTGGCTCCGGCTCCTGGGGGACCAGCGGACACCACCCCTAGCCTCCTGGTCTCTTCCACATGAGAGCTCCAGTCCCACAGGGGAGACATGAGCTCTCCAGTGAGTTCAAAGTGCTCCGTAGCCTGTGAGGGGCCTGGAGGCCCTGCAACAGCCCACTGGGTGGGGATTAAGTCCAGAAGCATTGGAATGTGGAGCTAGGGGGCGGGGGGCAGGGGCCAGGGACTGCCTTTGCACCTCAGTCTGCTCCCTGAGGACAGGCAGCCCCTGGCTGGGCACCCAGGGCAGATGTTCCACATAGGCCCTGGGTTCCCAGGTGGCCGCTCCAGGGGAAGGAGAGTGAGCTGCATGAGAAATAAGGCTTTTAAAAAAAAAGTTTAGACAATATTTTTTCTGATTTCCAAGGCTTGCATGCTTGTAAAACTTTTCTTGAAAAGTATAAAGGAAGTAAAAAAAAATCACCCATAACTACACCACGCAGATAGAACCACTGTTAACATTTTGCTTTGTCTTCCAGGGTTTTTTTTTATGCATTTATATATGTTATATATCTTTAAACAAAAATAGTATCATGCTATATACATTATTTTATAAGCTGCTTTTTCTCTCTACTCACACAGTACATCATGACACCTTTCCGTATCAGTGCATACAAGGCTGCCTTCTCCATTACTCGGGCTACTTAGTATTCGCTGCTGTGGTCGTGCAGGTGTGTTTAATCAGTCCCCCACAGGTGGACACAGGTTTTTTTCTGTAGCCAGTCTCTCCCCACAGCCCTGCTGTCCCATCTGGGCTCATTCCTGGAGGTGAGATTGCTGGCTCGAAGGGTCTGCATGTGTTTGAGGCTCCACCTTCCAGAAAGGTCACTCAAGCAGCTGACCATAGCTGGGGTGGTGGGGAGAGGGGGTACTCAGAGGAGGTGGCCCAGCCTGGGCCGGGGCTGGGCCCCATTCTCATTTTCTGACTTTCTCCTCCTCTCTAGGGCCGAACCCATGAGAACCACCATCTTCCAGTACCCCATAGGCTGGCCGCCAGTCCAGGAGCTGCCTCCATCCCTGCGGGCACCCCCACCCGGGGGGTGGCCCCTGCAGCCCAGCGTCCAGTGGGGCTGAGCCTCTCATCCCCACCTGACACCCCTCCGGTCAGCTTTGGTGTCAGTCACGATACAGATAAGGGCTCCTCCTGGGGACACGGGGGCCCCGCCCGCTGCCTCCTGAAGCCATCGGTCCTAGCCCCAGTCCTAGCTTTGCTCTAGGCAGTTACACCTCCTGCCCTCATGGGACATCCTGAGAAGATGGATGAGAAAACTTCCTTCTGGGTGTTTATAAAGAAAGTCTGTCACCATGGTGGTGTGTTTCGTCCTTGGCCAGCGCCGTCAGCTCTGTTCCCCAAGCCCCCGGTCCGAGGACAGGCAGGACTGGGGTTGAGATGAGGTTCTCTGCTGGATGTGGAGCGCTTTTGCCCTTCTCCTGGGAGGGCCGGTGGGGGCTCAGCATGGCTGGGCAGAGGGTGTGCCAGTGTGGCTGGGAAGGTCACCCGGGTGTAAGGGGGCTCTAGATCTGGGAGAAGAGCTCAGGGACTCCGTCCGCTGTCTCCAGTCCCCACATCTGCCCATACTGAGCTGGTGCCTGAACGTGAGATGGCAGAACTGGGGCGCGGTGGGAGCTGTGTCTCTGGCCTGTGTAGAGAGGTTGGGGGACCCAGGAGGACAGGCCCTGGACTTGGGGGAGTGGCCTCGTTGAGTTTCTTGGCACCCACAGTGCTGGGCTACACCAGCCCCTTGGCCCAGCAGTGACACTGGGCCCTCCCCCAAGGCTTCTGCCTGGAAGAGGCCCTGGGCTGGTGGGGCGGTCGCACAGGCTCTTCGGCAATATGGAGCCTCTAGGCCCCTGGTTTGCCTCCTGCCTCACTGCACGCCAGTTCTAGATTCTGTGCTGGGTGGTGGTGGGCAGTGTGGCCCTCAGGCCGGTGGGGCTCAGAGGATGCAGAGACTGCTGGGCCATCTCAGATGCCCCATCTGCTGGGAGCTTTTGCCCTTTCTGAAAAATTCCTGTTGAAGTGGGCACCGTATCTGGGGGCCCTCTGGGCCTCAGGCTGCTCATCTGTGAAATGGGCAAATGCTCTGCCCGCAGTGGGTGCCTGGAGGAAGGCTGGGTTTGAGTCTAAGGAGGGTCAGAGAAAGGGACCCTAGAGAAGGCCAGGGGACTTCTCAGGTTTGGCCAGGGAATAGGGCCCAGGAGACCCCAGCCTTACCCCCTCTCCAGGAGGAAGCCTCCTGCTCCCATCTCCACCAGGCCCAAGGCCCTGGACAAATCTCAGGGAAGGGTCAGGTTGGCTTTGTGGCCCCAGGCACAGGGTGCTGCTACTTCCTGTCTAAGTGACCATATCAGCTAGCGGACCCTGTGCAGATGCCTCCTAGATTTCCCAGGAGCCCCTGGACAGTGGAAGGGAGAGTGAGTGCTACATACAGGCATGGGCAGGTGCAGGCGGGGCCGGGGGCCACCTTGGAACCACCACCAGGCCCTCCGCAGCCAGGCCACGGGACCATGCAAGGGCCCTCAGGTCAGGAGGGGTAGGGTTGCTGGACGTTCGGGCCCCGAAGTACACGTGGCGGTGGCCCAGGGAAGCCGAGTGCAGGAGAGGACCGCAGGCGGTGGGGAGTGTGGAGTGGGCCCCACGCACCGCGTGTGCCTACTTCATGCCGCTGCGCAGCACCTGGTTGGCCGCGATGAGCATGACGCTGATGATGAAGGCGATGGCGAAGGCGCAGATCAGGCTCTTGCGCACACACGTCTGGCGGATCTGCTGGTTGGAGCAGGCTGTGGCCACCCGCCAGGGAGCACCAGAGAGAGACAGACAGGGACAGCGAAGCAGGGAATCAGGAGCCGCCTGCACTGCCGGCACGTGGGCTTGTCCCACAGGGACACAAGGCGTGGGGCGGGCAAGGAGGCCCCCAGCCATTCCCTGCAATCCCCGGGGCCTCCTCCTCCCCCTGCCCCCAGCAGTTGGCCTGCCCCTAGGTTGGGGGAGGTCTGGGGGCCAGTCACTCACTCTCCACATCCACAGGGCACTCCTCAGCGGTGCCCAGGTGACTTTCCTCCTCCGTCATGATGATGTTCTCAATGTCCTTCATGGACAGGTGCTCACAGAAGGTGTCGTACAGCAGCCGCTTCAGCTCATCCACGGTCAGCTTCTGCATGTCGCACTTGGGTTGGGGAGGAGACACAGTGCTCTGGCCACTGCCACCACCACGGCTGCCACCCAGCACCCTGTTGCCACACAAGCCCAGTGACAGGCCTCTGGATTCTGGAGGACTGGAAACTACTCGCTCCATTCCTTGAGTCCTTGACCACACCAGCCTCCCCGGGCTGGCCCCTGGCCCTCTGGAAGATAAGACCTCCAGGGGACAGATGCCCTGGCCATTCACTGACCCTGTACAGCCCTCCACAGTGTGTACAACCCTAAGTCCCAACCAGACAACACTTACCTTCCAGAAGACAGTGTCAAAGTCAGTGCCATGGAACTTCTCTGGGATCCCCGAGGTGGAAAGCTTGGGTCCCAGGAGGGTCACAAACTCCTCAAAGTCCACTTGGCCATCACCTAGGGCAGGCACAGGTCCAATCAATGGGCCAGCTGACAACCAGGCTGGGTTCTGGGCCACCTCAGGTCACAGGGTACCTTGGGCAGGTCCCACCTCCTCTGAGCCTTGAGTTATTTTCAGGGACTAAAACCAAATATGGTGATTGCAAAGTGGAGATGGGGTGCAGCAGATGGGCCCGAGCACATGGGAGAGCCTTGCATTTTACTCAGAAACGTGGCTTCCCAGCAGGTGTGGGGCCTGACATCCTCACCCCACAGACAGGAACTGAAACTCAGGGCACAAACTGCACAGACCACCACCTGCTCTGTGGGTGGAGGGAAGGCAGGGATGGAGGCCCATGGTGGGGGTGGGGGGGACAAGAAGAGGAGACTGGATATTACCAGCCTTTTTTACTAGGTTTTCCTTAATAAAATGCCGGGTGGCAAATACGACTAAATGGTATTTTATTTGGGGTGATGGGACCTGGGGTACTTAGTATAGCCTTTCTACTTCTCTGTGCTTTAAAAAAATTGCTCGGGAGGCACCTGGCTGGCTCAGTCCGTACAGTAAGCAACTCTTGGTCTCGAGGTTGCAAGTTTGAGCCCCACATTGGGCGTAGAGATGACTTAAAAATACTATCTTAAAAAAAACAAATTGCGGGGGTGCCTGGGTGGCTCAGTTGGTTGGACGACTGCCTTCGGCTCAGGTCATGATCCTGGAGTCCCGGGATCGAGTCCCACATCGGGCTCCCAGCTCCATGGGGAGTCTGCTTCTCCCTCTGACCTTCTCCTCACTCATGTTCTCTCTCACTGTCTCTCTCTCAAATAAATAAATAAAATCTTTAAAAAAATTAAAAAAAAAATTGCTCAGAATGCAGAGCTAGAGAGGCAGAGTCTCTAAACCTCCGTGTGTGGGTGTGGCTGGGGCCATCGCACTCTAGTGTCTATTCTCCAGGCTGCGAAATGAGGCCAGATCATGGGCTTGGAGGTACCTGGAGGGTGGGCTCGGCCTCAGAGGCCCAGGTGAGGGGTGAGGAGACGGAGGCAGGGGTTGGTGCTCACCATCCATGTCCAGCCTCTGGATGATAACTTCCAGCTCCACCTCATTGGGCATGTAGCCCAGGGAGCGCATGGCCGTGCCCAGCTCCTGCTTGGAGATGAAGCCATTGCCATCGCGGTCAAAGACTTTGAAGGCCTCACGGATCTCTGTGGGGGGAGCAGAGCAGGTTGGGACCTCGCCTCTGTCCCCAACACCCCTTCCCTAAGCCACCGGCATCCCCAAACCTGCAGCCTGAGCCCGGCTCTAAGAATCCACCAGGGAGCCTGCAGGTCTTGTCAGAGACAAGTGGCAGGTGGTGGCCCGAGTGTCCACCATAGCACTGCCTTCCTGGAGCTCAGGGCCGGCCGAGTCAGGCGGCAAAGGTATGCCCAAGCCTGCAGCACGGCCAGGATCACCCTGGGGATGGGGGGTGGGGGCGTCCTTCTTCTTCCAGCCAGGCTCCCACAGCCTCCTAGGGCGTGCTCACGACGACCCCGAGTGGCGGGTAAGCATGAGTCCCGCCCCCAGAGCGGGCTCCTGGGGCCTGGCTGCAGTGGCCACTCTGTGAGGGGCCAAAGACTTCCCTGTCCACCCCTCATTCCTTCCATCACCCACTCCCCCTCATCCTTATCACATGCTTCCTCCCCTGGGCTCGGCTTGGAAACTCCAGCCAGCACTCCTTAAGGATGCCCCATGAGGCAGCCATCAGCTCCCCGCTCAGAGTCAGGCTGACAGTTCCGTGCAGAGACTGCCTCCCCAGCCCGAGGTTAGGGGGAAGGTGGAGGCTGGATGGAGGGGCCCCAGCCAGCCCAGGCCTGCTCAGATGTGGAGATCGTCCCCTGCATCGTACAGAAAGGGAGACAGAGACCTGAGGATCTGGGTGACAGGAACAGAGAACAATGCACTGGGCTGGGAGCAGTGAGTGAGCTGGGACCAGTCCCACCCACAGTAGAATGCCCAGTAGTGATGTGGGTACAACAAGGGGTTTTACCAAGCATGTCCAGGAGCTGTTGAAGGGTCCTAACCTCTCCCTGCTCACCTTAGTTCTACCTGCTATCCCTTCGTGGCCACTCAGCCCAGGAAGAGCCCTCAAGAGCATTTTTCTTTGGCCAAGACGGGAACCTCACCCCACTCACACCGCCTGCTCCAGCACCCTTGTTCACCTGCCAGCCTCTTGGCCTTTGCCTAAGCTGTCCCCTGGCTGGGATTCAGCAGACAGAATCCTGTCTCTGGGTGTGAGTGTGGGTGTATTTGGAAGCAGAGACAGATGAAAATGGTCCACACTGCAGACCTGGAAACTGAGGCACAGAGAGGCAAAGCAGCCAGACTGGGGTCAGTTTGGGGTCAAGGCAATTTCTGGTGAGAGCAGGAATCAGGCTGGCCCAGGCCTGGCCTAAAGGGACTATGAACCCCTAAAACAGACTGTGGAATCCTGTGCTATGGGGGCCCTAATCCCACTGGCCCCATCACAGACTAGGGGCTGGGGCAAGGAAGCTTGGGTCAAGGGCCCAAAATCTCATCCAGCTCCTCCTACCTGGTGTCTGCACCCAAGGCCTGGAGGTTAGACCAGACGGCACGCAGGCCAAGACAGAGACGGTGGGCGGTAGCCAAGCGGACCCCCAGATCCTCTGACTCTGGACCATACCCACCCACCCTAGGCTGGGCCAGAGAATCTGGTCTGACCAGGGGCCCCCTAGGCCGGAAAGCAACTGGGATAGGAGATCTGGGCCACAGGCCCAGGGGTTTCTATAAATCCCAGACTTGGAACTCCAAGCCAACTCCCACCTACCATTCTCCCAGGCCACTGACAAGATGGTAAGCTCCCCACCACCAGAGATCTCTAAGGGGGGCCCCGGCTGTCATGAAGGTGGCTAATGGGGTCCTATGGCTTAAGGGTCTCCAGGTACAGACTAAGGCACCAACAGAGCAACAAGACACACCGTCCACCACTTCTACCACCCTGACCCAGTCCCGGGCTCTCCCAGCTCAGGTGTCCTGAACTCTAGCCCGAGGGGCCTTTTCAGCCCTGGTGAGCACCAGGAGGGTTCCACGTCCAGGCCTTTGAACAGGGAACTCCTTGCACTTAGAAGTTCTTCCCCAAACCCTGGCAAGCTTGGATACCTCTCAGGTTCCTGGCATAAACAGCATCACCTTCCTGGTGTCCTCCCTGAACCCCAGCTGAGTTCAACCTGCTTCTGGGCGCCCACAGACCCTGCCCTGCCCTTGCATGGACCACACTGGACTATGAATGAACTATGAAGGCTGCCGCTGGGGCCCCATGATGGGAACAGTGCCTGTCTGTCAAGCATAAACGTCACCGAACTAGTGAGTGAATGCATGAATGACTGATTTGGGGAGCCTACCCTTCTCCAGCACAGACAGAAAAGATCTGGGCAGAAGTGCATGCAATACCCAGTGTGAGGTCATCATTCGGAGCCCGGGTACTCCTAGTTCACTAACAGTCCTAGTAAGAGTAAGTGTTGGCCACCACAGAAGAGAGGAATCAAGCTGAGACCTGGGCTGAGGGTACATCCCCAGATTTCTGGGTGAGGGGCTGGTTTTGGAAGGAGGAACCCAGAGTCAAGCACCCCATCTTTCCGGGTCCCTCAGTTTCCTCCTTGGTAGAGACCCACTGGGAAATTTGTGGTGGGTATGGCAAAACCCTTGACTCACAGTGGGACTGCCACAGATGCTGGCCCCCTCCCCTGCAAGGAGCTGGGGTCGAGGCTGTCCCTCCCACCCTGGCCAGGTGTGGCCCCCAGAGCCGGGTGTGGCCCTCAGAGCCCATGGCCACTTCAGTTGGAGCCCCTGGTCCTCTTCTGGAAGATCTGAGGAAATGCACGGGACTGGACAGGAGACAGCAGAGGGCAGGGGAATCTTGGTGATAGACCCTGAGGCAGCCTGACAGGCCTCAAGGCACATCAGCCCTCCGTCAGGAAGCTGGAGGCCAGAGACGGGGTGCACACGCTGGAGGTCACTCGTGAATGGGGGGGCAGCGCCTGTCCTCTGCCGCAGCTGCCATTCTCCGCGGCATTGGCCCCACGCCCCACCACTTTGGCGGCCCTGAGTCTACGCAGAAGAGGCTGTTGGGCTTGCAGGGAAAACGGTCAGGTCAGGGGCTCCCCCACCCCCACCCCCACACTCCGAATGCCCTATTTGGCCACTCTCAGTGTGGGCTCCACTGTCTGACTGAGCAGGCCAAGTGCCAACCTCAGAACCCTGCCCTGGTGACTGTCTGCCTGTCTGTCTGTCTCCTTCCTCTTCTCTCTGGCCAGAAAGGGCTGGCCTAGGACTTGCAGCCACTGCACGCCTACCCTCAGGTGCTCAAGTCCGCTGATGCCCCTGGGCCAGCCTCCATGCTCCCGCAGACCCTGGGAGGCTTGGCTGGGTGTGTGTGTCATGGCAGGGATGAGACGGGGTGTGAGATACAGGGAGAAGCTGGAAAGCCTGTGTCTCTCCTTCTCCAGGGTCAGACAGGCTCCGGGCCAGCTTTGCCCAGCCGCGTCTACCCTGCCAACTGCCACCCACGGCTCCCTAAGGCCACAGGTCCCCAGGTGCCTTTGCCAGACCTTCAAGGACTCTTCTACCCAGCCTTTCGCGGAGGCAGCCTTCCTGCCCTGTCCCCCCGTCCATCCTGGGTTCTTAACTCAAGAGCTTCACCAATCTCTCCACACTCCAGGATCTTACTCCTGCAAGAACCCCCTACTTGGCCACCCCTGCGGCAGCATCGGGGTCAGCAAGCCCCTGCTGCATACCAGTCCCTTCGATAAGAGCCTCCATTGTGTCGTCTGCCACCAGCAGCCCTGGGGAGGGACGATGCCAAGCCCCTTTCACAGATGGAGACACCGAGGGGAGAAAGGCCAAGTGATAGTCCAAGGTCACTCTGTAAGCGGACGGTACAGAGATTCGAACCCAGGCCTGCCTGGCTGGAAAGCCCTCATCCACCCCTTGCGCTCTCCACCTCCCTTGTCCCTCTCCCCCTCAGACTAACCGCCCCCTGGATTTCTGCGGCAGGCACATAATGTCTGCAGCATTTCATCCCAAGCTGCCGGGCTTCCTCTTCTCTGCACGTGTGGGTCCCCCACTGGTGGGTGTCCTTTCCGCAAAGGGCCTGGTCTTACCCAGGCACTGGGCGGCAGGGGGACGGGGGTCTGCCACCTTTTCCATCCAGCCCCGGCACTCAAGGACCACCGGGGCCTGCAGAGACTTGGTCCCCCAGGAGGGCTTTTGGAACGCCCACAGGCAAGAAGGGGGGGTCAGCCATGGAGGACTTCTTGCCCTCAACTACAGCTGCCCGCAGGCTAGGAGATGGGCTGGGGTCACCCAGGCACCTGCTTGTTCCCCGACCCCCTCCTGGTCACCCCAAGGAGGGCCCTGCCCTTCAGATGCCCCTGTGCCACGGTCCCTCTGCTCCTCAGGGCCCAGGAGAGAGGAAGAGGAGAGAAGCAGGGAGTGCGTTTGGTGTGGCTGGTGACTAACACTGCTGGGTTTCTGCCAGTGTGCCCGCCAGGCAGCCCAAGTGGAGCCTGCGGCCTCCTCACCCCTGCACTGCCCTCCCTGTGCCTGCTCACCCCTCTATCCCAGCCTCTTCTCAGCTTCTCAGGTCTGCACCCCAGGGCTGGGAGAACAAGAGAGGAGAGACCCAGCCAGGCCCATAGCCGGGCTACCAGCGTCAGAGTGGGGTGCTGGGAGCAAAGATAGGGAATGAGGCGGAAGCTGCGTGGGTTTTGGGGGGGAGAGTGTTGTCCCCTGCCCAAGTGGCCAGGAGGAAGGGACAGAGGGCCCCTGGAGGGAGACACTGGCAGGTCACGGGGTGACCTAGGGCAGGAGGAGACAATGGTGGAGAAGAGATGGCTGTGCCCCATCCCCTGCCCTCTTGGTCCTCATTGCACCTCCTCCTTGTCCCAGGCACTGGACAGACAAGGCAGACACTTGGACTTTGGGATTCAAGGCAGCAGCACTCATCTCTCTGTTCTGCCTGATTCAGACACCAGACCCTGTCTCCGTGGCTCTGCCAGCCTCTGGGGACTTTCAGGGGACTTGAGAGGAGCAGGTGGCTCATAGTCTATGGTACAGGGTGTATATGTTGGGGGAAGGGTAGCTACCTTCTCCCTCTTGATCTTCCCTTCACCCAGTCTGACTCCCCCAAGATCTACCCTCTCCAGGGCTGGGGGATGAGGGAAGACCCCTCTACATGACTTCCCCTGTGTTCCCATCATCATCCCTGACTGCATTGGTGTCTCAGCTGCACCCCCCAATCCCTGATGAGCTCCAGATCACAGAAACCCTTGGCCCCAAGATAACTGAAGAGAGGCCCGGCCTCTGGAGATCTCAGCCCCTCACGAAACAGCAGAAAAGTAGATCCCAGGGGCCCAAGACTATCAGCCTCAAACCCCCACTCCACTCCACATGGGGCCCTAAGAGGTCTGGGGGATGGAAGGCCTGAGAACCTGCCCCCATCCCAGGAGGGAAAGAGCTTGCAGGCCCCAGGGTTCTCACAGCTCTGCAGAATCTTCCGTCCAAGGACCCCAGCCCCTGACCTCTGCTCTCATCCTGCCCAGCCCCTTGCCTAAGGTCCCTCTTCATGCTGAAAGGCAGAGGGACTACTGGGGGAAACAGATTTGGGTCCCAGCCTCTGCCTTTCCCTTCCAGGCTTGGTTATCGAGACCAAGCCGCCCAATCTGGCCACTTGTTGTCGCCACCACCTCCTGGGCCACCCTCCCAGCGCTCTGGGCTGGGGGTCCCCGCAGGGTTGTGGGGAGGGGGCCAAGGCTGCAGGAGGGACTGGGGACAGCCCCGCAGGCGGCAAGAGCAGGGCAGTCGCCCTCTCCCCCTTCTCCGGCTGCCCTAGCAGATTGGATTTGAAAAGCGACACGAGCGGAATGTCAATTCGAGCGCAGAGCCGCGGGCGGGCGCCGCGGAGGGGATCAGGATGCGGGTGCTCCGGCCGGGCCCTCGCTGGGGGCGCAGCTTGGACCCCCACCCAGACCGTCGCGTTGCCGCACCGTCACCGCGGACTGCGCGGCCCCGTGACCCCGCTGCGGGGCTCGGCAAGTTTCCGCAGCGCGGGGGACCATGCGGGTAGGGGCTGGGCCGCCCCTCAGCCTTGGCTACCCCCACCGCGGCACCCAGAGGTGCGAGTTGGTCCTGCCTCCCCGCGCAGCTGCTCTCTGGAGCGTCCACCTGGCAGCCGGCACCTGCGGACGGCCCCCCGCCCCCTGCGCCCCTAGTCCGCGCTTCACCTGGGCGCACAGGTAGGAGGGCCGGCGGTCAGGGGTCCCGGCGGGGCACTCACCCTCCAGTTCGTCCTCAGGGATGTCCACGGGGCGCTGCTCCGACAGCAGATTGGGCACGGTGTAGATGCCCCGGTACATCAACGCCGCCGTCACCGGGTGGAACGGCATCTTGGAGGCTCCGCGCCCGCCCGCCCGCCGCAAACTTTGAGGTCGGGGCTCATGGGCCGGCGGCGGCCCGGGGGGCGGCTGGAGCGGGCGGGGCTCGCGGCTGCGGAGGGCGGCCCGGCGGCACCAGCGGTGGCTAGACTAGGGGCGCCCCTCCGGGGGCCTAGCGCCCCCGCGCCCCGGGCCGCCGGTCCATGCCGCCCCCCTCCCTCCTCGGGCTCCCGGCGGGGGCCCCGCAGGGGCGACGGGGGCGGCGCCGCTCGGGCCTCTCCGCTCGGGCCGCCGCGCGCTGCGCCCGCCGCGCCCGCTCCTCGGTGCCCCGCGCGCTCCGCGCTGCTCACCGCCCGCTAGTCCGCTCGCCGGCGCGGCCGCCCGGCCCGCCGCTCCGGCTCTCGCTGCCTCCCCTGCTCGCTCGCTCGCTAGCTCGCTCTGTGCAGCGCTGGCTGCGCTCCCCGCCTCCCCCGCCCTCCCGCCCGCAGCCTGCCCGCCCCCTCTGCGCTCTTCCCCCCCTACCCCGCCCGCCCCTTCCCGCCGCCGGTCCCTGAGCGCTCGCCCCTAATCCGCCGCGGGCTCCTTCTCCTCTTCGCCCTAGGTTCCCCTTTCTCCCAGCGGGGGATCACTTATCTCTCGCCCCAAGTCCGCAGCCACCGGGACCAAGGTGGGGGTGGGGCCCTTCCTTCCAGCCCCTTGGCCCGCCCCCACCCCGCACGAACAGAGCAGGAAACTGACGACTTGGCAAAGAGGTGAGATGGGCCCCAGGCGCCTGGGTCCTGGAGGAGAATCATACAGTATTGGTGCCAGGAGGGGCTCCAAGGTGGGGAAACTGAGGCTGAGAGAGAAGGGCGTTGACCAAGGTCATAAGCCGCTGGTGGCAGGCAGGAGCTTGGGACAAATCTGGGGCAGGCTCTCCTGCCTGTGGCTGAAACTTGGCGGCTGACCTTGCTCCCCCCCACAGTAGAGCCCCAGTCCTGGCTCCTTTCCAAGCCCCCACCACTCTGCCTGGGGAGCTGCCAAGGGTCTGCTTCATGCCTCTCCCCACCCGCAACTCAGGGCACTGAAGAACAGAGAGGTGGCTGGGTGCTTGTAGGGCCTGGTGTGAGAGCCTGTCTGTTCACATGGCTGGTTAGACCCATGTGTGCTCAAGACTCACCCAGGTCCCAAGGCACGTGTGTGCATCGAAGTGAGGGGGCAGGTGTTTGTGGGAGCAGCATGTGTGTGCATATATCTGTTACCCAGGAGGGTGTGTTCATGTGTTTTTGAGTCCACACGCAGATGGATGCATGTTGGGAGTGTGTATGGAAACCTACGTGTGCCAAGGTTGTGAGCTGGCAGGGGAGGGGAGGGCAGGAGCTTCTGGGTAGGAGCCTGTGGGTGTGGTAGGGGGGTGGTGTGCAGACCCATGGACTAGGAGTGGCATGGGCATGGGAACACAGATGTGCATGCATATATATGGGGGAGGGCTTGACCCCCTGGCCTCTCCATGGCCCCAGCTGCTGGACCTGTTCCTGGAGGCCCTACTGGAATCACCTTCAATCAGCCAACAGCCCCAGCGGGAAAGCTGATTGCCACGGCCCAGCCCAGCCCTGCCCTTCCCAAGCTGATTACATTTTTCTGTTTGTTTCTGCTTTTGTCGTTGATTAATCACAGCCCTATCTTGGGGCCTGGGGAGAGGGGGCTCAGGGACAGATGTCAGCCCTGGCCCCCAGCACTCCTCGGGCATGGCTTGGGAGGGAGATACCAGCAGCGTCCCCAAACTGCAGAAGAGCCAGGAAAAACCTCAGCTCTTTGTCTGTCTCCCCAGCCTCTATGGATCAGCTGGGTGCCCCTTAGAACCAAGGGCCAGGGGTGGGAGAGGCCCCACAAAAGCCCTACCCCAAAGCCCTCCTCATCCATCTGTCTCCCGGTCTGACGATGTACTGTCAGACTGGAGTGTTTTCAGTTTCCTAGGTCTTCTGGTGCAGCAGAGGAGTGGGGAGGAAAGAACCCAGAACTTGGAGCCAGGCAGACCTGGGGCTCCTGTCTCTACCACCCCCTTGCTGCCATGGGACCTTAGTCACCTCCCTTAACATCCCGGGGCCTTGGATCCCCCCTTCATGAAGTGAGGGTTGGCAGTGCCACCTTCCAGGCAGTGGTAAGGATGGAGTGATGTAACATGGGAGAGGTGCCTGACAGAGTATCCCTGTAGCTCTTGGGAGTTTCCTATTAGCATGAAAATTCCCCCCAAGGAATATGAATTAATAATAATTATAGCTGCTATGTATTGATCAAGAGCTTGAGCTACAGTGGCTCTCTTTCGTTTTTTCCTGAGTGCTCAGGCTGCACCAGCCCAGGACAAGTAGTTCTAAATCAGGACCCCCGCACCAAGGAAGGCTGGGCTGGAGCTTGCCAAGGGGCTGATGGGAAACCCGGCTCCCAGCGGCTTCAAGAGGGGCTGTTAGAGAGCACGTGGTCACCCGCCTGACAGAGGGACAGTGCCAGCTATATCCTCTGTAGCTCCCAGCCCAGAGGAGAATTTCCAAAGGATGGGGCAGAAAGGGTCCCTGAATAAATTAAGCAAAAATCAAGTGAGTGGGTCTACCCAACACAGTCCAGTCCTGAGAATCTGCCCTGAGGGAGGGCATGAGTGTCTAGGGAGACAAAGCCCTCCTTCTGGTCTGTAGATAAGGGTCAAGTTCTACCTCTTGTGACCAGGCTGCTTCCTCAGACTCCCATCAGGCCAGAGGGACAGGACCTGATGGGGTTTATAGCCCCAAGGTCTCGGTACGCCCCACCGCTTGGGCCATCCCTGACATCCTTGTCTCTGGTGACTCAGGCCAGTCCCTGTGTCTCCCCTGATCCAAAGCCATGACCCACAGAGCTGACTGTGGGCCCAGGCGACTTCCATGTGTCACCAGCCTCACCTGTCCCCCTTTCTTGATCTGCCCGTGGGTACTTGGGCTATGCACATAACCTGAAAGCCATCCCCCGAACCTCTGAAGGCAGTTTGTCCTTGCCTCCATGTATGGTTGAGGGAAACCCTGCTAAGGGACAAGGATGGGTCGTGTATCGTTGTGAGGCAAGGCAGGGGTTTGAGCCCAAGGCAAGAGCTGGGTTAGGGTAAGGGTGAGAGCTTCAGGAACCAGGCTCTGGGTCATTCTGATTACATCCCTCGGGGCTCGGAGGTTGGCTGCCTCTGCCGGGAGCCATCACAGACCTCCTCAGCCCTCCAGCACTGTTACCCTCAGGTCACGGGGCAACCCCTGGGTGCTAGGTCCTACAAACAAGTCAGGCCAGGAGTCAGAGGATGAGAGGGAGTTGCTTGTACCCGGAGCTCACAGAACAGCATCAGAATGTTGAGCAGCGTGGTCAACCTGGCAGCTCGTTGTCTGGTGAAGGGCGGGGGGAGGGAGGGCAGCTTGTGTAGAGGAAGGTCACAAAACCAGCTTGAAAAACCTTGGACATAGAATGGGTGAGGCAGTGCCACAAGGTCGCCTTGAGAACCCAGGCCTGGGCATATGCCTTTGGGTGACTACACTTACCTCTCTGAGCCTTAGCTTACTCACCTGTTAAATAGAAACTGATCTAGTTCCCAGAATGAATGCTTAGATCCTTCATGTGAAGTGTTCAGCGCACAGTACTTGATAGTTCTTACTACGAGTCAAGGGAACTCTAGGAGGAAAAGCCAGGGTAAGCAAAAGTTCAGAAGTGTGAGAGGACCACCCTTAGCCCTGGAGGGCGGGCTCTGTATGCCCCAGATCTGCTGTCTGGCACATGACTCGACTGGGCTTGGGAAATTGACAGGGGCTGCCTGAACCTCTGCCGGATGAATGAAGGAGAGAACGAATGAATGAATGATCACCCACCAGCCCACCAGCCCTTCGGCATTGCAGCCCCGTCCTCTCCTCTGCACGTCACTGGGGAGCAGATGGCGTGATTGCAGGGTGTGAATTATGTCTGTCGCTCCCCCATCTGGGGAAGGTGCTGCCGCCATCACACTACACTCCCTGGGGTGCCATCGGGAGACTCAACTCATGGGCCCCTCCAGAGAGGGATCTCCACAGACTTTGCCCACAAGTCCTTGGCTCAGGCTGCTAGAGACGCCAGGAGAGGTGAGACCCAAGAGACCCTGGGAGAATCCACCCAGTGGCAGGGAGGAAGGGGAGAGGAATGGGGACTACCCTGTCCAGAGGCTAGGTGCCTCCCTTCCAGAGACTGGAGCCCTCTCCTCTAAAAACTAGCAGGCTTGCCACCCTCGCTGGCTTGGAAGCAACTCCTCCGAGGCCAACATTCTCTTGCCACCCACGTTCAGCACCAGGGAGAGCTCCTGGCAAAGCCCTGGGCCCAGCCACGTAGGGTGCAGTTGTGGAGGCATGTACAGCCTGACACGGCAACAAAGGGGCCCACTGTCCAGAAGAGGATATCAAAGTGGAGGGAGGGCAAGTGCCAAGCTCAAGGTCAATCCGGGACTGCTAACCACAATGCTGTCCAAACTGTGGGGCCTGTGGGGGGGAGCTGCTGAGGGGAAGGGGGTTTCCAGGGAGGGCAGAGGCTCTGGCCTCTGCCCCTTGGCTAGGGAGCAATATTGTTCCAAGAAACCTCTGGGGACAGTGTCTGGAGGTGAATAAAATATTCATCGTCTAGGCAAACTCACACAGTCACTTGATGAATAATGGAATTTATAGACTTGCAGAGGCCGACCCAGCTAGGAGGGTGTGTGGGCCAGAATCTAGGGGCCCCTGTCTGCTCTGATCCCGCCCTGCCATGGGCACCCAGTCTAAGTCTTCAGATTTCCAGCTGCTGTAGGTGACAGGGGTAGACAGGACAGAGCACGAGACAGAGCCCATCAGATGGACGTAGAGCAAAGGGGATAGATCCTTGACTTTATTGCTCCTTGAGAGGAAACTTGGTGATGGAAAAAGAGCACTGGACTCAGAGTCCGATGTGGCTGAGATGAATGCTGACTGCTGTTACCAGTTCTGTGTCCTGAGTATGCCAGTTCTGCCTCAGTTTTCTCTGCTGTGAAATGGGGTTGACGCAGCCACCACACAATTAGGGTTGCTGAGATCTGATGGAGTGAAGAAGGTGGCGGTACCTGGTGCCCCTGTCCCTGGCACACAGTACTGAGACCTGTTGCTGAAAGGCTGGACCTTTAGAACCTCTTTCTCTGGCCCCAGACTCTCCTGAGCCCAGGAGCAGTCTAGAAGGCAGAGAGAGGCATGGCCACAGAAGTAGACAAGCTTCTAGTCCTCAGGGCAGGGTTTGCTGTCAATATGTGCAAAAACTTGGCCCAGAAGAGATGGGCACAGGCACTCATGCAGGCCCCCACCCCACCTCAAAGTCAGCTTCCACTGGGCTGGGCATGGGCCTGGGCAAAGATATTTTTAAAATGCTCCCTGGGAGCTTCTTCTAAGGTATAACCAGGGTTAGAACCACTACTCCAGAGGACGAAGGCCTGGAGGGGAAACAGTCTAAACAGGGATAAGAAGAACTTGGGAATGTCCCACCCAGGAAATGACAGAGATCCTTGTCCTTCATCCCCTTTGGGCCTTTGGCTCCCCTTTTGGGAAGTGGGAGCCTATGCCCAGGGTATGGTCAGTCTGCTGGCCGGGAGTGGGACATGGGTACCTCTGGTCCAGACCCTGCTCCAGCCCTACTTCCTGAGTGACAGCTGTGGCAGCTGGCAGGAGACAAGGCGCTAGCCAGCTCCTAATTGCTCTGGGCTCCCAGTTCCCTGCCTCAGTCTGTTGCCTCTGATGAGACACTCAACTGACCTGCCCAGGGCGGCTGCTTCACCCAGAAGAGGCCCCATCTCTGGCTGGCCCTGGCATCATGGGGGTGGGTGGCAGAAGTTACCTCTCCTTGCAAGGTCTTGCTACCTCTGGAGTTGGGTGAGGTCGAGACCCTGCAATTCCCCATGGGCCTGCCCCCTCCTCTCTGCCTCTCTCTGTGCAACATGAAGAGCTGGGTGTAAACTTCCCTTTGAACATCAGCTACACAGGGCCTGTGGGTGAGCTCTGCGGCCTCACCTGGCAAACCCCGCCCCTTCCAAGGGGGCTGGAACATGTCCTCTGGGGTCAGACACAAGAGAAGAACTGTGTGATCTCAGGCAAGTCATTGGGACTTGGAGTCTTGGTCTTGGTCTTGGCGCATTTATCTGTGAGGGTAAGCATGGCCAGAGAAAGGCACGGAAGGCGCTGAGCCCTGGGCCCGGGGTCCTTGAAATGCTGCAGACCGGCAGCCTTTAGCATACCCCCTGGAGCTGAGTTTTTAGGTTCCTTCCTACCTCTCTCTCTGGTTGCCTGGACCCCTCCCACTGCCCCCTCCCTGGCCCCTGGCTTTCTCTTTCTGCGGAAGCAGCTCTAGGGCAAGATGTGGAGAGCAGAACTCCAGAACTGAACCCCCTGGAGATTCTCAGACCCTGATCTCTCCAGTTCTTTCTCAGATGGACCAAGTCATTTACCTGGTTGCAGCAATTGAGCCCCAGGCTTAGCCTTCCCCATGTGTAAGCTGCTGTCTCCCCCTGCTGCCACATGCCAAGTGGTAGCTGGTGTTTGCACACCTCCAGGGACAGGAAGCTTACCCCTCCTCTGAGGCAGAGCCACCACTTGCCTATTCCCTGGGCTCTTTGTCCTCCCAAGATCTCCCCTGTTCTGAGGGAGAGGGGCCCCAGAACTGTCATCTGGAGACAGTACTGACCTCTGAGCAGCTCATCAGAGTGGCACCCCTGCCCCTACAGTGGGGTCATGGAGTGAGAACGGCACCCCAAGCCTGTGGGCCAAGGAGAGGGCTCTACGGTGGCAGAGAGGGGGCAAGGGGAGTGGGGGCCAGACTTTCCGAGCCCCTCCTGCCCTGGCCACCACGAGTTCTCTAGGAAACCAGGCTGTGATCCTCTCTGATATTGAGAGACAGGTCTGGGACAGGGTCCCAGGATGCCGGGGGCGGTGGGTGGAAGACTTCCTTCTGGGTCTCTGTCCTCCAAGGCTAAACTAAGCCTCCTACCCTGGTCCCAGCCAGCACCTCCACCCAAAGGCCTCCTAATGGGCCTCTGTGGCCCACAGTGCCCTGGTCCTGTCGAGCCTAAGTGATGATAAAATCGACAGCAGTTTAATTGGTAATTTTAATCCTGGACAGAGCAGTAATGGCGTTACTAATTGGATCGTTAGAGATTTGTGCTTTATGGCTGTGTAATTAGAGGAGCTGTGGGGAGCCGGGGTGAATTGGGGGGCCATGTGGGGCCAGGGGCAGGGAGCAGCAGGCGGGACCCTTTCCCGGCTGGGGCTGCGTCACCACTGGGACCTCCTCCTCGTCGACTGCTCCTTCCCAGCAGGGCCCCTGGGGTAACTGGGTGAGGTCCCAGTGTGGGGGACTTGTGCCCCTCCCATGCCCCATCATGTTAGGAAGAGGAGGCCTTGGAGACCACTCCACAGAAAGACCCCAAAGCTCACACCCCAGCTCCTTATAGAACAAGCTGGAGGGGTTCCCACAAGCCCAGTCCTTCCCCGTATCCTCATATGTGTGTTCCCTAAGCTCATGTGGGCTCACGTGGTTCTGTGCAGCCTTACCCGTGTGTTTACTGCATGCACCGAAGTTCCTGTCCACGCAGGTAGAGCCACAGCCCTGTGTCCTTGCGGTCTGGCCCCCAGGACTCTAGGTAGCCACAGAGTGTCCTCATTTAACATAGGGAAGGGTCTTAGGTCCTCTGACCCTGCTCGTTTCTCATACAGGGAAACTGAGGCCCGGGGAGGGGAGAGGACATTCTGCCTGTGTTCCATGCTAGTCTCATCCGTGCATGTGAGGCTTCCCTGCCCTGAACACCAGTGTTTGGTAGGTTTTCTGCACACGTGCCACTGTCATTCTGCACCTGGGTGAGGGACACGTGGGCTGACATGCGGGCCCAGCCCCCACCCCAGGCACCTGGGGCAGGCGTGGTGAAGTGTTCAGGGGAGGCAGGATGTAACGTCGTTTGGATTGAATTCACAAAAGGTTAGAACTGCGCCTGGTGCTCCACAAATATTTGCTGTATTAATTAATAAAGAAAAGAAAGAAAAATAGAAAAGAGAGGAAGGGATGGAGGGAGGACAGGGAGATCATGGGCCACGGCCCTCGTCACATGGTCCCTCTCCTTGGTCCCTAACCTGCCACTGTTTGTCCTTCTAAACTCTGGCGTGGTCCCCTTAAAACCCCACCATGGCATCCACCTTATTCCAAGAGAGAGTCAAAGTCACAAGGGGCCCAAAATGCCTCGCTCCTTAGCTCCTGGTCCCCACCTGCTCCCCGGCTCCCACAGCCTTACCCAGGTGCTCCCAGCAGAGTGCCAGGCCCATGCCTACCCCAGAGCCTTTGCACTGGCCGTGTTGTTTGCCAGGAATGCACTCCCCCTAGACATCTTCATCACTTGTGCCTTAAACTCTTTACTCAAAAATCACCTTCCTAATGGGCCTTCCCTGATCACCCTAGCTGAAAACATTTAAACACACACACACACACACACACAGAAAGACAAATGGCACCTATCCTCCACAGCCTTGCTTGTCCAGGCTTGCACGTACTACAGTGTACCATATTGTGGACTCTTCTTTCTTGCCTGATCCTGGATTCTGCTCACTGCTGCATCCCTAGTGTTGTGCCATACAGGAGGTGCTCATACATAGTCGTTGGATGAGTGAAGGAAGGAAGGAAGGAGAGGCTCCCTCCAGACTCGGCCCTGGAAGCCGAGGGCAGGTTTTGGGAAGTGTGCCGGCTGAGGGGGCAGGAAGCCGATGCCAGGCAGAGAAAATGGCCAAAGTACCCCTAGCTGGGAGCCCTTCCCTCTGGCTGGCGCAGCCCCCAACCCTGTGCAGTATCTCAGTTAGGAGATGGCGCCCTAGTGACCCACATCAGCAAATGAGGCAGGTGGGCATGGGGGAGACAAAATGCTCTGCCACGGTGTCCTCCACCTGAGGGCCGAAGAGACAAAATGCTCTCTGCCTCAGTGTCCTCCACCTGAGGGCCGACGGCCCAGCCTCCCCTCCCCTCTCGCCAGGTCATCCCATGATCTCTGACTGCCTCCGTCATCCTCCCCCCACAAGAAGCGACTACATCTGGGGGAAGAGGCTTGGGGACTCCCAGGAGACCCCTCTTCTGCTGGCCCTAGCTCCCTGTGCCTGAAGTGCCACCCCAGCCCTGAGGTGGCTCCCACATGGGCAGAGCACGGGGGTCTGAGCTCTCAGCAGTGCCCCACCCACCCACCCTGCCCGGCTTCCTTGGGCGTCAGGTGATGTACGGCCCACTGGCCCTGCCAGGAAGTGACAGCAGATGGATGGGCAGTGCAGAAGGGTGGGCTCAGAGCCAGGAGCAGGGGGGAGGGGGAGGTGCCTGGCTCCAGAGAAAGCCATTCCCGGAATGCCACCCTCCCTGACTGAGGGCGGGACTGGGAGTACCGGAGTTCTCTCAGGCATGGCTCCCACACAGGGGCCCTTCTTGTGAGGAAGTACAGGAAGCTGGGGGGCTCTGGAGGCTTCAGGGCGCCTCTCCCCAGGCCTCAGTTTCCTCATCTGTAAAATGACAACAAAGCACCCCTGGGAGGTGGCAGGCGCCCCTAGAGAAGGCACACCAAACACAGTCCCCAGACTCGGGGTGCTCTAGTCACCACCCACCCACCTTGCTAGGCTTGTTCCCTAAAATTCTTCTTCCTTCTCCCAGTATCTTCTGACCTGACCCTTTTCCCCATCTTCTCTCTCCTGGCCTTCAGGAGACTCGCACAGCCAGAAATGTATAGGATCTTGGCAAATTTCTAGTTTGACTTCCCTCCCATTTTCGAGAGGGGAAGACTGAGGTCTGGAGAGAAGAAGAGCCCGCTCAGGGTCGGTTAGGAGGGCCGGTAAGGCTCACCATCCCTTGCGGTGATTCCTGAAAGAAATACTTTCTTCACCATGGACCCAGGAAGGTGGTGAGTTGGCAGTGGGCGGGTCAGGGGGAGCTTGTGCAGCTGCCAGCGGGTGAGAAACGGCTGGCAGGACAGGGCTGGGCACAGGGAAGGGGGCTGGGGGGCGGGGGTGCAGTGCCGTTGCTTCGGCCAAGTCCGGAGGCGCCAGACGCTGCCATGGGCTCTGTCTGCGTCCAAGGAGACCAGGACACTGGGCGGGCGGACGGCATGTCCTTGCTGGCTGGTCCTGGAGGAGGGATGGGGAGTGTGTGGGGGGGTCATTCTGGGAACCTGGGCTGCCTGCAGGGCCAGGCAGCATCTCCCAGCATCTGTTCACCTGCCCTGCTCCCCAGAGCAGCCTGGACCTCACATGGGTCTCCAGACAGTTGTGGCCACGTGACCCAGATGTACACACGGCCAGGTCCGGTGGACATGTGAGGGGGTGTGGGCATGCATAGGTGCACATGGGCATGTCGGCACAGATGTGTGCGTCTGGGGCCAGGTTTGTGTGCATGCGTGGGGCTTGATATGCGCGTACAGGGGTCTTAATGTCCCGGCCCCAAAAACCTGGGGCATTGCACGCACCTGCAGGAGCATTGCACTTTGCACGCCCGGGCCTCTCCACACACTCCGGCGTGGATGAGAGGATAGCATGGATCAGTGGGTATGAGGCAAGACGTGTGTTCAGTTGATACCCTCCAGGTCCTCAGCGTCAGGCAGAAGGAGCGGTGTCAGCCCCCCATTGTCAGTGAGGAAACCAAGGACAGCAGCCTGTTTAAGGCCACTGGGGTTCCTGCCTATAAATCCTCCTTACCAGGTGGGGTTCAGACAGGAAAATGTCCCACCCAAGTGGGAAACGGGTTTGGCCCCGAAGAAAGGCTCTGCCCAGATCACAGGCCCTATTCTGGAATGTGAGGCTTGCTTTGGACTTGCTCTTCTGCGTAGGGACAGGGCGGGGGGCCATGGAATCCTAGGGTTGGATGGGCTTTTGGGGTCACTCAGGGCAGCCCTCTGCTGCTAACGTGGGGGCTGATGGCCAGGACCCTTGTAGAGGAAGGAGCCCCAGTTGGAGGGCCTCGCTTCCCCTACTCCTTGGAGGCTGCTTCCTCACCTGTAGAAAGGAGCTCCCCCTCTACTCCTTTGGGAGGGGGTGCCCTGCTGGAGGGCTGAGACCCAAGGTCAGCTCAGGGACAAGTGGGTGGTCCTAGCCTGCTCTCCTGCCGGTCTGGAAGGGGAGATGAGCTGGTGGAGTCGTTGGGGGGCGGCAGGAAGAAGGAGACTGAAGGGTTCTGAGGCAGGGAGGCAGGCCTTCCAGTTCAGTTAGTGAAGGGATTTGTCATTTTAATGATGTGATATTTCTTGCCTGGCTCTGGGCCGTGGCAGCACGGAGGGGACAGCTGCCTCCTTGAATGAGGAGGCGCCTGTGGTGGGGGCTGTCCTCAGGCTTCTGCGCTTACCCCAGACAAGGTCTGGGGACAAGACCCGGATACCGGGGGTTGGGGGACCATTGACCATCACACGACCCCATCTCCAGTCCAGCTCTGCTTCTCCCTTCCTGGGGGACCTGGACGAGCCTTTCCCCATGTCCGAGGCTCAGTTTCCTCATCGACGAATTGGGGCCAGTACTGTCACCCCTGGCTCCCAGCACTGACCACCATTGACTCCAGAGGCTTTCACATCCTCCCCTTTGCTGTCTCTTCTGGTCCCAACACCCAGAACCCCTCTGCTGCCTCTATATTTCTGCAGACCCTCAGTAGGTCCCCTCCCCCAAGACAACAGGGTCTTTTGGAAGTGCTGACCTGGCTCCCTCTCCCCCTGCCTCCCTGGCCCCCTACCCCATCCCAAGTCCATGCGTCTGCCTCCCCTCCCTGGCATCTCTCACAGCCACCGTCTATTTGTCACATGGGAGAGTGACAGCTGGTTTCCCATTCAGTCTTGCCTGCCCCATGTTCCGGCACATAGTAGGCTCTCGATAAGTGTGTGTTTGTGGAACGACTGGAGGGGCCACGCAGCTGCCCTCCTGCCCCTGGTGAGCAGCGGCGAGGTTGAGGGCTGTGGCCGCAGCCAGTGGGGCCCGGTGGGTGGCCTATCCATCAGCTTGGCTCTGTGCCTGACCAGATGGCACGAGCCCCTGGGGAGGGGAGAGGAAGAAAAGATCCATCACCCAACCGGCTGGTCTGCGGGTGTGTGGGTGTGTTGCACCTGCCCCCCCACGAGATCCCCCATTCATCATGCTGTCCCTGGGATGCTGGGACAGGATGAGCAGGTGGCACCCACCTCTGGCGGGCTCTGTGGGGACCCGAACTTTCAGGATGTCATCAGAGCTCTCCTAGGGCACGGGGGAAATTGAGGTCTGGAAGAGGGTGGCCGAAATTAAAAGTGGGGAACCTGGGGCCAGAATGACCAGTGTTTGAGTGACAGCTCTGGGACCCACTTCTGTGACCCTGGGTAAGTTCTCTGGCCTCTCAGAGCCCATGTCTTCATCTGTAAAATGGAGACACAGTAGTGTCCCCTCACCCAGAAGAGGAGAGGCTTCCCGGAGATGAGGCCCCCCGGCTGTCTCTTACCCAGCTGGCCCCCGCTCCTCTGGCTGATGGCAGAGGGGGTAGGCAGTAACTGGCCCACCAGATTCAGGTGGGACCCGCTCGTTGTCTGGGCATCAGGGAGAAGGAGACATTGATGGATGTCCCTCTGGGCCAGAGGGGCTGGGGAGGGGGAAGAGGGGCACTGAGTGAGGACCAGGTCCCTGGTGATTACAGCTCAGCGGATGGGACCAGCTGGCTAGGGGACATCACGCCCCAGACTCTCTCCCAGCCCCCCCTCAGCTGGTTTGCTGGGAAGTCACAGCCGTCCTCCTCCTCAGCATTTTAATGACAAAAGCAAACACTTTCTGAGCTAACCTTTCATCATAATCGCATAGCAGCCTAGGGAGTAGGGTAAGATCTTGGGCCTTAAGAGCTTCATTGCACAGACAGGGAAACTGAGACCCTTTCCCTCACTCAGCAAATATGGACTGAGCTCCTGCCTACTCAGAGCCAGGTACTGCGCTGGGCACGGGGGAAGTCGGACCAGGTTTTGGCCACCTGCTTGCAGCCGGGTATTCTGGAAGTTACAGGTGGATCAGGACTGAGTTTGGCATCAGTGAGGATGTGGCGGCAAGCAGCCCTTCGGGTAGCAGATACTGCACCCGGCAGTCACGGGGCGCACTCGGTGCCTGGCGCCTGAGGTGTATTGTCTCATTTCCTCATCCAAGGCAGGCACTGGCGACCCTGTTTTTCAGCCTCAAGAACTGGAGCTCCAAGAGCTGATGTGACTGGCTTGGAGCCCCCCAGCTGGGATGAAGCAGAGCCCACCTGTGCACCCAGAACTTGGGTTATTTCCACCCTCCCCCCGGGTCCACATATCTGGGCCAGGCCTGGCTCAATCAGGAGCTGCCAAGTGGGGGACTCAGGAATGAACTAGCCCAGGCATCCCAGCAGAGCTAAACCCAGCCCGGAATCCTCAATTCCTCCTGTGCCTTGGGGGGGCTTCCAGAATGTGATCCCACCTCCAGACAGCCCTTCCCACACCTGTCCTGTCCTGGGCTTGGCCCCACTGCTGGGTCCCTTCAGATAGCACATGGCCACCTGGAGGTAATGTAAGGAGGGGTGGGGGCTCTGTTCCATCCACTCTGAGCTGGGCCAGGGGGAGGAACTCTCCTCTGAAATTGAGAAGCAGAAAGATCCCGACGTGACCCTCCTGGGGGCCACTGAGATTAAAGAGAGAAACCCAGAACGCCAAGCCAAACACAGATCAGTGCTATCCTTTTCACACTCCTTAGTGTCTGGCCAGAGCAGGGTCTCAGAGGACCCTGTGGCCCTGACCCCAGGCAGACAGGGTCGGTCACTGCTGGGATGGGGTTTTAGAATTTGCTCTCCTGAGCCAGGCCTGGTGCTGGACAGGCCCGAAGGAGGTGGGGGGCTCTGGGAGGGGGCTGTGCTTGGCCTGTGCTGACCTACCCAGCGGTGCAGAGCTGGCTGTAATGAAGTGGGCTAGCCCCAGGCTGGTCCTGATTTCACGTCTCGGTGGCCACTTCCCAGCCTATAAATGTCATTGGAGAGAGCAGCCGTGGCACCTGGCATGGGACTGGTCGGGGGTGGGGGTGGACAGGCTGCCAGAGGGGCCGGGGATGCCCGTGGAATGCTGATGCTGGCTCAGGGTTCCCAGACCCTCCAGACACCCCTCCAGGTCCCAAGGGGCTGTGCCAACCAGCTGCAGCTGTCACCCACTCAGGCACCTTTACCACCACCAGCGCCTCTCCAGAGTCAATCTACAAATGGCCTGAGCTCCAGTGCTGGGAGGGTTCCCCCCGACCCCCACCCCTGCCATTGGCCCCCTCCCTTCCCCCCCCCACACTTCTTTGGGGTAAGCTCAGGAGGTTTGGAGAGAGGCACAGCTGCCCAGGACGCCTGAGTGAGAGGCTGAACTCTAGGAGAGCCTCTTCCCGCCCATGACAGCCCCTGCTGCCCTGAGCCGTCTCCTCTGATCACTGAGTCTAGAACAAGCTAATAGTAAAGGGCTATAAACCACACGGTGACCGGTCTTGTTTAATAAACTCTCGCTGCAGCAGGCACTTGCTCAGAACCTGGTGTCCGTGACCCTGTTTGTCCCCCACGATGACCCTGTGGTCAGTGGGAACTGATTCCACTGTGCAGGAAAAAATGTGAGAGAGCTAAGGAATGTGCCACAGGAAGCAGGATCCCACCCCCTCCAGCTCTGCTGTGCTACCTGGAGTCCTCGAGGCACCCTCCCTCTGCTCAGCTCCCCACCCCAGAGGAGATGGGGCTGTCTGCCTCGCATCGTCTTCATCTCCCCCTGTCTCCTGGGGTTGCCAGGAAGCAGGAGTGGGGATGGGAGGTAACCTGCTGTACGGCTGTTCCACCGCTCATCTTGGACTCTGAGCAGCCCTCAGCTTCGAATCCGGGCCAGTGAGTGCTGTGGGTAGGAAGACGGGGCGTAAGTCCCTTCCAGTTCTGAACCCAAGGAGGAGCTGGGCCTCCTGAAGGACTAGAAAGCAAGAAGGGCTGATGTGTCACCACTTACTGTTCTCTGCCCTGTCCCTGTGTCCCCTTTCTCTCCTAGAACCTCCTTTGAAAAACCACAATCTGTCCAATCCACACCCAACCTAGACTCAACATTTCCTGGGTGCACCCACCCTAAGTTGCACAGATGGGATCCTGGCTGACAGGACATGGGGGTGGCTGACGCCAGCCCTGCTGCTGGAGGGTCTGGGACCAGTGCGCCTGGGGCAGACATGTGGCAGCCCCTGAGTCAGGCGTGCCTGTAATGCTGTGACTTCCACATCGTGACTTCTGGGGCCCTTCAGCCCTGTGGGAGCCACCCCCCAAGTTATCTGTATTTCCTGGCCCCCTTCCCTGCCCAGGGAGCTCCTCCTCTGTGGACACCTATTGCCTTCCCAGGCCTCTCCACCCTACACCCAGCACTGGCTGGCCCCAGCAGAGAGTGGCGGATGGGGGTCCTGGCTTTGGCTCAGGGAGGGGGCTGTCCCTGGCACGGGGTGGTCTCTCAGAGCGGGGGATTGGGGGGTTAGGGGGCAGCTCACAGGCCTGCTTTGTGGGCAAGCGGTGCCCACTCCACCTGGCAGCTGGTCCCTGCTCCCCCTTCCACCGGTTCCCTGGACGCTCCCACATGGGGCAGGGAGCCCTGGCATCCCCAGCCGCTCTCTCTCTTCCATGGGAAAGAGGAGGGAGGAGAGAAAAGCCGTATTAATAAAAGAATAGGATACTGCGGACTAACTCCGCAGCGTGTGCCGCTCAGAATAGCAATGTGCTTTCTCAAGGCAAACAGAACTCCCCAGGTGTTAATGCAAATTCACTCCAGTTAAGATGAAAGAGGGTTGTTTCCCCCTTTGCTGGCTAATATGAAGGACTTAATAGATTCAGCTTCGGGAACTTCAGGCTGGGAGCAGGAGGCTGGGGGAGGGATGGAGGCGTGGGCGAGGAACGGAGGTCCCCATGGGATTCAGGGCACCGCGACTGCCACAGCGCAGCGGTCCGGCTCCTGCCGCCTCATCCTCTCTCCCTGAAGCAGACAAGAGCCCGGGCTCAGGAGGAAGCCCTGGGAAAGCCCAGGGAGCCCTGCCCCGTGCCCGCTGCCCTTCATATTAACTTGGGGGCTTACGCCACAATCGTCAGTCCTTCACTTGTGCCAGAGGAACGTGGAGCTTGGAGAAGGGACCGACTGGGGCGAGCCTGGCCAGCTGTGCAGGGCACCCGGTTCCAGGGTCCAATCCAGCTCAGTTGGCTGTGACTGCCCCTGTGGGAGAGAGGGTCCCTCACTTCCCATCAGGCTCCCTGGGTGGTGAAACTGGTTTGACAGGGCCTGGGGAGACCAGCCTGAGGAATTCCTTTAGAAACACGCGGTTTGAAGACTATTGGAACAAGAAAGGGCTTCACCAGAGTTCCTCTGGCCCAAACCTGACTTTTTATAGCTAAGGACTTGGAAGCCCAGAGAGTAGAGGGACTTACTCAAGGCCACACAGCTGCAAGCAGAGAGCCTCTCAAGGACCATACTCCAGACTCTGCTCTCCTGGAAGCCTGAGTGGCCCTTGTGGCACACAGTCTGGGGGACTCCACCAGCCACAGGCCCCTTCATCCCATGACAGAGGAGGGGAGAGTGGGGGCACCCTTCTCCCACCCCGGGCTCCCTGGGCTAAGCTGCCTATCCCAGACCAAGCAGATTTGGCACACAGATTTCCCCCAGAATCATCCTCCATTGAAAATTGCCCGTGGTCCCAGCTGGGCCAGTCCAGGGAGGGGAACAGGGACACCACACAGGGGCTGGTCTGAGGCTGGGACCCTGAGAGAGTGTCTCCTGGCTCCGCCGGGGACAAAGGGCAACTTCAGGGAGATCAGGAGGGGGAGGGGTAGTGGGGGAGCGAGGCTGCCCCCAACCTATCCTCTTCTCTCATCTGCATTTAATTCCTTTCTCTCGGGGCAAATGGCACAGCAGGTTCCCGAAAGGAGACACCTCCGCAGCCTTTTCCCTTTTGTTTACGGACTTAATTCCTTCGGATCAAAGAGTGCCCCTTCCTCCCCTAGCAGGCAGGCGGGGGAATTACATTATTTATATTGGAAATGGGCAAGACTCCATGGGGACTTCTTCCTTATGCCTGATAAGAGAAAATCAGGTCACTGCCATGCCTCCTTGGTGTCTGCGGTTAGGTTCTGACAGCTCGGGCACCCACAGGCTGGGGAAGAGCGCCAGGTGCGGAGCCGGTGTGGCCCACCCAGCCCCTCTCTTGCCTTGAGCCTCCGGTAAATTATTGACCAGAGCAGCGGGCATTAATGTAACAACACTAGAACATCCTTTCCATGCAGCCCCAGCCTGGGTTATCTATCATCTCCAGGGCTTTGCAGCTGGCACTGGGCAAACACAGCGAGGACAAACAAGCCAGATGCAAGTTCATTAAAGCTCCCGGCACAGGTGGAGGGACGGCTCCCCCCACCCCCCGACTGGGGGCAGCTGGTGGGCTTGACCCCTCGAGCCACAGCTTCCTCTGGTCACCACTGCTCTTTTCTCTGCTTCCTCCTTACAATGCCCACCCCAGCTCCCCCAACCCCCCTCCCCAAAGAGCCACCCTCAACCAAGTGGCACCGTGCTAGGAGCTCTCTTATTAATCCCCACAAAAGCCCTGTAACTTGCTTAGGGCCACACGGCTGGCAAGTCGCTGAGAAGGGATGGGGACCCAGGTCTGAGTTCCAAGTCAGGAAGGGCTGAGCCCTTCAGTTCTATGGTTTCCTTAGCCCTCTCCCCGGCTGGGTGTCAAGGAAAAAAAAAAAAGTGCCGCTTCACGAGTGCCGCTTCTATTACTTGTAAATAATGGTGACACTGCCCCATGTCCTCCCTCTTTTTCTTAGAAATCTGAGTACTGCTCAGAATCTGCTCTTCACGTTATTCAGACAACATTCCAGAGGTACCTAGAGAGGTCACTGTCAACCCTCTTTTTAGAGGGGAAAGCAGGTTTGGAGAAGCAGAGCCCCTGGCCCAGCAGGGACGGCAGGGACAGGGGAGCCTCTTCCCGCTCTGAATGCGGCACTCCTCACAGGTCTGGATTTCTTCAGCTTGGAGGCAAGATGCCAGGTGCTATTCTGGGGCTGCCGCCCCAGTGAGACGGGCATCAAGTGGGCACCGGGAGAGGACGAGGCGAGGGCTCCGCTCTGAGTCAGCTCAGGGGCTGGTGGCGCTGATGATCCACCCGAGCCGGCTCCCTGCAAGCGAGCTCCCGACTCCCCAGCCCATCGGGGACTGGACTGCGGCCGCAGCCACCTGCCATAATGCAGTCATGACAGGCTGCCAGGGAGCCCCGTCGCGGCGGGCCGGCCAAGTAGGGAGAGGAGAGGGAGACAGAGGATATGCGGACGGCTCAACTCTCCCTTCCCCGGATGTGCAAGAAATTGGATTTGACGCAGTTGCACCAATACCTTTCCACCCAGCGTCCTGCGGCCAGGATTCACCGTTGTATGTGGGTGGCACGCTATCCATTCCTCCAAAGCGAAGGCTTATGGGGCAGGCAGCTCTAGGAGCAGCCACCAGGCACTTGGCTCTCAGGCAATGACCAAAGGCAGACCAAGTGCTGGCAGGGAGGTCAGAAGGGGCCACTTGGGGACCCCAAGGGACCCTGCTGCAAACGCTTACCACTGAGCCCTTGAGGTCCGGCTAGCGGCTTTGGGTTTACAGGACAGTCAAGACAAACAAACAAAAAAAGCAGAGTAGAACTCAACTGGTGTCCCCAGTACCAAAATACCAGGTAATGTTATTGCTCTCACCCCATTTAATGGAGCTTTCAGGATCTGTATGGGAATATTACTATCTTTAGGAGGTTGGCTTTAAAAGGTCAGGTAAAAATATCGTCTGGGCAGCTTCAAATGACCAGTATTTACGAAGTACTTTCTCTGGCTCACACTATAAGGGGCAATCAAACTATTTCCAATCACTGAAAATAACAATCTACATTTTTTAAGAAGTGAAGCACCTCCATATTATTTAAGTCTAATTAGCTACTAATTTTATAAATTTAAAACAAAATAAATATTTTTGTGCCACATGGCTCGGCATTTCCTGGACTTGGAACACACACACAAAATAAATAAAAATTGTGGCCATTTTCTAATTCTATGCCTTCAAACATATCTTTCCAAAATAGATTTTAAAAACTATACTTATCTCCAACTCCTGAAATTTTTGTGAATTGTGATAGCTTATTTTCGGGATTGGCCTGTACAACAGAGACCTGAAATGTATTCCGATGTGTGGCAGGCCCCCGAAAAGGCCCGATAAGGCATTGTGCTGCCTGAATCTTTCATTTTAGGCTGCATGGTTTGAGACAGAGCTGTCCCATGGTAGTTGCAAGTCCTTATCTCCCACCCCCTCCTCTAGCGCCCAGAATGGGGACACCTGGACGCAGAAGCACCTGAAGGGGCTGCTGAGTCTAGCACCCTAGTTGTCAGGTCTGGCATTGAGGACAGGCAGGGAGGAAAGGAACCACAACGGGACCCTGTCCAGGGCCCTCTCCGAGACACTGAGTGCCCCACGGGGTGTGGTAGGGAAGGAAGGGCATTCCCAGGTGAAAGTACAGTAAGGGGTGATCTCGTCGACCCGGAAAAGGTGATCCTTCTGTTACAGGTGAGGTCCCTGGGGCAGGCAGGGAAGGTGGAGGCCAGGTTTCCTCAGCGCCCACAAGAGCGAGCCCTGCCACACCCAGGCTGGGGCAGCAAGCAAACCAAAGAAGCCCAAGACACTTTTGACAGCTTAGAATTTTTATTAAAACAATCATTTAAATTACAACAATCCCCCGGAATAGAAAATAGCCTTCCGTGGTCAGGCCCTGACAGGAAACGAGACTCAGACCTCACTGGAACAAGTGTGGTCTGACATCTTTGAAAAGGGATGGAGATTCCCTGGAAGCCCACGGGGGTAAGGGGGGGGGGGCCTGCCTGGCCCCAGGACAGCTGGGAGGGGCTGTCCCCGCACTGAGGTGGCCCCTGCAGCCCCAGCCCTGGCGGCAGCGGCGAGTAGCACTCCGTCCCAGTCCTGGCTGTCGGCTTCTGGATTTGCTGTTCTGATTGGTCAGAGAGAAGAGAGGGAGAGAGAAGCCTGTCCCCAAGATTACAAAACACTATCACTTGAGAAGTGTTACATAATGGCACAGGGTGTTGTCTAGCGGGGCCTGGCAGGTACGTGAATAACTGAGTGGACACCACAGGTCAAAGCGCTGCTGGAGCTGACATAGGGCCCCGGTCAGGACGGACGAGGTGGTCTGTGCACAGCAGCAAAGGGCCAACGGCGTAGCCACAAGTAGTGTCACCAGTGGGGCAAGGACCGTCAGCAGCGGCCGAATGAAATTGCTGCAGCTAGGGCCCTGCTCTCAGGGGGGCTCAGAGGCCTCTACCTAATAAGATCCCATGCCCCCAAAATGTTCACTCGAAAAGAACACAGTCACCTGAGCCACAGGCACGAGTCCCTGAAAACCACATTCCTCTTTCATTCCTTTTCCTTCTGCTGTGGCTCAGGGCCTTTCGGAGGGCCATCACCCTCTCCGCCCACCCGTCTCTGGGAGGTACACGCCAGCTCCCGCCTCCAACGAGGGCTGAAGTGTTCCTGGTTGAGCGAGGCTCTGCTGCCCACCGCACCCCCCCCCCCCAGTCTGCTCTTGGGCCCGAGGGTGCTCCTGCCACAGCTCAGATGCCAGCTGGCTCCCTTGTGGCCACATGGCTCGGCATTTCCCGGACTTGGAACACACACACAGCAGTTAAATAATAAAAAAAAACAAAGCCCGACAGCATTTATATAAACCACTACCATGCTCCTGTGCCCACAGCCACTGTTACAGATTCAATTTGCAGGTCGGAAAGAAAGGAACTCGTCATGGAAATTCAGGGGTGGGTGGTGAGGCCAGGGAGACAAAGCCTCAACACGAGAGCCAGGCCCTCCCTACATTACGAACGCCTCAGGACTCGCTTTACTGGGACCACATCTAGGGGGAAGAGGGTTTTGAGGGACAAGGAAACCCTGTCAGCCACAGCCATCCACACTTAGCACTGGAGGTGGAGTTCTACCCTGCATGCCCCAAGCTTGAGTACACACATGGTTGCCTTCCTCAGGGCAAGGGGGTCCCAGGTGTGTGTGTGTGGGGGGGGGCGGTGGCCAACAGGGGACACCATCAGGTCAGCCTGACTATGTAAAGAAGGCAGGATCTTTGTGAGTTTCTTGAAACCACAGAGGACAATCACAGACGCCCCCCTCTCCCAGGAAATCTCCAGACCCTCACTCACATGTCTACACTTAATAAGCCTCTTCTTGCTGGTTCTGACTTATCTCCTACTCTGTGTAATACCCCACTGGAGGGATTTGAATGGCCAGTGGGTCACAGCAGCACCACCAAACCAGAGAAGAGAAAGTGGCCCCGAGCTGAGCAGCACGGTGCCTGGGGTGGCTCTGGGACCTGCTGCTGCCCAAGCAGCAGAAAGCCATGCACAGCCGATGCAGAGCACCAACAGCGAGGGGACACCTGGCTTGTGCACCTGGCTTGTGCTGGGACCCCGTACGGCCCAAGGGGGAATATAAGATAAAGCCTGGGCTGCAAGGGCAACACCAAAAGGAGGCCCAGTACAATCAAGGCTTAGGAAGGGCTTGCTGGCGCTGGCCAGGACAGGTGATCTGGGTCAGCCGCACAGACGGGGGGCTCAGCAAGAAGTACCTGGGGGGACTCGAAGCCCTAATGGAGCCTGGCTGGGCTACCAGGGGCTAACTACCAGTGACCAGGGAGCTCCCCAGCCTGCCACAGGCAGGAAAGACTAAGGTTGAAGGGGGGTGAGGAAGACACACAGCTCCCGCCTGCGTCCCTTGGTCTGTGAGCGCGTGTTCTGTGGAGCAGATTCCCACAGCTCTGCTGGCCTCCCTGCCCCACTGCTGGCAGCCGGCCCGTCATCACAGCCTCAGCCTGAAGTCTTCCCCCCGTCACAGCTGTCTTCCCCCTTGCCCACCAGCTGGCAGCCAGAGCGCGGTCTCGGGGGTGCCTGGGCTGAAGACCCATTGTGTGGCCTGTCACGAGCCACACGCCAGCTCGCCGGTGACATGCAGCAGGCAGGCCGCTCCGGGCCTGGGCCTAGGCAAGCCACACTTCTTTCCATGCCAGTTCCTCACCAGTGGAGATGAATGTTCTGGGACCCAGGGTGGGGTGGGGGCAGAGGCACCAGCCTCCCTGTCTCTGGGGCTCCCATGCACTGCACTCCCTACAGCCACTTCCCTGGGTTGGGGAGGTCAGCGTTGGACAAGGACCCACATGCCCCAGGGTGCCTTTGACAAAGGAAGTATGGAACCCCACATCAGATGAGGAAAGACAAATACTTCTTTAAAAATTTTAAAAAGAGCTAGAACCCCATAAGAGAGCTCTCTGCAGGTCACAGTTCAAGGCAATTGCACATGAAGGGGGTTGGGCTCTCCACTCAGCTGGGGAAAGTTCCAGAGCTCCCACAGAAGCTCCAAGCCAGCACACCTACGAGGACTCCCACGGTGTCTGACCCATCCCTCTGGCGCTGGGAGCAGCAGACGTGACAGATCCTGGGGTGGCTGGGCACCTGCTAGAGCTCTTCAAAGAAGGCCACTCGGGACTTGGCGCTCTGCAGGGTGAGCTGCAAGGAAGCAGAGAAGAAGGTGAAAGGCAGCTGGATTCCTGCTTTCGCGACAGGTGCCGTCCTGCCTTGGGCACTAAGGGGTCCAACCTCAGGGCTGGTTTGGAGTGAAAGGGAAGACTGCTCAGAGACACCGAAGAAGCTGGCGGGCAGTCCCAAGTAAGTTTCCAGATTTGCCCAGGAACTCAAATGAGGAAGTGACAAATGAGGACATGCCAGGAGGGACGGCTGGTGGACAGAAGCATGTCAGCAGGAAAATGTCGTCAATGTCATCTTTTCACAGAGGGCAAGAGCTCCCTGGACACTGTAAGAGTCTCACGTCCCCATCTGCAGGAGTCTCTAATGTGCCTCTGTGGGGCCCTGCCTATGGTCATGTCAGCCTGGGATGCTCATAGTCTCCAGGGCTCAGAGGACCAGCTCGGCAGCACAAGCCTCAGGCAAGGCAGGCCTGTGTCAGACAAGGAGGTGTGTGTCCCTTCCACTGCTGGTTCCCCTGGTGGCCCCAAAGCAGACTTGCCCGTGACCCGGCAGCTCAGAGTGGGTTTCCATCTACGGGCTGGGAGGCAATGATCTTTCTAGCTAAGGCTGGTTTGGGCAAGGAGGATGGTGTCCAAGGGGCAGCGCTCTGTCTGGAAACTACAAGACCTTCCCAGGAAGGCTGCTGCCCTGAGATGCACAGGGTGGGGAAACAGCAGAAGGGAAGGGGAGGATCAGGGGTTGAGCTCTTGGCGTGCTGGCAAAGGCATGAGAGTTTGTGACCCCCTGGACTGCTGAGCCCCTATCCCCTGACTCAGGAAGCCACCTCCCAGATCTCCCCCAACAGAAGCATCCGACTCCTGACATCACCCACCTGGGTGAGACTGTGCTCTACATCCAGCTCCTGGACTTGGCAAAGGGGGTCTTTAGGGAAGGGGGACACTGATCACCTTCATATCCCCTAAACCCAGTTAGCTTACTGTTTCCTACCTAGTAGCAGCTCCAGTGTTTGCTGAGTGAATCAGACGTAGGCTAGAAAGGGTGGGATGCACAGGAAAGGCAAGAGCTCCACATGGGGCTGAGAAGATCTGGGCACTAATTCTCCTCTGTCACCAGCTTGCTGTGTGGCCTCAGTGGACCTCTCTGAGCCTCTTTCCGCTGGAGTTAAACCACAGAAGCCAGCTGGATGGTCTGGCCATTGCCTCGAGCTCTGGCAGTCTCTAAATCTGAAAAGTCCTTGGTACTATCTCTGCTCCCTAAAGGTGGGGGAGGAAGGCTCCAAACCCGTCGCTTCGCCATCAAACACAGGCAGCGTCGGTGTGCTCAGATGAGACAGCTTGAGAGCCGGCTCTTTAAACCCTGCCAAATCTTGTGGCCTTGAAGTTCCTGACTAACAAGCTGAGTGTAGGGAGGCGTCTGAGCTGTCTTCTTTGGTGGAACCAATTTCAGAAGCCCTCTGGAAGAGCCGGCTCTAATAAGACTGGAGAGAGCTTTCATTTCTTTGCTTAAATGGAACTCCCTCTAGAAGGGAGCCAAGTTTGGATGGGTTTCTCCCTAAATGCAGTCAGAGGAGAACGGCCAGGAGTTATGTGCTCTCTGATAATGGGACTCACAATGGTAACCAGGAAAGAACGAGAACCCGAGTCTCACTGGGACAAAATCCTCTCAGGGGAGAATTTAAATCAAAAGGTGTGAAACCAGGGGCGCCTAGATGGTGCACTCATGAAGCGTCCAACGTGGCTTCTACTTGGGTCCTGATCTCAGGGTCCTGGGATTGAGCCCCGTGTCAGACTCTGCAGTCAGGATGGAGTCTGCTTGAGACTGTCTCTCCCTCTCCCGCTGCCCCCTGCCTCCACTCATGCTCACATGCATGCTCTCTCACTCTCTCAAATAAATAAATACACTTTTTTTTCCCCCCTAAAAAAAAGGTGTGAAAACCCAGTGTCTCCACTGAGGTTTCTTAGACCTCAGGTGGGCTCCTCAGTGGGACAGGGAGACACCCACAGCCCTTCCCCACACTGAGTCACACACAGGCACAGCCAGGCTGCCTGATCCAAAGGCACTGACCAGCTGGGTGGCCCTGGGCGGGTCACTCACTCGCTGTGCCCTCAGCAGTCGGCTGTGAAGAGGGGTGGTGGCGCCCCTTCCTCACAGGGGGACACACAGTTACTGGGAAGCACCATGAGGCACTCAGCAACATGCGTGAGGTGCGCTGAGAACTCAACAGCTGTTGTTACTCATCACGACACCCCGCTTTCCCCCAGCTCTGGCTCCTCTCCTTCCAGGGGGGAGCAGGGCAGAGTGCAGGCTGGAGGTGGTGCAGGAGAGGGCAGGCTCAAGCTCTGTGCCGGCCCTCACAGCCTCCAAGATCAGGCACGAGGCTGCCCCCAAGAGACCTGGCCACTTCCCCAGGCAGGAAGCCCAGGCTGCGGGGGCCTCCGAGAGCCTTCCGCTCGTTTGTACGATGTTGGCTCCAAGAATTCCTGGATCCTCTACCCAAGTTGCATGCTGGCTGTCCCCTTGAGGTGCCAGGGGAAGGTTTTGGCAGCTCCGGCAGCACCACATTCCAGTTACTCAAGCCTGTGTTTGTTGGGATGCAAAACCCTGTTCCGGTGGGCCAGAGGCTTCCCTAGATCCGCACCTGACACTGCAGGCCAGGGACTCGGCCCGACTTCTTATCTTGCGAGAGCAGAAGTGGCACCCCAGTCCGAGGAAGGGTTTGGAGTGAAGTCAAATACTCTGGCCACACAGAAGTAGGAAAGCACCGTAGACCCATGCCCTCAGCAAGAGGAGAGAGCACCACGGTCTTCCATAAGGCACTAGGCTGCTACAGCGACAGGCAGACCCACCAGACCGAGGTGGCTGACCACACTGCTGCCACTGAGGATGCTAGGAGCCTCCCGCATCGGGCACAGACAGACTTGACTGTTGTGTGGCTCCTGGCGGTCCTAATTCCATTAGGGACCCTGCTGTCTGAGGAAATTACCTCCATAAGTCCACTTATCTGCTGCTGGAACCCATCCAGTCACCACCCTGGCCTCTGCCTGCTCCCCCTTTAGCAGCATTCTTTCTCTTAGACATCAAAATGTCCTCCTCCGGAGTCAGCCAGCCAGTTCTCCCTGTGCTCGTGCAGGAAAGCAGGTGGGGGAGGCAGCCAGTGAGAGAAGCCCTGGGGTTCCTTCCTCTGGGCGGCAGCTCAGAAGCCCAGGGGCAGAGGTCAGGAGGGCCTCCTGGACACTGCCAACAGCAGCTCCCAGCTGTGCTCCGGCCTGCTTCCTCTCACCTGTGGGATCTGTCACCACCTGCTATTTCTAGAAACCTCACTGACTGTCACGTTTACTGTACAGCTACAGGCAGGAGGTATTCATGAGAGAGAAGGGGAGGGTTCAGAGGATCACAGCACAAAGCAAGCCTCTGTGTGTCTTTGTGTGCTCATGAGAATTGGCTAACAAGCGTCCTGGTTTCCCTGCCACCCGCTCATGCCCTAAGGTGTATGAGCCCACATCAGTGTTTGGTCTGCCTTGTCGCTCAGTGACAGGACCGGCTCTCTCCTCACAGCACCACGGAGCTGGCCTGACGAATGCCCTCACCTCGCTCCTGCGGGTCAGCTCCCATGGGTCACACCGTGAGAACCGAAGCCAGTTTCTCAGCTCCCCCACCACCACCCTGCACTCTCTTTAGCGGCCCAGCGCTACCCCTCCTCACCCTCCTGCCTGACCTGCTACGGGAGGGGGGAGCACTGCCTCTAGGAGCCAGGCAAATTCCCCAAGGGGCGTGGGCTCTATGACCACACCACCACGGCTTATCTCCACATCTGACCAGGAAGAGGTCTCCTCCGAGCTTCAGTAGGTGTTGAAGCAGAAAAGCCTCAGGATGCCTCGCAGACAATGGCTGCATCATTCTGGAGTGGGCTGAATCTGGTCCGCCTTTTCGGATTCTTCCTGAGTACAGGCGGCAAGAGCTCTGTCTGAACACAACTAGTGACCGTGTCTGCCACGTGCCATTCAAAAGTCACACTGACTCCAGACAAGGGCCAGCCACGGGGCTCTTGGAGGTCATGCCCAGTGCCTCGGGGAAGCAGTAAACCACACAGGCCCTGCGCAAAGCCCCCAGCCCGCAGTGCTCTTGCCAGTTCCCTGAAGATGACTAAGAGAACATGAAGTTTCCTCACCAGGCACTGGGCTGACCCGCTTCTCTCTTCCAGCTGTCTCTTCACATCTGATTAAAATCAGCCGTGTGAATAATACAGGAGGAATTAAGTTCTCTCTCGACCGAACCGGCTGTTCAAGTCTGTCACTAATCCAATTCCACTCGGAGGAGACAAACTTCCTCTGCTTTCCCTGCCGCAGATCTATACAGCTTGGTTTTTATCTTACAGGGGCTCTGATCCACCTGTTGGGCCTGGACCCTTCTTCCTGCCCAGCATCAACAGCTTCGAGCCCGGTAGAGTCCCCCTCGCCTCCTGCTCATTCGTCCCTCAAACTGCCAGTTGTCTGTGGCCACCAGGCTGGGAAAGGGCAGGAGAGGAAGCCACCCAGAGAGCTACACCTCTTCAAGCAATCACAGGTGTGTGTGGTGTCACCACGTGAACACATCCTCGGTACTCCCAAGTTCAGATTCGGCAGACATATATGCCTCCTTAAAGAGACAGAGGAGGCTGGCTGCTCTCAAGCCTCGGCAGGACTGGGTGCCCAGCAGGCGCTCCCTAACCTGGGCATGCAGGCCAGATGCAGACTCAACCGGTTCCTGCTCAGGTCAGCATTTCGGGCAGCCCCTTGGGATACAATGATCTGGCACTTGCTCGCTCCTGAGAAATGGCTCCAGGGTCTGGGGACACCAAGCCTGGAAGGCACCTGTGACAAGCCCAGGCTCACCACCCCCCCTCCCGGGAAGGCTCCCAGCTACAAAGGATCCTCCAGTAGTGCCCCCTGCTGGAAAAACACAACAGGAGGCGATCTGCCAACTCTCCTTCCAGCTCTCCTCTAAAAGTCCTTTTGGGGGAATCATTTCCCAAAGTGATGGGAGGGTAACGAAATGTATTCCGGCACGGAGCCTGCAGCAGCAAGGCTGCTTGATTAAGAATGAATTACACTTTCATCAGCACATAGGGAAAATTGATTCACAAGACTGCATTGTGATAATCTTGTTCCTAAAGCAAAAAGGGGTGGCGTGGGGGTGGGCAGGACACAGAGCCACTTCGGCTATCAGTGACGAGAGAAAGGAAGTGCTACAATTAAGCTGGGAGAACAAAACTAATCAGAGCGCCAGGATTCATCCAACTCGTCTCTGGAGGCCTTGCCTCTATCCACGCATCCCCAGGGAGGAGAAAGGAAGGTGGGAGGGGGACCGTCTAATTCATTTTCAACAATAAGACCCACAATGCTGAACCCATTTTAGATACTAACCTAATAACTCTAGGCTCGGAGACTCTGCTTGTCCCATAAAAATGCAGTGGAATTGAAATGCAAGCCCTAAAATCATGTTATACTTCCTCTCCGCCACTACATATTGAAAATGAAGGAGCGGGGGAGGGCACAGATTCAAAAGGACATGCAGATTCTCTGGCGCTGGGATCCTCCAGGAGAGAGCCAACTCTGGAGCAGAAAGGTGACAGCCAAATCCAGCAGCGGCAAATTCCAACATAATCTTTGGTTTCGGGTATAATCAACATTCCCCCTTCCAAATCAGAGCTGAGGGAGCAGGGCCAGGGAAAGGGGACAGTTGCTGTAAGGTGGCCAGATTGAGCATTTCTGTCATCTTGCTAGTGATGGCTTGCACCCAGATGCCATCTGGCGATGTGCACGGGGAGAGAGCTGTGCGCACACTTACCCCTAAGCAGGGGTGGGATGAAAGGCCAAGTCCATCCCAATTAACACATTCATTCAATTTGCTATTCGCTTCTTCATCTGCTCTGGAGAGAAATTGGCCAGAGAAAACCCTGAGGGCCTCTTTCATACACTAATCCTTTAGGGACCTAAAGCAGGAAGATGCCTGGAAACTGATGCGTGCCTGTGTCTTGAGCTGCCCGTGTGATGCTGGCAGGGCCCTTTGCTACCCCGTTCCTCTGTCTGGAAAATGGACTAATCAGCCTGATTGACCTCCCTGGGCAGGTAGAGGCTAACTCACAGCTAAGGCATACTCTGAGCGCCAAGTACCTCTGCAAGAAGTTGCAGATATCCTGGTGTTGTTTTCAAATCGCCACTATCAGAAGGGAAATCACGGCAAGGATCGTAAGAACAGAACCTCCAGCCCGCAGAATGAGTTTGCAGCCCATCTCTTCCCTCCCACTGTTGCAGTAACAAATCAGGTGCTGGAGGAGAGCTGCACTGAAACACATCTCCAGTGCTGAGGGACCAAATGGGATGTTTTACTGCATCAAATAAGGCCCAATAATGTCCTCAGGCACTTCCAAATGGTTGTAAAATATCCTAGGAGGGCAAAGCAGGTTTTGTAGGCTCCTCAACGCCTCCCAAAGGGCAACTGCTTGACGGGGTAAAGTCTCCCCAACCAAAAAGAGGAACTAGGTCATGGTCTTTTGGAAGAGAGGTTGACAGAACCTTCTACCTAGAGAGCTACCTGAAACAAGCAAGAGAACAGTAAGCCCACCCCAATGGAGAGGCCCGTGCACATCTAGTTGGTGCGTGTATGAGGTAGGAGTGGCCCTGCTGGGGGGGTGAGCCCCGGAGCATCCAGGGAGACCACATTCCCTGAAACCAGGCTGAGCTTCCCAGCGCCTTCCCTGGGCTTCCCCCAGAGTGGGGAGGAGTTCGCCACTGCCCTCTCTTCCATGTGTTTTCTATCCTGCCTGCTGCTAGGCCTTGCTAATCCTTGCTTCCACCCTGTGCCCACCCCCCTTTCTTCTTCTGCCGGGTTCCAGCCTCTGCCGCCCTTCAACAACAGCAACAATAGAAGATTCTGGAGCCAGGGAGCCAGTGCGCTGCCTCTTATGTCAGGGAGGAGGATGCTGCAGCGGTCAGGGCGCAGTCTGCAAAGCAGGCAGAGCCACTAGGCTTGAGCTACCGCGGTCACGGAAGGGCTGAACACATGAACCACACACCAGCAACAGAAACTGTTCAGAGGTGGCTGACCAGAGGTCACCAGGGAGGCTCTGGCCGTTTGTTTTAATTGTGGGAGACGCCTTTCACGCATACGCAGTCTTGCCCTGTGATTTATCACTTCCCCGGGTGTTTTAAGTGTTCTACTTCACTTCGCCAGCCCTACGTCTCCAAGGGGAGTCCACGCAAATTGAAGATGACATTGGACTTTTATGTCTTCCTGATTCAAGAGGCAGCTACGGCTTCAGAGTACTGTCAGGGCTCCTCATTCCTGCTCTTCCACCAGCGCAAACCATAGCTGGACCTTGAAGGCTCAAACCATTTTACTAATAAAACAAGTGTTCTAAGCTCTATGACCCCCATGATTCTCATCTATCAATTTCCTTTGAAATCCCATGCTTCCTTGGAGATTGGGGGCACAAAACTGATGACAAGTCTGCGGGCACTCAGATCGGCTCGGGATCAGGGGAGTTGAAATGTGTCCCTTGAGATGAAAGCAAGACCCTGAAGTATGCAAGCTCCCAGACTGCATTTTCGCCTCCCAAGTGTGCAGCACAGCTGGCCACTGCTCACCTCATTAGCACTGTGGCTCTGAAGCCCATGACACCTGTGTTCCCCTCACCCCAGTCTCACTGCTAGACCTCGCTCCCTCACTCACAAGACTCAGAGGCCAGGAATATGTGTCACTGTCGCTCTCCCTGAGAATGAAATGAATCTTGTTCGGGGGTGGGGGAGATGGCTTTTGATCACTACGTGCCAATCTGGGTCAGGCGCAAATGTCAAACCAACTAACTGATTGTCAGTTGAGGGGGAAAATGTAGGGAGTTAAGATCGGCAGGAGGGGCAAAATACACCCTCGCAAACTCAAATCAGATAGTAAAAGAACCAGGGAAGTTAATTCTGGCTTTTTTAAGTTTTTACCTACAAATTCCTGGAAATTAATTGCTGAAGTCTTATGGTGAGCTATTTCCTGTGTATTAACTCATTTACTGCTCAAAACAATCCTGGGGGTTAAGGACTGTTTCATTCACTTTTTATAGTAGGTGAGGACACTGGGCTTTAAGAGTAAGTAAGAATTATGGAGAAAGTAAGTGGCAAAGCAGTGGTAAGCTCAGTTAACCAGACCAGACAGCCTCTTGGCATTTCTAAGGGAACACGGTAACCCCTGAACCAAAGGGTAAACCCCTGGAAATTAGCACCCCCGAGGGTACTGTGCAGACAGTGTCAGACACGGAAGCCTCACGGTTAGGAAGAAGAGCACTGAAGGCGAGGAGGAGGAGGAGGAACGTGCCCGGATCACGGTAGGTAGGTAGGCAGATCCATTCTTTCCTTGAAGAAATCAAGGATCAGAAAACATTAAAAACAAAACAAAAAGGAGGGCAGGCTGCTTTGAACCAAGACTCAGGAGTGAAACTCTCTAGTTCACCACCAGCCTTCCATATCCCGGACTTTGCAGATGGAGCTTTGCCCTTTACATTCTCAGCGGTCTCACTTCCAAAGCCCACAGTGGTGTTTTTTCTTCAGTTAGGCTCACTTTGGCCCAGATGGGAGCAGGCACGACCCCAGAGCTCCCTCTGAACAGGCAGGTGGCTGCTCGGCAAGTGTGGTCACTGGCTCCAGGGACTACCGAAGTCCAGGCAATGGAAAGGGTATCAAACTTCAGGTGTAGCAAAAACTCCATTATTTCATCTAGTGATCCTGAGATAAGTCCAGCTGTATTAAAAGCCAAGTACATGCTTTTATTAACCCTCGAGTAATCAGAATCCTTGATTAACTGGAACATGGCAGCCTGCTTTGAAAACAAGTTCACATCAAGATGTTTTTTAAAAAAAGGCTTCTGTGAATGTCCTAGGAGCAGTACAAATTTGACTACAAATCAAACCTCATTTGTCTATAATAAGAGCTCAGTGAGAACTGATGGTCAAAATCAGGCCCCTGAAGAATCTAACCGTTCTGAATCATTACAGAAAGAAGAAAGATGAAATCGTCTCAAGGTGGAATGGTAGGGTCATATGCAGGCATAGCTGACAGCACCGGCTGAGACAGGAAGGGACTTTCTGCTGGGCCCGGTGCCAGCCACAAAGTCCAGGAAACCACAGTGGATCCACCCCATGGTCTTCTGGGCACCACGGGGTCATGAGAACAGATGATCCCCCTGTCCTGCCTAATTCTGGGGTTCGGTCATATCGCCCTGCTCAGAACATGCACGTCTTGGTGCTGGGCCTTTGATGTCAATGTGTGGTATGAAAGCTGAAGAAACAGGAGTCTGCTAACTCAAAGCATCACACACAAATCGGGTTCATGCTATGGGATCTTGGAGCCACTGACAGATAGAATCCATCTTGTAATGCGATCCATCTGGGACTTTAATAGCGCACCTCTCTTGCTTGGATAATAACCGCAAATAAGATCTATCTTATGCCAGATCTCGCTTTTTGGTACAAAGCTTCCAATGTGGGGCGCCTGGGTGGCTCAGTGGGTTAAGGCCTCTGCCTTCGGGTCAGGTCATGATCCCAGGGTTCTGGGATTGAGCCCCACGTCGGGATCTCTGCTCAGCAGGGAGCCTGCTTCCTTTCCTCTCTCTCTGCCTGCCTCTCTGCCTACTTGTAAACTCTGTCAAATAAATAAATAAAATCCTTAAGAAAAGAAAAAGAAAAAGAAAAAAAAAGAAAGCTTCCAATGAGCTTATTTTATTCTAATAGCAGAAACTGTGCTGAGGACACCAAAGGACATGTCCTACGTGACCGTCGGGTGTCAGTGGACTCACTGGCTTTCATACCGCTGGGGATCAGGAGCACAGGGAGGGTGTTATGTTATTCTGGGCACTAAAATGCTCCCCTACTGCTGAGGCATGTTGGGAGGATGATGAAGCACTGCAGAAGGAAAGCAACAATCATTCCACTAATTCACTCAACAACCACTGACTCTGCTCATGTGCTGGGTGCCGGTGGCTGTCCCAATGTGAGTTCGTGCTGGCCACAGCTCAACCCCAGGCTATGGCGGAGCTGAAGCAGAGATGGCCTTTATGGTGCCGACGGACAGACGGTCCACTTAGACAGACTACAGATCAGACTGCTGTGCTGGTGGTTTGCTTGACTTGGAAAGAAAGAGGATGTGTACAGAAAGGGGAGGCTCTAACGGGAAACGAGGGAGTGCGGGCAGCCCCTTCATTCCACCACCAGAAGTGGCCCGCTATGACCATGGGTCTTTGGAAACTGTCACCACATGAAAGTCTTGATCTGGAGTTAAAGATGTCCCAATTTATCCCGTTTCCATGCTCGGGCTATTTGTCTAAGGACTACACCACTGAGACAAAGGACTTTTAGACAGACCTCACTGGACAAGAAGCCACGACCATCCCCAGCCCAACGATATAACACAAGATGTGAAGGACAGCCGGTCCTACAGCCCCATGACATGCTCTTCAGAACGAGGCAGCCTTCTGGACCCCTGGAGGCTGGTCTGGCCCCACAGGGTGGACGCCTGCTCTCAGGCTCTCAAAGCATGCTGCGGCCAGTACCCAGGTACCACCTGCCCTTGGGAGGGCTCGGCATGGCCCAGGGACAGAGACAGGCAAGCTCATGCATGGGTTAGTATCACAGAGGGTAGTACCATCACCACATACAGAGTACCTGGGAATAACCTACTTTGAGGGCTCAAATGCAGATAGGTCTTCTGCCTTGGGCTTGAGGCTAAACCAGCAAAATAAAATGAAGAAAAACAAAAACATACCCTGTGATATCAACAATGTCACATGTGCCATTTGCAAAATGCTCAGACAGGCCTGAAATTGTGACAAGTGACTTCATTTGTTTGTGTTTATGGCTGGGAAACAGGTCTCTCCGGCTTCCAGCACTCCAGGTCCCCATGGCTGAGGGCCCAGCTCACCGCAGCAGCTGCAAAGATGAGACTGCTTCGGGGGCCCAGACAGGGGATCCGGGGGCTGGGGAGGGGACGGTGCTGGGGTAGCTCCTTCAAGGGCGGACTGGCTCACTTGGCCCAGGGGTCATTTTACCTCTAGGCTCCCTGCGTGAGGCCTCACTTGACTTCTCCTTCTGTTAACTGTTTAATAATTTCATTTCGGAAGGGAAACCCAGTAAATGACGGGAGCAGAGGAAAGCAGAATGTGCACTGGGGTAAAGTCTTTCCTTTCCGGTTATGCTAGTAAAAGGAATTCTCTACCGGGTGCCAATACTAAACTGGAGTTCGGGAGAATTCCGGGCTCCTGACTATACCCATCAACAATGGCAAGGAGGTAAGGAGCCCTTGGGAATTTTCAGATACAGCTCAACTATTGAAAACAGATACTCCTGGGGCGCCTGGGTGGCTCAGTTGGTTAAGCATCTGCCTTTGGTTCAGGTCTTGATACCAGGAGTCCTGGGATCAAGCCCCACAGCAGGCTCCCTGCTCAGTGGGAAGCCTCCTTCTCCCTCTTCCCAGCCCTTACTCATGCTCTCTCTTGCTCTCTCTCTAATAAATAAATAAAATCTTTTTTTTTTTTTTTAATAAAATCTAAACAACAACACCAGATACTCCTTAACCTGGGACACCACTTTAAAGACTAAGGTAAAGAATAAAAAACCTATCTAAACCATCAAGATCGAAACTGAATGAACAGTCTAATCTTAATGACACCTCTTTTACAGGCATGTGCCTGACCCTGGGCTATCAGTCAGAAGCAGGTGACTAGTAGGATAGGCCATTTCTGCTTTGCCCAATGTGAGAGAAATACACTCTTGGGCTGACATGTATACGGGATGTAACCTCCTCTAAAATGTTGAAAGCTCAAAGTATCAGTAGAGAACGATCTGAAACTACTAGCAACATAAATGAAATTTCACTTTTTAAAACGTTAAGCTTCTTCTAGATAGTTACATGTTAAGTATGAAAAAATGTTAAAAATTCAGGATTTAGGGGGCGCCTGGGTGATTCAGTGGGTTACAGCCTCTGCTTTTGGCTCAGGTCATGATCCAGGGTCCTGGGATGGAGCCCCGCATCGGGCTCTCTGCTCAGCAGGAAGCCTGCTTCCCACCCCCCTCTGCCTGCCTCTCTGTCTACTTGTGATCTCTGTCTGTCAAATAAATAAATAAAATCTTAAAAAAAAAAAAAAATTCAGGATTTGGTTTCTTTAAAACAAGAACAGAATTTTTTTATAGTCCTTGCATTTAAAAACCCAAAAAGACCATTCTCAACAGCCTCTGTTTCGTTTTGCTTTCTCAAGAAGTAAGACAGCTCCCTGGGCAGAACTCCCCTTGGCTTAAAAGACAGAATCGCTTTACTGCTAAATGATGGATCAAAACCCATCTCGTAACAGTGATTCATTTCATCTGAGCTTTTAACACAGGCTCCCCTTCCATCAGGCCAATGGGTTCACAGTCATTGGTGGATTAAATTCCCTTTCTGGCATGAGTTAAAAAATTTCCTCAAGTACATATAAAAAATGGTAACAGTCTAATGACTCGGCTGCTCAGGAAACCAGATGCCAACCTCACATTTCATTAACAACCGTCCTGATCGGAGAAGGAATGGAGACTCCATACCTTTTTGATGGTATTGTGTTTGCTGCTGGTGCCACCCCGGTCGGAGTTCTCGTTGTGCAGAATATCCAAGGCTGTCTCCCTCTCTTTGAGTTTCAGGGCCTCGATCTCAGTCTTGAGTTCATTTAGCTGCTCCTGCAAATGCTTGCTCTTCTCCATGTACTCCACTCTGTCAGCAAAAGGACAGTGTGTGTCACAGCTTTTGGTGGCCCTGAAACATGGGATTCAGGGCCCCATGCAGTCCAGGGTCCACGTCTCTGCCTAGCCACTCCCAGGCTGAGAGAGCCTGGGCCCATCACCTAACAGGTCGGGGTAATGCTCACAGAGCTATGGTCAGAATTAAGTAAAAGCAAGTGCAGGAAAGGCCTCTGGTAAACTCTCATAAAGTAGTCTCTACAAATACCCATGACGGCAGAGAGCTTTGAGTTCTGCACAAGCAACGACACATGAATCAACACTCCCGGCAACCAAGACAATTTCCTTGTCTCAGTCCTGCCCTGGTAAGTGATTCTGTTCAAGTGACCTCTTCTGATAGGCCCTGGCCACATCCCGACTTGTTTTGCGATATCATCTCCTAAAGAGCATGCAACCCCAGGAAGAAAAAGATCCCCGCCATCGCCTGCAAGTAAATACTCTGTATCTGTGACGGTGAAAATCTGGAAATCATCCTCAAGGTGTCTGCCTTCAAGGGCATCAGGCAAACCACGCAACACAAACATAGGCACTTTCTGTAGCGAAGCCCATGGCTGGCATGTGGAGTCTGTCATGTACACCGGTAATAAGGAAACATAAAGTATAAAAAAACAGGACTCAACAGAAAGTAGCCTCACCTGCTCACAACCATGAAATGCTCCCTGTGCCTGGTCATCGGAGAAAGGCTGGAAGGGCAACTGGGACAGCAGATACCACAGATAAAGAGGCCGTGGCTGCTCAGCCTGGGCTCCAAGGAGACACTGTCCTGAGAGAGCAAGCCCAAGGATACTGGACAAGGTGAGAACCTCACACAGGCCTCACACAGAGACTCACATAGGCTTGGAGCTGAATCCTCGTTCTGCCCCTCACCAGCCCTGTGATGCTGGATGAGCTCATTAAACGATGTAGATCTCATTTATAAATGTCACACTAAAACCTACCTCTGATGTCAGCTTGATGTTCGTTAGCAGGAATGAAATGAGACAATGCTAGAAAGCCCCGCCACCCAGGCATTCTACATGGTTCTCCAGCAAGCCGTGGCACAAGCGGCCAATTTGGGGGTATAGCTCAGTGGTAGAGCATTTGACTGCACAAGCAGCCAATTTACCTACGGCTGGGAACTGGGGGAACTGCAGCCGGATTTCTTCTGCAGCGAGACTCCTTGCTTGCCTCGGTTCCACCAACCAGGAAAGGAAGGAGGAGCGCACAGCAGAAGCCGCTACGAACAGGGCAGGCAGGGCTCAGCTCAGGGCTGCCCCAAGCAGCAGGGCTAGCCTGACCCAGATGTTTGCTTTCCTCTGACCTTGAACCCAAGTCTCTTCCCTGACCCTCATTCTAAACCTGGGAAGTGCCACCCGCGCCTGTCTCAAGCGCCAGAGAAGACAACCAGGAAACCTGTTCTGTTCCCGTGTTCGGACATTATCACAGGCTCTACCTCCATGCGAACAGCAGTCTGACTAACTCGGAGATCCCTGACAAGCAGTCCTAGACTGTAGATGAGGTTTCAAGCCGCCATAAACTCCAGGTCACCAATCAAGGATCATTGTTAGCCTGCAAGACTGAATGCTGGCGTGATGTCCTTCACTTCTGATGAGGAAATTCTTCCTTCAGAGGGTGGGAACAGAGCAACCCCTGCAGGGCTAGTGACAGGCTCCTATGGTGACCCTCCACATTCTCCAGGTCCAGATGGCCCCACTCTAGCTGGGGAGGGGACAAGGTCAGCGGGGAGGGGACAAGGTCAGGGGGGACTACGTACTTTTCTTTCTCTATCTCCATGGAAAGCCGCTTCATGTCAGTATCCTTGAAGTCGAAAGACAGGCTGTCACCAATGAGGTTGAAGCTTGGTATATCAGGAGGCAGTGGTGCTGGAATTGGGTTCATGGGCTATGAATGAGAAATCTCCAGTTAGGAGGGCCAGGTTCTATGAGAACTGAGCCACTGCTGTGTTTACCATCCCCCTCCAGCAGCCACAGAGGCAATGGGCACAGCTCGGGCCCTGCTCCCACCCAGCACCACCATGGCCTCGCATCACCACTGTCACTCATTTCTCCTCCTCCAATCTACCCATGTTGGCTGCTGCCAGGTGATAGACCCCAAAGATCTCAGATCCAGGTAAATCATTACATTCCTCTCCCCTCAAACCTTTAACAGCTCTTCGTGCTCAGCCAAATTGAAAAACAAACTCCTACTCACTTCTTCGTTGAAGAAGACCCCGGGCCCTGGGCTAGGAGCTGGAGAGGCAGAGAACAAGACAGAGTCCCTAGCTTGGAACAGCTGAAAGTATTATCCAGTCAACAGAGGTGCTCATAGACCATCATGGTTAGGTAAGAGAGATGCTGTAGCCAGAGAGTAAACAGTGGCCAAGGGAGCTGGAGAAGGCTTGCTAGAAGAGATGCTGCTTCTGCTGGCACCAGATGATGTGCCAGAGGAAAAAGCTTAACCGGCAAGAGGCATGGAACTGGGCAGCGCAGAGAAGGCTCAGTGAGAACGCTGACGGAGGCAGGTGGGAGACAGAACCAGACCCTAAGGAGCTACCCTGCATGCTGAGGGGCTTGGGTTCAGATGGAGACAGAGGAGGGCTTGAAGCAGAGGATGAAGGGATTAGATGTGAGGACTTTCTCATCCCAAAACAAAGGGTCATCTCAAATATGGTCTCAATCTAGTCTAGCTTTTCCGAGGAACTGGTTGCCCTAACCAAACGTGAACAGTACCATTTCTGTTCCTTTGCTGAAATCACTGCTCTCCCTATACACAATCTCTCTTTCAAGGCCCTTCTCAAATACTAGGATTTCTCACCAAAGCCTTTCTAGACCCCTCTTGGCCAGATGGCAACTCTCTGCTATGCATTAACATTGTGTTTCTGGTTCTGTTAGGGCACTTCCCTAACTCCGCCCTGTAAAAAAAAAATCCCTTTTGGCTATGTCTTCTTCCTCACTGTTGGCAAGTTTCCTAAGGGCAGGAAGATCTGCCTCTCTCTTCACCCTTGGATCCTTGGCTGAGTCTGGGACGGCATCTGGGAAAGGGGAGAGGCCCCGAGTACTAATCTGAGATGATGACAAGGCCTGAGGCAGACTGCCTGCGTGGGTGTTGAAGGTGGTGCAGAGAGGGGGCTTCTGGGGTACTAGAACGTTCTGTTTTCTGATTTGGGTGCTGGATGCATGGGTGTATTGAGTTTGTGAGAATTCATCAAGCTGTACACTTATAATCTGGGCACTTCTCTGTACATACGCTATAGTCCATCAAAATTTCCGAAAAGATGGGCACAGAGTGCTGCACTGTGGGTGAGAACAGACACTGGTACGACCCCTGTAGAGAGCATCTCGACGGAAAACCTAACCCCACGGCTCTATTTATGAGAAGTTATTCTACCAGTATATTCACCGTATGTGCGAAGATTTGTGCTCAGGGTATTTTCTGTAGTTTTGTTCACAACTGCAGAAGAAAACAGACTAAACACTCATCCACAGAGAACCACTTAAATGAATTACAATCCATCCGTACTGCGAAATATGATTAAAAGACTGATATGAACTCCTCCACAACTTATTTATTTACCGCGTGTAGAGTGTATAAAGTTTGCTCCAGTGTGCGTTGTTTTATTTATTTCTAAGATTTTATTTTTGAGTTATCTCTATACCCAACATGTGACTCGAACCTGCCATGGCGAGATCAAGAGTCACATGCTCTTATCGACTGAGCCAGCCACGAACCCCCCACATCTCAGGTGCCCAGCCCAGACAGTGGCAACCTGCGGCAGGACCAGCAGCCCACTCAACCCACCGGGCCGTGAGAGACAATAAGGAATGGCTGGCTTGGGGTAACCTAGAGAACCGGAGCAGATGACAGGAGCACACTGCTCACATTTCCCTCCACCTCAAACCCTGAGCTACTTCAGTCGCTGTGCACCTCTTCACTGCCCATGCCGTACGAGTGGCCAGTGCGTGTGTTTGTGCCTGTGGGTTACACGCGCACACCTGTGTGGTGGCTGAAAACACCCCCCCAGTCTCTTGCCCACCTAGCTCGTTCTGACATCCCCTCTAAGAGCCTGCCCAGGTGCCACCCTATGCCTCTCCTGCTGCTCCTCAGGCTGGGCTACATTCTCCTCCAGGCCCCTGTGCACCCGGTCTGGGTACAGACTGAGCATCTGCCTGGTATTACATGGAACAGAATAGTCTACTGAACTGAATGCACAGAGGAAGGGGCAGGGAAGACTTCTCTATTCACTGTGTGGCCCTGTTAAATTTAAGTCTGCCTCCTTGTCCCAAAATTGAGTCTGGAAGCTTGTTTTTACGTGGCAATCATTCATTCTGAGGTACATGGGGTACCCCTTCCCAGAACTACAATGACAATATATGGTATATGCAGGTAGCTGAAGGTTACATTCAGCTTGGCATCCAGAGCCTATCCTCTTCTGAGGATAACCTGGGACTATACTACTTAGAATAAGAAAAACATTTCAGAGCTGGGAAAGGCCCTGCTGCCTGTTATCTAAGTAACTGAACAGGTGACTTGTCCAAGGCCAGACGGCAGACCAGGCATCCTCTCCAGTCCCCAGCTGCAGGCCCAAAGCAGCACTCACTCTGCCATGGCCACCCGGGGAACCAGAGAAAGCAGGGGAGCAGAAGGGCTGGGAGGGTAGGGAAAGCTGTGAGGTCTGCAGCAGCTCAAGGCTGGCAGCCCCCAGCCAGGCTCACCGGGTATGTGGGCTTGGTGGTGATTTCCAGGAGCTTCTGCTTGGCTCTTCGCTCTGCCTCACGGGCTTCCTGCAGGTCCTGCTTCAGCTGATCAGCCTCCTTAGCCCTGCAAGGAAAGGAGGAGCCAGTCAGCTCCACGAAGGCGACAGGTGGCAGAAAGCAAGCACTCTGCGCCACTATTCCCCTGGAAATGAAGGTCATGGGTTAATCCTGAGGATGGCACCAGATCAGGCAAACAAGGCCAGTGGCTGTGGGGGCATTTATATGAAAATCAGAACTTCCAAAGCAAGGACAACATTCCTGAGTTCTGTTCATTGCAACAGTAAATCTAAACCAGAAGAGCAGGGAAGCTAGTGGGCAGAAGTCAAGTTCAAACCTTTGCAGTTGGTGGAGTGGGAGGAGAAGTGGGGGAGGAGCTAGCAGCTTCCTCTGCTTCACTTCTGGGTGAGAGTGGGCTGGGCAAAGGTACAGTACAGTGGATCGGAGGTCTTATATTGGATTCTGAAGGGCAGCATGGGAGAAAACTGATTCTTCACAGCCCCTAAGTAAAACACCTGCAGGCCTGGGGCCAACCTCAAGCAAGATGACGAGCACCAACGCTGAGGGTGTCACACCTCACCCTGCAAGACACAGGACCCAGGGGGCCCGGCCCAACATGCATCAGTCAGCAGGGGAAGTGACCTGCACACAGAAAGAAAGGGGCCCGAAACAGGGCAGGAAACCAAGAACCATATTCCCAGAACGACATGCAAAAAATGGAGAGGAAACTGTAGTGAATGCACCTTGGTAGCAAAAAGCCAAATTCAAGTTTTCTGAATCAACAGAGCCAAACACTGTGGGGAATGCGCCAGTGTTAATCTGAAGATGACAGGGCCAGAACAATCCCGAGCCTAGAATAATCTTTGGGAAGTAGAGACTACAGTTGCATCCTTCAACCTGGTTGTGAGCTGGCCACAAAGAGGATCCTGGCCCTCCCCTCCTATCTGCCTCAGGAGCCTTAGCACCAAGAAGGGATGCAGGGAAGGGGGTTCCTCCTTACTTCGTTAAAGGTAAATAGCTGCTGTCTCCCCACAATTCCCCTAAATGAAAAGGGAAAAGAACCACATTTTTTTAAATATAAGAAGAGCCTGCTTACAGCTCCTCAGCTGAAAGCAGCTGGCGGCTGTGCTTGATGGCTTTCCTGCCAACACAACTCAGAGGGACGGCGGTTTATCACAGGCCCAAGCATGACCAGAGATCCACTCAACAAGAGAACTGTGTTCCTGAGCCTTTTTACTAATTCCAGCCCTCAAACCCTCTATCGGCTTAGGTACCAGTTCTCACCAACCTGTCAAGGGAGGAGCCTCCCCCCGCCCCAGAAGATGGAGAAGCAGCTTGCGGACAAGTGCAGTCAAGCTCTGCAAGACCGGATGGGCCTTCGCCTGAGCCCCAGGGCCCGGGACTCCCGACCTCTCACCTCCTCTCTGACTCCTCGGCCATCTTCAGTGCCAGCACCTCGGCCTCCAGCACCTTCTGCTCCATCAGGCGCTTCTCCTCCTCTGTCCGAATGGCTGTAGCCTTGATGCGCTGCATTTCCTGTTCAGCCTCTGCAGCCTTCTGTGCCAGGAGTTTGGCCTCCTCCTCTGTGATTTGGGCCTTTTCTGCCAACAGGTCAGCCGTCTCCTCAGACCGCATCTGGAGAAGAGCACTGTCAGCTGAGAGGGGGACCACGTACCCATCATCCCCCTCCAGCTGTGGCCTCAGACATTCAGGTCAGCGAGAACCAGGGTCTCCAGGGCCCTGCCACTGAAAGTCCCGTCAGAGGACACTTGGGCACGGGATGACAAGCCACACTTTCAACTGTTTGGAAAGGTTCTTCAGGTTCTGCCTACGGGGAGCAAGAAGAAAGTGCCTTTCTGAGTGTCCACTTGAGTTGAGGCATATGCCGTATGAGGAAGAAAACCAACTTTACCTTGTTTTTTCCTTTTAAATCAGTGGTTTAAACCAGTAGAGACTGCTCCCCTGGGAGACAGGTAACAATGTCTGGAGGCATTTTTGATTGTCACAAGTGGTGGGGGGGGCGTGCTACTGGCATCTAGCGGGTAGGGGTCAGGGACACTGCTAAACATCCTGTGAGCCACTGGACAGCTCCCACCATAAAGGGTGATCTGCCCTAAGTATCAACTGAGAAGCCCTGCTTTATTTATTTATTTATTTATTTTTTGAAAGATTTTATTTATTTGACAGACAGAGATCACAAGTAGGCAAAGAGGCAGGCAGTGGGGTAAGCAGGCTCACCTAAGAGCCCAATGTGGGGCTCGATTGTGATCATGACCTGAGCAGAGCCAAAGGCAGAGGCTTTAACCCACTGAGACACCCAGGCGCCCCAAGAAGCCCCACTTTAAAGGCGAGGCCCAGTCAAAGTGGGGCTTGGCCGCACATGAACTTCACCAGTCCGCCTCCGCCGACACAGGTGGAACTGATTTTTTTTTTTTTTAGCTGAAATGTCAAAGCATATGTTAATAATCTGTGGTCGTTGGGAGGCTTAACTTCCTAAACCCACGTGAGTCCCCATGTAGCCTCCAGGGGCCCAGACCCCCAAAGCAATCACCAGAGCTTCGTTGGCCATTGTCGCCTCTTCTTTCATCTGCAGCAGCCTCCTCTCCAGCTCGTCCCTCGTGCGCTCTGCCTCCTCCCTCATCTGCTTCTCTCGAGCAAGTCGCTGCCGCTCCATCTGAGGGCCAATGACAGTGGCCACTGAGTCACGGAACCCATGGCCTGCAGTGCCACAGAGGCCCGAGAATGCCCAGTGTCCAGAGTCCCCCAAGGAGACCCTCTTCTCTCCCCTTTACTTTAGGTTGCCAGTGTCATTCTTGTCACCCGCCACCCTTTGTCCTTCGAAAACAGCTGCAGGATCGAAGGCTGTGTCCCTTGAAAAAACGTCTAGAGGTGAGAGAACAAACACAACAATAAAAAGGCAAGCCCTGTCAAGTGTACCCAGATCAAAGGTGCCATTCTTCCACACTGTGTGCTGAAATGGCCACCCTGCCAATATCCCTTTTTGTTGGGAGACCTCATGTGGCTCTGCCCTGCAGCTGACAGGACACAATGCAGGTCCCTTCTCCCTGAGACAGAGCCCCAGAAACACACCGCTCACTTCTGGCTGGAAGAGCCACTTTGCCATTTCTCTTCCACACGGACCCCTCCCACATCTCTAATTTCTTCCCCAGTCGCTCCTGCCGCTGACCCATGGAGAAGATGGAATGGTTCTACGTGAGACATCGGGAGTTCACACAGTGTGTGTCATGGTGGGGAAGCTGCAATGCCACCATACAGGGGCCCAGCCTCACGCAGAGGCAGCTCCTGGCCAGGACTGTGACAGGAGGGAGCTGAGCAGGGAACACAGCAACCTCCCCCAACCCCGTCCTTAAGGCACCGGTACAAAGCCACTGCTGCCTCCCATGCCTTCTGGATCACTGTATTAATTGGGCCACATGCAGAGCTTAATAAGGGGAACAAGCACAGGACAAGTGCTATTCTCTGTGATCGCATGGTATTAACTGAGTTCAGAAAGCAGAAGCCAGAAGTGACCACAGCTCTATTTTCTTCCTTATATAGAGCACATTTAATTACTTCTTGCTTCAATCTTCTCCCAAACACAAGATTTTTAAGACTGCTGCCTTTTCTAAACACTGAGCCAAAAAAAGGGCATTGGGCCTCGAAGGAATAATGCAAAGACAGCAATAAAATACTGTAAATTCTTCTCCAATTTTCCACCTGCAGATCAGTGAAAAGCTTGGCCAATTTTTTTTTTCCTAATTTCCACTGCATTATGATTTCCATTAGGTAGATTACTGTACCTCCATTATTCTCCACTTGAAAAAAATCCCAGGAAACCACCTTCTGTTCCCAGCACTGCACTTTCCTGAGACCGCCACCCTCTAATAAGGGGCCTCCTGCCTACAAGGTCGTTTCAGTCTGCAAAGGCTTTCAGGGGCAATGGTCCTTTGATCTGAGACCGAGAAGACATACCATTAGCTCCACTGGACAGATGGGAAAACTGAGGTCTGGGAGGTAAGTCATTTACTAATGTCACATACTAAGTTTCCCATCTGGCTCCAAGGTCTGTGTCTATTCCACTGGGCCATGAAGTCCTCAGCCTGTGGCTGCCAGATGCCAGGGACATGTCTCTGGTGTTCTACAAGCAGTGCAGGCCAGGGCCGTTTGCATTCTATTCTCTGCCAACAGCTCCGAGGCTGTCGCACTCATTGCCATTTTCAGATCTCTCACTTCTAAGCTTTGCTTGTCTGAAAAGAGGTCAAAGAAGGCTCTTCTTGAAGTTGCCACCTAGACCTGTGCTGGCTCAGGAGTATTTCTTTGTCCAAGAAAACCCACTCCACCACCGTGGCCCCCAAAGCAGCCCAACAGTCTGTCGTCTCACAGAGCAAAGGGATGGAACGCTGAAGGCATGCTGGCTAAAACTGGGCATTTCGTTCCAAATCTCAGGGCAGGGAGCCAGCCTCACTGGAGTCCCCACATCAGAGAGCTGCACACAGACTAATGATTACACCTCTGAGCCTACAAGTCCTGAGGGCAGCTGACTGCAGCTGCTGCTACTCTGTCTAGGAGTTGGTCCAAAACCACAGTGGATATTCTCGGCAGCGAGGCTCAGATTAGTTGTGTGGATTTCGGTGAGTCAACATGATTTGTGAGTAGAAAACAATGATGCGGACTGTCCAGTCTGCTGATAAGCACTCCCAGCACCTCCCACCATGGGCAACATGCCGCCTGGGCTGACCTGTGGCAGGGAAGTGGGGCCGGAGTCTAATTAGCATTCCCTCAGCAAGCATGAGACGCTGCTGTGCATTCTACCACCATCTAATTAGAAAAGGACAAGGCTGGGCAAAGGAGACAGGCAGGCAGAAAGAAAGCAAGCTAGTTAGGTGGACAGACTATGGGTGGATGGATGGATGGATGGATGGACGGACGGACGGATGGACAGATGGATGGACATAGGCTTGCCTATCCCTTCCCAAGCCTGCATTAATCACACTTCACTTACTTAAGTGGGGAAATACTAGAAATGTTTCTTTTACATATGCTGTCAGAGTTTATTCCTCCTTTCAGAGCAGACACCCCATTGGCTGGGCATCAGCCAGTGAAGATCCAACAGAGATAAAATGAGAGAAGGTGTACCTATGGCTGAACGACACCTGTCAGCCCATGACCGCTGCTCACCTCCCAGGCCAAGACCACGAAGCAGCGACAAGGGTGGTTCAGACACGGTCTTGCTCACCTGCTTTCTAGCCTTCTCCTCCCTGGCCTGGGCTTTCATCTGCTGAACTTCCAAAGAATCGGCCTTCCTTCTCCTCATAAAAAGGTCATGGTTCCCGATACAGAGCTGGAGAATCTGTGGTTGGAAGCAGTGGCAATGTTAAAGCCAGAAGTTTACTTCACTGCCTACCAGCTCACTCGCCCTATGGCGTATTGGTTTCAGGGCTCTTGGGGTCAGCAGAAAACCTGAGAAATAAAGCACGGAGTGAAACACCGAGGCCCTCCCTACTACCGGCCTCCAGGGCTCTCTGCTCCGGAGATAGGCAAAACGGAGGTGCCTTAAGGATGCCAGGGGGGCAAAAATCACAAATGAGGAGAAGGACAGATGACACTTCTGCATGTCTTCTGGCTGCATCTCATTCTCCTAAGATGTAGCTCTGCAGAGGAGGGAGGGTAGGAAAGTTCATTCAATAGATTGGGCTGGGACAACAGGTGATTCACATGGAGAAAAAGAAGCTGGGCCCCTCCCTTACACCATACACAAAAATCAGAAGGATTAAACATTTATTTATTTTTATTTTTTAAAATATTTTATTTATTTATTTGACAGAGACACAGCGAGAGAGGGAACACAAGCAGAAGGAATGGGAGAGGGAGAAGCAGGCTTCCCTCCAAGCAGGGAGCCTGATGCGGGACTCAATCCCAGGACCCTGAGATCATGACCTGAGCCGAAGGCAGATGCTTAATGACTGAGCCATCCAGGTACCCTGGATTAAAGATTTATATATTTATTTTATATTAAGATTTTATTTATTTATTTGACAGAGATCATAGGTAGGCAGAGAGGCATGCAGACAGAGAGGGGGAAGCAGGCTCCCTGCTGAGCAGAGAGCCCAATGCAGGCTCAATCCCAGGACCCTGGGATCATGACTTGAGCTGAAGGCAGAGGCTTAGCCCATTGAGCCACACAGGTGCCCCGGATTAAAGATTTAAATGTGAAGACTAAGCCCTTGAAATTTTTTAAGAGAATGTAGAAGAGGGGCGCCTGGGTGGCTCTCTGCTCAGTGGAGAGCCTGCTTCCCCTTCTCTCTCTCTGTCTGCCTCTCTGCCTATTTGTGATCTCTGTCAAATAAATAAATAAAATCTTTAAAAAAAATGAGAGAGAGAGAATGTAGAATATCTTTATGATCAGAGGATAAAAAAAGATGTCAAGGGGTGCCTGGGTGGCTCAGTGGGTTAAGCCGCTGCCTTCGGCTCAGGTCATGATCTCAGGGTCCTGGGATCGAGTCCCACATCGGGCTCTCTGCTCAGCAGGGAGCCTGCTTCCTCCTCTCTCTCTCTCTCTCTCTCTCTGCCTGCCTCTCTGCCTACTTGTGATCTCTCTCTGTCAAATAAATAAAATCTTTAAAAAAAAAAAAAAAGATGTCAAACAAGACACAAACAGTACAAATGACTAAGGAAAAGATGTATATATTTGTCTATATTAAAATCAAACATTCTTTGTTAAGACCTTAAAAAGGGAGGGAAAACAAGCCACATGATGGGAGAAGGTATAACCAATATAGAGTACAAACATCCCTGAAAATGATGACCGAAGGGCATCAAATGCTTGACAAAAGAGACAATGAGCTCAGGGAGGGCATGTGTTGTAATAAGCACTGGGTATTATATACAAGACTGATGAATCACAGATCTGTAGCCCTGAAACAAATATATGTTAATTATTACAGACAAATTATATGTTAATTAATTAAATTAAAAATTTTTTAAAAAGACAATAAGCTTGACCAAAAAATATACAAAAAGATGTTCAACTTCATTAGTAAATAGATAGATGCACATTAACTTGCACTGAGATACTATTTCATATGCACAAGAGTGACAAAAAAAATGTTAAAGGCTGATAATATAAGCACGGAAGATTCAAAAAAGGAAGTTGCACCCACTGCATGGGATCTGCCAATTAATTCACCTTCTTTGAAAAACAACATGGTGTAATCCTGAATTTGGACAAACACTACAGCCTTGCATCTGTACTCCTAAGCAGATACTCTCTAGAGAGACTACTGCAGGAGGCAGGTACAAAAATGTTCACAACAGCCTGGTTAAAATGGCAGAGAACTAAAAGCAATTATTCATTAATAGAAGAATGACAAATACACACACACACATATATCCATAAAAGGAATACTATACAGCAATGAAAATAAAGGGATCGTATCTTGAAGCATCAACAGAGATACACCTCAGAAAATAATAATGTATGAAAAAAGGTGACAGAAGAACACAGACAGTTGATAGCACTTGGTATACTTCAAAAGGTCACAAAACTTAACAGTATATTCATTTTGCTATATATGAAGTCAAGTTCTGAGGAAAAGCAAGGGAATAATAGGCACACAGCTTAGAATGGTGATCACCCTTGGGGAGGTGGGTGGGGGAAGCCAGCGGGATGCTAACATGAAGGGTTCTAACAGTACTGGAAGTGTGTTGTTTCTTAAAGCTGGGTAGTGGGTACATAGATGTTCATTTTTGCCCCTTTTTATACCTAATACACATACTTATCCTTTTATATGTATAAAGTACCTCCATAAAAATAATTTTTAAAAATTTCACATCATGGGCACCTGAGTGGCTCAGTTGTTAAATGTCTGCCTTCAGCTCAGGTCATGATCCCAGAGTCCTGGGATCGAGGCCTGCATCAGGCTCCCTGCTCAGCAGGAAGCCTGCTTCTCCTTCTCCCACTCCCTCTGCTTGCATTCCCTCTCTCACAGTCTCTGTCAAATAAATAAATAAAATATTTTTTTAAAAACTCCACATCATAAAATCTAGGTTTGACTTGTTAGGTTAAGCTAAAGGGAAGAGTCTTTCAAGGTCTACTGGAAAAGCGTGTAGCAGGTGAGGTATCCTTCTACACTTCACTCGAGGTTATGGGGCTCTCTGCTCGGCTAGAAGCCTGCTTCTCTCGCTCTTCCACTCCCCCTGCACTCTCTCTCTCTGTCAAACAAATAAATAAAAAATCTTAAAAAAAAAAAAAAGCACTCAGAAAAAAGTATCTCAGAAAAACTACAGTTATCAGTAACAAAAACTGGGATCTCAACTTACCAGCTTATTAACACGAAGCTTTGACGAGTTAAATTTGAAGACATCGATTTTCTTATCCAATGGCTTAATAGTAAACTGAAAGAAGGAAGCAGAAAACAGTTTCAGTCTCACAGCCTAGAGTGTGAGCACCAACTGGGAAATTCCACAAAAGCAGCAACCAAGCTGGCAAAGACCCAGCATGAGGCTGCTGTGCCTTGTCCTGGCTTCCTGGTGCCTGGGCACTAAACCATGGTAAATTATAAGCGGCTGAGGGCGCCAAGTCTGGGGCTGTGGAAGTCCAGGATCCTGGAAGGTGTGCTGTCAGCACCATCTTGGGCTTTGTAACTTGAAACACCAGCCTTCAGTGGGCCCCACTGTGAGGCCAACAAATGGGAAGCCTATTGCAGAGCCACAGGCCCAGTTCTGCCTTCAGGAAGCTCACCACCTAGCAGGAACCAGACTAATGACGGTCAGTTACTCGAGAAATTACATCATCTATTAGTGCCTCACTGGGAAGCACAAATCACAAATGTCATGGGGGTTCAGCATCAACCTACCATAAGTGGGAGGGGAACTTCAGCTGGTCAGACAAATAGAGTATGAGAGGGAAGTTAAAAGGTCGGACGGAGGGCCATTCGGGACAGGGCAAGCAACAAAAATGAGGGAGAGATAAGGAAATGAGCTGTGTGTGTGTGTGAGAGAGAGAGAGACACACACACACACACTATTAGCTCTCTGATGACTAGCTGTCATGAGCTCAGACTGGGAGGAAGGCAAGGGTAGGCTGGGGTTTGATGGGGCAGCACACAGGTCATCACTCCAGGTTCTGAACATGGGGATTCTCAGCTAAAAGCTATTAATAAAAGGAATAAAGTGTGAAGAACAGACTGTGGTAGAAGAGGGAAACTGGTCCTGAAATCAAAGGGGAGAGAAAGCTGAGTAAGGACAGAGTGGTAGCCAAGTAGGAGATCCCAGGACCAGACCGCTAGGCACAGAAGCATACGAAGAACAAATGGCAACCGCTGTTCTCAACCATTCCTGATCAGACCAGTCGGATCCTCAGTTGCAAAGATGCACTGAGAAAAATGAGTACCTATTCCCAAGAAAGATGTGCTAAGCAGATAAATACGTCTGTGAAGATAAATTCTTGGGTATGTCTTTTGCATGTTATTTTGTCCGGGGAGGAGTCAGCACATGGAGGAAAATGATCCTTCGGTTAGCTTTTGGTCAAGCCAACTTGGAAGCACTATTGCTTTCATGTAGGTTATTTGTAAATTTCGTGAGCTTATTTTTGGCTTTGAAGTCAAACCCCGGAGCTGTCAGTGGGAAACCACAAGTAGTGGGGAAACCACAGGCTATGTGCTAGGTCCGGACGTGTACAAAGAATCAATGGATCACTTAAAATAAACCAACATTTCTGTTTTGACAGCACAGCTGTCATGCATAACTACTAAGACTACTTCCTATTATGTCAAGTCAGCTTGAGGTCCTCTTACTGCCTGAGTTATTGACGTGATGGAACATGATGGCACCCTGCCCCTGGAGAGGGTGTATTAGGGTTTATTGTGTCAGGCTGTACTAGGGGAGACTTTAAGCCTTGGATTCTGTGAAAAACGAGTGTCTTGGGAGCCTTTAGCACACAAATGTGTGGATATGCAGTAAACAGACTTTATGAAATTAGAGATAAAAAACTACCACACCATAGCATACCTACTGCTTTAAGTCACGGGGATCGTTCAACTGAAGTACTTTAAAAAAGAAACACCTAAGTGCTGCTCTTCTGGGCTACTTACAGAAAATTCGAGAGCCAGCATGTTTTGAATTACGCAGCTCGATCTGTCTCATCAAGCATGGCTGAGGAGATCTCAACCACATTACTGGAAACCAGGGGCCTGGGGTTCCCTTTCTCGAGTTACTATTAGGGAAGGGAAAACAGGAAATCTGTTCCAGTGGGGGCTCCACACAAGCCGTCACCATTCCTCACTCCACATTTGGCTTCCCAGCTCTGCGGGTGCCAATACGTCACTGAGCACCATCCGGGCCCGCTGCCTTCTGCCCAGTTCCCTGTGTTCTCAGGACTCATGCTCTGCACCCCCACCACCAAAGCCCCCCACCCCACCCCGGGGCCAGGACTTCAGGGAACATGGAGCTCAGCCCCTGCTAGTCCCTTCACAGATCACAGCTTGCCTGATTCCTCTGCAGCTCCGCTCCCTGTATCAGGCCCCTAATCTTGCTGCATGTTTTTAGGAGAAGGAATCAGAGTTGGGGTGAGAGCACCTGTGAGTGGTAAAACAGAAATGTACTGGGTCACCATCACCTGCACCATCAGTCAGGGCCTTGCTTGACTCTAACGTCCCTGGGGGCTGAGACTGGATTTCCTATATCTTTGTTATAAAACCTAACACAAAGCAGATGCTTGATAATTCCTTGAAAATTAACAAAGAACAAACGAGTGAAGAACTGAACATAAGATGACAGTGTTTGGGAAAGGTCACCATTCTGCATTGAAATATCTGACTTCTAACTTAGCATGTACAGCCAAGTTATTCGAACTGAATTATTCTCAGATTTTCACAAGTAGTTCTGATAGCCTTATTTGTACCATTGCTGCGACACACAGAGATAGACAGGTGGATAGATAGATAGATTAGATAGATAGATATCCCCACATGTATCAAGCACTGGACACTGAAAGAGGACTTAATGTCCCCCACACTTAAATGCACATAGCGAATTTCTCACTAGAAATAGCAAGGCAAGTAACAAGAAAAAGTTACTTTCTGGTTTGTTCACTATTCTTTGGAGGTTCTTCTGGACAAGCTGAGCTCCCCAGCCTCTTGTTAGTCAGCAGGAGGGGTTTAGTGATGCCAGTTGAATAAAAGATGCTGATACCATTCTCTAAACAGAAAACAACAACCCCAAACCCAAAGCCTGGGGATTAAAGGATTTTACTGGTAACAAGGAGCAGTCTGGCTGGGGACCGCTACAGCGAGGAGAGATGGGAAAAGCCCGAGAGCGGCACTGCTGGTGGGTCTGCATGCAAAGCACGTCCTACCTCCTTGTCGCTGTACGAGATGTTTCGGATTTCATTCCACGGGAAGGAGATCTTGGGGGTCAGCCTGTTCTCAGGGTCATAGATGTGAAGCCCCAGAGCATCCACTCCAAGCAGCAACTCGGTGCCCTTTTTATTCTGTAGATTCAATCAAGAGCAGCTACCATCAGCTCCAGCGGAAGTCTGAGATTTTATTCAACTTCCCAAAGAACCTGGCACACACTATTATATGTGACGAGTTCCAAGAGGTCCCAACAAAAGTCACAGCTGCTGTGTAACCCAGGGGGCCTCCAGCTTCCTGAAACTGGGGCAGGCAGAGACAAAATACCATTCTCATGACTCGTGTCCCAGAGAGGGATCACGGGGGGCTTCTGTTACTGGCTCAATGGCTTTAGTCGCAACCTAAGCACTGTTACCTCCAGTTAAACACAGTGGTCGTCCCCAGCCCCCTTATCTGTGGTTTGGCTTTCTACGGTTTTGGTTACAAGGTCTGGAGGCAGATGATTCTCCTTCTGAGTTACTGTCAGGTCAGTAGTAGCTTAATGCTGCACTGTAACACCTAAATCAGTCATCTCACTTCATCTCATCACGTAGACACTTTATCATCTCACATCATCTTAAGAAGGGTGAGTACTACAGTAAGATGTTTTAAGAGAGAGAGAACGCGTTCACATAACTTTTATTAGGGTACACTGTTATAACTATTTTTTATTGTTATTGTTAATTTATTACATTGTGCCTAATTTATAAATTAAACTTATCACAGGTATGCATATATAAGAAAAAAAGCCATAGTATATATAGGGTTTGGTACTATTCACAGTTTCAGACATACGCGGGGGAGACTATTAAAACCAGGTTATCATAGATGTAGAATAAAGACCTGTAGGATTGAATCTCTCTTACATTAAAAGAAAATATTGTACTACCAGAAAGAAAATTCTTTTTTTTTTATTTTTTTATTTTAAAGTATGCTCTATGCCCGAAGTGGAGCCCAACATGGGGCTTGAATTCATGACCCTGAGATCAAGACCTGAGCTGAGATCAAGAGTCAGAAGTCTCGGGGTGCCCGGGTGGCTCAGTGGGTTAATGCCTCTGCCTTCAGTTCAGGTCATGATCTCAGGGTCCTGGGATCGAGCCCCGCATCAGGTTCTCTGCTCAGTGGGAAACCTGCTTCCTTCTCTCTCTCTGCCTGCCTCTCTGCCTACTTGGATCTCTGTCTGTCAAATAAACAAATAAAATCTTTGGGGAAAAAAAAAAAAGAGTCGGATGTCTAACCAACTGAGCCACCCAGGTGCCCCACCAGAAAAAAAATTGGGATCAAAGTGCTGGGATCAAATGGTTTTATGTTAAAATGTATTCTCAGTGTGATAAAGTAAATATAGTAAAATGTTAAAGAACTCAGAAGTGGGTATATATGGGTATCCACTGTAAAATTCAACTTTCTTATATGTTTGAAATTATTTATAATAGGATGTTGGAAAAAAATTAAAAAAATGAATTGTATATAAATGATACCTTGGGGTGCCTGAGTGGCTCAGTCAGTTAAGCATCCGACCCTTGGTTTTGGCTCAGCTCATGATCTCAGGGTCCTGGGATCAAGCCACAGGTAGGGCTCTGTGCTCAGTGGGGAGTCTGCTTGAGATAGTCTCCCTCTCCCTCTGCTCCTCCCACCATGCTCTCTCTCTAATAAATAAATAAATCTTTAAAAAATAAATTATACCTCAATAAAGCTCTATGAAAATTTAACTGCTGGCATATACATTGGTCGGCAGTCAGAGTAGACAGAGGACAAGTGCCCTTCACCCTCAGGTCACTGACCCAGCTGTGGGCCTGGAGGCTACCTCCTTAGGCTGGAGGCCCAGTCACCTATGCTGTGTAGTGTGTCCCTTGTGTTGTGGTGGAAGGAAGCTCTCTGCACAATGACCTAAAGCGCCTGACCCGTTGCTGACAACTAGGACATCGAACCAGTTTCAAGGACAGCAAAACAGGTCTGCAAACCAAGAAGATGCTCAGACTGTGATGAGAAGGACCAATCGAAGAGCAGAGGTCAGGTGGACAAGTGAGCGCTCCAAGATACATCTTTTAGTCCTTCTAACTCTCCTTAAGTCAGGTGCTGTTACCAAACCCTAAAAGAGATTCCTCTTAGTCTGCAAAGCTCTTAAAAATACTGCATTTACATAAGTGAGGCTTTGTACTTTTAAGTGCTACAGTACATTTTGGAAAAGGAGATATTTCATTACGTTTGTGTCTGGTTTAAATTATTTAAAAAAAAAAAAAAGGGTTCTACCCTTTGATTCCTATCATGACCCCCAACACTTCTACAGAATAAACAGAGAGGCAAAGTTCAAGCAGTCTCTTCAATTGTTTTAAGCACTTAAGTTCCTTAGTTGATGTGAAATCACAGGAACTTGAACACAAAAGATACTAAAATATCTACCAGCTATGTCTACTGTGTAACACAAAACACACACACAATTGTGTATTTTAGTCTGACTACTGAGAAATATTTCCTAATACACTGTTTTTTAAGGGCTGTAAAACACTCCTTTTCTAAAATCTAGATGGTGGACATATGGGCCAAGAGGAGTTATGTTGCCAAAACCACAGAAATGTGTTAAACTAGCCTGCCCTTAAACAAACCAGACAATTAGCAAATAGAAATTAGTAAAACTTAAGAAAATAACCTTTTGCATTATTATCGAAAATCTTTTAGGCGCTTGTTTACTATGTGAAATAACAAAACTTACCAGTGTAATTTTATACAAACTAATCCGTTTTTTAAAAGTCTATATTTAGAAAACAAATCAGGGGCGCCTGGGTGGCTCAGTGGGTTAAAGCCTCTGCCTTTTGCTTGGGTCATGATCCCAGAGTCCTGGGATCAAGACCCACATCCAGCTCTCTGTTCAGCAGGGAGCCTGCTTCCTCTTCTCTCTCTGCCTGCCTCTCTACCTACTTGTGATCACTGCTGTCGAATAAATAAATAAATAAATCTTAAAAAAAAAAAAAAAAAGACAAATGAGGTAGAAAGCTATTATTTAAAATGTATTGCAATTTACTCAAATTTCATACAAATTTTTTTTTTAAGATTTTATTTATTTATTTGACAGAGAGAGCACAAGCAGGGGGAGCAGCAGGCAGAGGGAGAAGTAGGCTCCCGACTGAGCAGGGAGCCCAATAGAGGGCTCAATTCCAGGACCCTAGGATCATGAGTTAAGCTGAAGGCAGATGCTTAACCCACTTTGCCACCCAGGTGCCCCTCATACAAAATTTCTGCAACCCAAAAAAGGAAAGCAAACCATAACTATGGTGAGAAAGGTGGACCACAGGGGCACCTGGGTGGCTCAGCTGGTTAAGCATCTGACTTCTGATTTTGGCTCAGGTCATGATCTCTGGGTCCTGAGATTGAGGACCACCACCCTACCCCCACCCCATCCCAACCCCCACCCCATGTCTCTGCATTGGTCATGGAGTCTGCTTAAGATTCTCTCTCCCTCTCCCACCCACCTCCCCACCCTAAAAAAAAAGAAGGCAAAAAGGAAGGGGCGGGGAGGGAAGCAGGCCAGCCACTATGGGCAATTGTTCAACATCTACTTATCTGCAGTCTGGAACCAGCAAAGAAATGGCTGAGCCAATGGCCTGAATTCCTTTAGAGGGAGCTTGTAGGTCCTGCATCTAGCAGCAGAACCTTGGGAGAAAGATGCTGAAGGGGCCCACCCAGCCAGGACTGAAAACCGAAGCCTCTGGTACGGAAGCAGTGGGCTCCCAGAGGACAGTGGGACCATTAATGGTCGGAATAGAAAACCAATTAGCCTGCTAGTGAGAAGAAGAGTCCCACCCACAAATCAGTAATCTATAAAAGCAGCTTTACTCGCCTTGTGCCCTGGAGGAAGAAAGTATTTACAGGTGCTCCCTGTGGGCCAGATCTCACACAGCCAGAAATAATCAAACATTACACTCAGAGCATTCAAACAGGTTTCTGCTGAGCACTGGACAGGCCCAAGTCCCCCTGGGGGCTCAAACGACACTTAATTATCAAGGATCTAATTAAAGTCCAAAAATAGAAAATGAGGCTGTAAGACCCTCTCCCCTTCCTCTTCTCTTGTCCTCCACTGAACCATTAAAGAGTGTCACTCTGGAATAAGGAAATAACCCACTTTAGCTGTCTGCCTCTGATTCTCTGTTTCTACACAGGGAACTCCAAGGGGCTTCAACACACCCGGATTGCAAAGTAGTTCACACCGTACATCTCCAGGTCTTGAGCTATCTTCAAATATTCCATTTCAGCTTCGTCCCTGAGAGAAGAACGAAAGACAGTGTCACCAGAGCTAAGTGAGAAAACAGAGGGCGGGGGCACGCCAACCTGCACGCCGGAACATGTCAGCCAATGCAGACACCAACACGGCTCTTCCGAGCCCTGAGTCTATGAAATACACTGAGGTCAAGCAGAATTTCCCATCCCCATAAAAGCCAGAGAACAGATTCATTACAGCGTCTCTTGGCTTCAATTTCACGCTTTGCCCTTGGTAAATAATGACACCCGGCTCAAGGATTCAAGAAAAGCACGTGGTGTTATGTTCTTCCCCGGAATGGATTTGTACATGCAGATGTGATTTAAGTTGTTGCTTTATCTGATCGTGAACTTTCTTCACCTAGGTTTTGGTATTGAAACAATTCTCTCTGCAGGCTACCTGAGAGCTACCTTCCTGATTTCATTTCTTTGGGTGCTGTCAGAGGTCAGGCCAAGAGCTATCTGGGCTGTAAAACTCAAGCCACATCACCTACTTGTAAGCTGTGAGTCAAATTTAAAGTAAGCTCTTAAAGCAGCAATGACTTGCAGAAAACTCCCAAATAGATACACTCTTGAAATATTTTAACTGGATCTCCTGATGACCTTGCTCTTCTCTCTCTCCAGTCTCAAAATGCTCTCAAATGAATTTTTTAAAAAATTCAACCTGAGACAGAACACACAGTATTGGCAAGCATGTGGAGCAACTAGAAATCACACACACTGCTAATGTTAATTGGTACAATTACTCTGAAAAACTGTTTGCTGCTATTTATAATAGCAAAAACCAAGAGACAGCCTGACACCCTCAAGGTCCATCAACAGTGGAGTGGACAATTCATGCCTTAATATAGTGGAGTTCTGCACAGCAATGAAAATGAACATTTCACTGCTGTTACATACTACAAACCCGAATCTCACAATATGATGAGTAAAAGTGAGACACAAAAAATAGAGGCTGTCCCCCTGCATTCACATAAAGCTTAAAACAGGTACCACTACTCTGTGGAGTTAGGGATCAGAAGAGTGGTTAGCTTTGGGGAGGAAGGATGTGGAGTTATGGCTGGTGGCGGGTGGGGGGCGGCGTCACATGCTATCTTGTCACCTGGTGTTACACAGTGTTTTCACTTTGTGAAATTCACTGAGTGGTATGTTTATGTATTGTCCACTTTTCCCTCTACATACTAGGAAGTTGATTTGAAGAAGAGGAAAGTATTTTAAAGGCTAATGAAAAGATGATCAATTCCTACAGTGATCAGGGAAATGCTAACAAATACTAAGATACATTTTTTAGATTACAAAAATTAGATTGATAAAAATGAGTGTTGGGAAGAGAAACAGGGGAGGGGGGAAGACACGCACATACACTGCTGGTAGAGGTAGATAAGTATGACCTTTACCAAGGGCGATTTAGTGGCACCTGTCAACACAAAATGCTCACATCCTTTGACTCAGCAAGTCTTGTAAAGAATGTATCCTCAGAACTACTCATCTAATTATATAACAATATTAGATTGTATACTGCAGGAAGCAACAATCTATAGCTACTGCAAATGTCATCAGTAGAGGAATAGACACAAAAGCTATGGGATATCCATACACTCTAATTCTTAACATGAAACTGAGTCACCAGTGGAAGCAGTGGGGCTGTACATCTGGACAGGCTGTGCTCCTGCCTATCTTACACCATATGCGCTTGAGGGAGGACACACACAAAACTGAAGAGAGAGCTACTCCCAGCTCTCCCTTTTCCTTCTAACTACCTCAGGTACTGCCTTTTGTTCAACAAGCATGTCCTAATTTTGTAGTTCTTTGGAGAAAAAAAAAAGCCCATATGGAACTGTAAACCGATAATGAAGCAGCCTCACCTGGCTCGTCCTCGGTGCTCTGCATACCAGGCTGTAATTCTCTCCTCCCACATTTCTGGAGTCATTTGATACAGATTTATTACCTACCAAAAAATAGAGCAAAATAAAAAACCCACACACAAAAAAGTTTGGGTATTGTTTGCCATTTTTATAATTATGCATCATTTTTACAGAACAGCAAAGCTATTTATTACAAAGCCACATACAGGAAGAGCCAGTCACATTGCAGGGGTGGGCGTGTAAACAAGCGCCATTCAATATGAGTCACAACTTAGAAGGGTGTACCCTTCCTTGGGCCTAGGTGCAACCCTCACCCAGCTGAGGCCCCTCTTGCCCAGGCTGCATGTCCCAGAGGGAGGAGCTCAGCCAAGTGGAGTGTGCTGCTGCTTCCTCCCGCAGGAAAGCCATCAAAGGACCAGGGAAAGTCAGGGAGAGGTGAGAAGCAGGGCTTCATTACACAAGACAGATGAGTGGGACTATAAAATCAAGAGGAGTCAAAGGGTGGGAAGGCCTGCTTCTGCGGCTAATGAACAAGATGAACAGCACCAAGGATTAAAAACTACAATATCCCCCAATTCACCTTAACCCCCCCGCCCCTCTGCAAACAGCTCAGCTCTCTGGGCAGAAGATAAGCTGCTGCCCTCTTCCCCAGGAATCACATTCAAGGCCCTGCTAGCTCTGGCAACTGCAAACGGACTCCATGAACCTTTGCTTTTTAATATTCTGAACAGAGACTCTACATTCTTTACTCAAGACTGATTACAAAATATTTATTTAAATGATTTCGCCGTGTACTTCCAATATTCCTTCAAGTCCCTCAGTCAGCTTTTTCATAGACCACATCTCTGCTGTGCTTTCCCAAACAGGGGATTGATCTCTTACCCTTTTTGGAAGCAATTCCTCTTGGGCCAAAAATCCACGCTTGTGAACAGAGGGGTCGTAGTCACCGTACTGGAAGGAGAAGAAAGGGAGGGCAAGCGATAGAGATTCTCGAGACAACTGCCATTTCTGAAAAGAGCTTGACTATGTCTTATCCCCTCCTGGCTTGGGGAGCAATTCCATTACTATTCAGTTCCGATGACAAATCAAGATTTCAACCTTGCTAGTTTGTTATCCTTGAATGAAAATACAAAGCTGATTATATCTATGAACAGCGTTGCATAATCCCAAGAGGGATGGATGGGTGATGTGCTCATGTGACATTTGTATGGAAATGTAGCTGTTTTCTAACCCACAAAGAAAGCAGTCACTGCCAAAACATTAGCTTTTGAAAGGAAATAACAAAACACAACTGTGAAAGTTGTAATTAGCAATGTGTGATAAGAGTCTTACCTACAAATCCTTCTAAGTGGCTGGTAATTGGAGCCAATTGCTAGGTTGGGAGTTGGTAATAACGCAGGCAATAGTTTTAATACCTTTCATTCAGGCTCTGAAAAAAGCTTTGGAGAAATCTGATGCCAACGTTGTCATTCCCATTGCAAAGACAAAGAAAGGAGTCAAAGGTTTAATGAGTCAAAGGTTAACTGATTTTCCCAAAGCTGCAGAGCAAGTCACTACCGGATCCAGAAATGGGCCCTGTATTTGAAGGTACCCACCATTTAGGGATAATAACTTGGAAATTTGCTTTCTGATTTAAGGAAAAATATCCTCTCTTTCCTAGAAAACTTAAGTCTGACCAGGAAATAATAAAAATGAAGGGATCTTTAGCTCTTTCTTTTTTTTCAGAGAGAGAGAGTGTGTGTGCATGAGCTTGCAGTGAGGAGTGGGGGAGCAGGGAATCTTAGGCAGACTGCATACCCAGCGCTGAGCCCAACACCGAGCTCAGTCTCACAACCCTGAGACCACAACCAGAGCCAAAATCAAGAGTCAGACACTTAACTGACTTAGCTTCCCAGGCGCCCCCTAAAATAAAGCCATTTTTTAGAAGAAATTATAAACATATAAATGTAAAATCAAAGCTTATCTCTTGGGATAGAACAATGTTTATCAGCAACTTTAAACTGTGCCTCATTCCCATACCACCCTGCTAAAAAAGCACTGTAAATTTAATGTTTTTTAAGAATCTATTGGGGGGGGCGCCTGCGTGGCTCAGTGGGTTAAGCCTCTGCCTTCGGCTCGGGTTGTGATCTCGGGATCCTGGAATCGAGCCCCGCATTGGGCTCTCTGCTTCTTGGGGAGCCTGCTTCCTCCTCTCTCTCTGCCTGATCTCTGTTTGTCAAATAAATAAATAAAAATCTTAAAAAAAAAAAGTCATCATTATCTTTCAAATAGCAGAACTGTACTGCATCATTTTTTGTGTTAAACCAATTAATTCACCAAACTTAAATATTTAAAATATGCCAGTTTCTGTACCCCTGTCTAGGCACGTCATTTAAAAAAACCTGAAGGAACCTGGTCTCTCTTGATTTCCCAAAGGCCTGAGGGATGTAATGAGTTAAGTAACTAGATGGAGTTTTAAGGGCACTCTCTCAGGTAGGAGCCTGACTCTGGAGGCAGGCTGCGAAAAGTTCAGTCCCAGCTTTTCCACTTTTCAGCTGGGACCTTGGAAATTTTTGTGTCTCGGTTTTCTCATCTGTTAAATGGGGGATAATAACAGTATTTGTCTTATAGGACTCTGGGGGGATTAAATGAAATAATACCGATTATTAAATTAAAATTGTGAAAATATGCTTGACACAACACTCGATACAACCTGATACCAAAAGACAAAAACTCAGATTGTATTACCTCTGAGTCTGTTTCCTCATCCATCACGTAAGAGCATCAGTCTTAGCGGATTTTGAATGGGGAGATGCTCTGGTATCCCTCTGAGGCCTTAAGTAAGGATTCCTCTCTCTCAACCTCAGCTTTCTCATCTGGAAAGCCAGGGTCATAAGCGTGGCTGCCTCGTAAGAGGGTAACGAGGATGAAGATGATCTGGAGAAGCATTTTCCATACTGCCTGGCTCATGTAAATGTACTAGCGTTACCCTCTGCATTATTTATGACATTGGTCACTGTTTGCTTCTCTGATTTCTGAAGGGGTAGGATGCTAACGCAAGCCCTTGTTAGTCACATTTGCAAACCTCTTAATGGTGCTGACCAAACTCTAAATGCAGAAGTAAGCAGATATGCAAAGTTAAAGCTGTAAATTCAGGTTTCAAAGGCTTACGAGATTAACTTAACGACCCACATTATCATACTGAGCTCCCAGCTACTTCATTGATCAAATGATGCACATCTGAGCAATGAGGAGGCAGCAAAGACCCTGCTTAAAGAACTTCTGCCACTGGACTAACTCCACTTAAAACTTTAAAGCCACCTTGATGCTTGTGTCTACTCTCAAATGTCTCTTTAAAAAATAAAAGAAGGAGAAAATCCTTAAGTGGTGGCAGTTGGTTAATATAAAAGAAAGTCATACCACTCCATAGACAGAGATGGCTGTTCCTCATCCTCGCTGTACAGATACATTCTGATAACATAACCAGGAGTGAATTTATTTATTTATTTATTTATATTTCTTAAAATATTTTATTTATTTATTTGACAGAGAGAGACACAGTGAGAGAGGGAAACAAGCGGAGGAGTGGAAGAGGGAGAAGCAGACTCCCTGCTGAGCAGGGAGCCCAACATGGGGCTTGATCCCAGAACCCTGGGATCATGACCTAAGCGGAAGGTAGACACGACTGTGCCACCCAGGCACCCTATAACCAGGAGTAAACTTACTTTGAAACTAATGAAGTTTGGGTGTGAGGTCTCTGTATCTGTGTGGGCTTGACCCTAATTTTATATTCACAATTTGGTATTCTTACATTGAAAAGAAGACCCCTAAGTTCTATCAATGTCAGGCACCACAAAACCTGGATCCACCCCTGATATAAACCAATTGAATTTAAATTCAAGAAGGGAGTTCACCATTTAAAGGACTCTTGAAGTCAATTTTAGGTTAAACAGATGCTCTTTCTGGTTATGAAATACTATCCTCTGCCAAATACGTGAAATATCAGACCAAATGCTCTGAACAGGATTTCACAAATCTTTTAAGATTTGATCAATACATACACAGAGTAAATAGTCAGATTCCTACCCACGCACCAGTCTACTAAATTCCAGGTGGATTAAAGGTCCAAACCTATAAATGAAAATCCATAAAAATACCAGAACAAAATACAGGGCATGTGTATAACAAAACGGCTGGTGAAACCACTCTAAAATCACTCAAAACACAAAAATATTGACAAGTCTGATACATGTAAGAAAAGACAAAAGGTTAACACCCATACTATATGGCACTCCTACAAATCAATTAGAAAAAGATAAACAATACAGTATAAAAATGGGCAAGCTGCAAAAACTTGATGCACAGAGGAAAGAAATACAATCACCAGTAAATCTGTGAAAAGGTTCTCAGCTCACACGGTTATCAGGAAATAAATACTTAAAAAAAAAAACCTGTCAGATTAGCAAAAATTTTGAAAGACTGATAGTATCCACTGTTGATGAGGACGTAGAAAAACAGGTATTCTCACATGCTGTTGTTAAAGGTTAAATTAGGATAAAACTTTTCGAGGACAATTTGGCCATACATATTTAATGTTTTTCATTCTGATAAATACACAAAATTCACCATTTTAAGCAAACAATTCAGTGGGTTTTAGGATATTCAAAATGTTGTACAACCATCACCACTCTAATTACAGAATATTTCTATCACCCCAAAAAGAAATCCCATACCCATTAGCAGTTAAGTCCTGATTTCCTCCTCCTTCCAGCCCCTGGCAACCAGTAAATCGACTTTCTGTCTCTATAGATTTGCCTATTCTGGACATTTTATAGAAGTGGAATCACACAACAGGCAGCCTTTTGTGTCTGGCTTCTTTCATTTGGCATTATTTAAATTTTAAAGGTTCTTACCCTTCGGCCCAGTTATGCCATTTCTTGGTATTCATCCTAGAGAAAGACTGTTCATATGTGCCCAAAGAGGCATATGCAAAGATGTACGCTGCATTCATTTAAATAATAGGAAGAAAAACAAACGTACATATCTACCAACAAAAAGACATTTAAATAATCCAGTCCCTCCTTTTCAGGAAATACTGTTCGGTACTTTAAAAATGAAGTGGGACGATCTCTTTTGATGGTTTTCAGTAAAAATGACAGCTGTATGGGAGTTCCTCTGGAGTAGCCAGAGGAACTAGAACCAGAGCTAGAAGTGGGATTTCAGGGACTCGGAGATGGGGTATCCCCTCTTCTGATGGGTTCTTACTGCATCCATCACTCTACAGAGGTCATGCCAGTTCATAGTCCTTTTCCACCAGCACATGAACTCAAATGCTGCTCTCCTATTTAGAAATCCTGTCAACCTTATGGGTTTGAAATGGTATGTTGGTGAGGCTTTTAATTTTTCTTTTTCTTGAGTATCAGTGAGATTGAACATCTTTTTGTATTTACTGACCATTCTCACGTTCTCTTCTATAATGTACCTGTTATGCATGCCCTTTGTACCCACTTTTTTTGCTGTCTTTTTCTCATATACTCAAAAGTTCTTTATATTCCGGGATATAGCCACAATTCTGCTAGTAGAAATCAACCTTAAGCGGAGAAAGCTTTTGCACATGTACACAAGGACTCATATAAAAAGATTTTCAGTAAAGCACTGTTTATGATAGGAGGAAAAAGGAGGAACTAAACCTACCTCTTCCTTAAAGGGGGGATGGATCAGTAAATTAGGTTTACTCATCAATGTCCACCACATAACAATTTAGATCAACGTACATCTACACATACAACATAATACATCTCAAAATCAATGCTGAGTGGGGAAAAAATGTCAATGTCTAAAAGCACAAGCCAAAAAGTGGGGAGGGATATGCAAAGTATAGCACCATTTATATTCAACTTTTACATCCTGGATATTTTCAAGTTGGTCTCCTCCCATCCAACTGAACAATGCCTGAAGTGCGACCCCAGAACCTCTTACCAGTTCGACCACGATATAGCCTTCTAACAGGTCTCCCTGCTTCCAAACCTGCCTCACTCCAATCTGACCTTCACAGAGCCACCAAAGGGTCTGTCTAAAATATGAACCCTTCACTGACTCTGCACCACCCACATGATCAAGTTAAGACCTGATCATAAGACTTTATGACCTGGCCCCTTACAGACCTCTCCAGCCTCAACTCTTCACCTATACTTTACATATACCCAACCTTTTTTTTTTTTTTAAAGATTATATTTACTTATTTGATAAAGATCACAAGTGGGCAGAGAGGCAGGCAGAGAGACTGGGAAGCAGGCTCCCTGCTGAGCAGATAGCCTGTTGTGGGGCTTGAACTCAGGTCCCTGAGACGATGACCTGAGCCAAAGGCAGAGGCTTAACCCACTGAGTCCCACAGGTGCCCCTATACCAACTTCTTCTTCTTTTTTTTTTTTTTAATTTTTAAAAAAAATTTTTAAAGGTTTTATTTATTTGACAGAGATCACAAGTAGGCAGAGAGGCAGGCAGAGAGAGAGTTAGGAAGCAGGCTCCCCGCTGAGCAGAGAGCCCGATGTGGGGCTTGATCCCAGGACCCTGAGATCATGACCTGAGCCGAAGGCAGAGGCTTAACCCACTGAACCACCCAGGCGCCCATATACCCAACTTCTTAATTGCCTTTTGGCACTCTGTCCCTAACTGGCATCAAAGAGTACCAAGAAACACTAAGCCTCTTCTCCCACCATTCATTTCTCTCTCTGAACCCTAGGAGTCTATAGGCCAGCGCTACATAGAACTCTCTCCCAAAGTCATTTTTAATAAGAAAACATTTCAAACACCAAAATCCAACAGGTGGCTTAAAACATTGCAAGATGGCTTGCTGTGTCATATCAATGGACCCAAAAAAAACCCCCCAAAAAACAAAAACCAAAAACCCAACAAAACCCAGCTCAAACATTTTGATTCAAACATTCAAACATAACTCAAACTCTAACCAAGAAATACGGTTCTTGTTAACTGAACCATGTGATTAATATTTGTATTTATACTTTGAGGGTAATTGTTTCTTTATGCCTTGGAATTAGCTGTGTCTGTATCATTCGAACAGCTGAAATACTGTAATGAATACATTTGTGCATAATTACATTCCATGTGTTAATGAGCCCGATTCCCTTTCCGCAACCACACTTCTAAAGTTCCTTTCTGTTTCAGAAAGGTTGTGGAAGAAAACAAACTGAATATGATGGAAGGAACCCAGTATGGTTTGCTGAAAAGTTTGGATTTATGTGACCCTATAAATGAATTGGAATTTGGTACGAGGCAGTGCGTGCTTCCCAGAGACCTCCCTCACACGCTACACAGGGAGGCAAGAGCCGAGTGCTGAGTTAGGCAACTCGGATGTTAGGGTTCTCATCCTGGCTCCACTCTCACGTTCCGTTCTGCTTCAAATCCTGTCCATCAAGAAGTGGGCTATAAATTCCATTAAAAAGGAATTAACATAAAGTATTACGACATTAGACAAATTACTAATCCTTTCTGAGCCTTCAATTCCTCATCTGCAAAACGGGCATAATAGTCTCAAGCTGCGGCTCATGGAAAAGACGACGCTGAGTACAGCACGAAATATTCATGTGTAACACTCTGTAAAACTGTAAAACATTACAGGTGCGTCAGATCATATTAATACTGTAATCAGAGGCACCTTTGTAATATTAACCAACAGTTCTAGAAACCGGAAGCAAGCTATAATAATCTTTTGCAGACTTGAAGCCATAGATTACCTTTATTTGTAAGATCTTGAAAATTTACACCGGAAAAAACAGTTAGAACATCCTCCTCCATATGAACCACATATGCTGTCTGTGAATCACTTTCATCTCTAAATTAGTAGGATCCAAATTAGTAGGGCTTTCCTACAGTGAAATCTGTTTAAGCAAACATCTGCTGGTTCCCTGAAAAGTTTTTTTTTTTCCACAGGTGGCCTTTGAATTTGTGGCCCAAAATCCATGCAAAGGAAATGTAGCCTTTGAGGCTGAAGCCCTTCAAAGAGAGGTAATGTCCTTGAGAGTTTGGGTCTCCTCTCAGCTGGGGAGAAAGCGCTAAAAAGGAACTCGGTTCTGGGCCAGGAAGTGCTCGGATTTGATGAGAGTGACAATGACTGCTTCATCACTGTCGGGGCAATACTGATTGAAAGGACACATTTTTCCTGTTATTAATATTCTTAATCAAAGCATAAAAGGAAGCATATGTTTTAGTTGAATCAAGGCCCATTTTCTGTTTTTTCAATTACTCATTTTTCTGGGCAGCAGAAGAGGGGAGGCACAAAACACAATCCCATAGCCATGAATACTGCCCTTAGCATTACCCAAGATTGTCCAAATGACCTTGGGCAAATTGCTAAGAGCAGATACTCGCTTTTGTGTCTGTATCTATGACAGAGTCAACAATCCCTCCTCAGGCCTGATGAATACTCAGCAAATATTAGACGGGTCATCAAATCATTGAATTGATTCTGGTGCTTCTGTTAGTCTAACCAGCATGAACAGACTCTTTTTTCCCCCCAAATGACAGGCCAGTCATTTCCTGGCTTTGATCTGAAATTTTATTAAGCTACCCTAAAGAAGTGGGCTAAGAAGTTAAGAGTGTCTTACTAATTTTTATAACGCCCCAGGGAAATGGCTTTGTGGACACCTCTAACAAAAAAGGAAAATAAAAATGGAAAATATTATGCAAAATCACAAAAGTAATGAAAGTGCCCCAATTCTGGGGACCTTTCCTTATGCTGCCGTGGGAGACAGGAAGCAGCACAACCAAATACAAGGGGTACCTGAGGAACGTGAAGCGCCCCTGACTGCCCCTGCAGTTGGTCTTTTTTTTTTTTAACTTTATTTTTTATTTACTTTTATTTTATTTTATTTTATTTTTTGGAGTTGGTTTTATGAAAACAGAGAGGATAAAACACAAGAGCGGTGTGATCCTTCACCACAACTCCCAATCCGTGGTTACTTCTTCTCTGTGAACAACACCCCGGCAGCTCCACTGGGCTCAGGGCATCAAGGGGCCTGCCGTATCCAGCCAGGCAAGCGCGTCCGTCAGGGACCCATGAAGGAGGGCACTCTCTAGGCATTAGTGTGATTCCCGCATACAGGGTGGCTGGTCCTCGAAAGATGAGTTTGGGGCTTTTCTGACCTAAAGGTTATAGTGGGGCCCAAACTGGAGACCATAAGTTCATTTTCCCTGGTTAATAAAAAGTCCTGTGACTGTAATTAATCACATGTGCATAATGAGATTACACAGACAGACTTCTCACAAGAATTCTCACAAGATTACACAGAATCTGGGACAGGGATAATGGTTTCCCCCAGCCCACAAGTCCTAAACCTCTTCCTCCTGCAGAAAGTTTCTCTGAAGCCTAGAAAACCCAAAGAAACAAAAGATTCAGTGATTCCCGTGACACACATTAATGCCAAGGAGGGAGGCACTTGCCTTCTTCAAGCCTACCTTGGCCTGGACGGCGTAAGAAGCCAGGAGCACAGAAGCCTCAGGAGGACAGTAGATCTTTTCATCTAGAATCTGCTTCTTTACCTAAAAGGGGCAACAAGGGAGACATGACACTATGTGCGCGGAAGTGAGCTGTGCATGCTGGTCACGGCAGATGGCTGCAGGGTGTTCTAACGAGGGCTGCCAACCCAGCCTGTTAATGATTTTCTGACAAAGGGTACAATTTTTTTTATTGCTGCAGACAGGTTGGGAGTTCAGGAACTGAGAAGTTATTGGTAAGATGACTACGCATAAGAAAAACCCTTATCTCTTCTGTTCCTGATCAAATGCTGAAGAGGAAAAACACTTTTCTGTGGTTAAAACAGAGACTGATCTCCGGACTATGACAGAGGGGAGCTGTGAATTCGGGAAGTGTGAGGAGCATCTCTGGTGGTGATTGTGGCCTTGGCCCCTGCTGAGCGCACACAGCACTGGAGGAAATGGAGTCTACTTTAAAGTCTTAACATAAGAGAAAAGTCAGCAAGGCCACTGAGTTATGACTGCGGGGTGGTGGTGGGGAAGTCTATCACATTCAAAATGCCTGCTCTAAGGAAAAAGGAAGCAATAAAGTTTGATTGATTAAACTTTTAAGTACATGTGAGGTCCAGGAAATATAATTCTTAAGCTATAACGTCGAATTAACATATCTCATTGCATTTAACTTCTTCTTCTTTTTTTTTTTTTCATTTAACTTCTTAGAATGGGGCAGCGTGTGATGTTCCAGACACAGAGGCAATGAGAGCCTCATGGGGGGGCGGGGGGCACAGTGAAATAAACACAACAGGAAAGCCAACTTCCTTGTCACAGATGTCAACAGTCACCAGATTCCTAAGAGTAGTAAATTTTGCCTTGCTCAGCCACGAAAACACTCCAGTTTTTCAGTATGAGGGAAAATTAAGCCAAAGTCACATGTGGGATGGGCACTGCTTCTAAGGAAGCACTAATAAGAAAACCATCTCTGTAACGCTAGCACATTCTGGGGCCTAGGAGATCATTATGTGGTTTTAGTCAAAGCACTGCAAGTTTCTAACCCCTTGGTTTCTTTTCAAAGGGGGAAAAAAATCCACACTACAGAAAAACTGCAAGGGTATCCTTTTGAAGGAAAATATCAGGGAGAGGGATGTATGCATATATGTGTGTATATGTAAATATATATGCACTTGTGCTTTTTTTTTTTTTTTAATTTGACAGACAGAGATCACAAGTAGGCAGAGAGGCAGGCAAAGAGAGAGAGGAAGGAAAGCAGGCTCCCTGCTGAGCAGAGAGCCTGAGGCGGGGCTCGATCCCAGGACCCTGGGATCATGACCTGAGCCGAAAGCAGAGGCTTTAACCTCTGCTGAGCCACCCAGGCGCCCCACTTGTGCTTTTTTTTTGCAAAATAAATTATTTGGGGGTTTTACTACCTTTAACTTAATATTTACTGGACGTAATAATCCAGGGCTCAAACTAATTATACGAGGACTCTGTGACAACACACATACATCCACTTTGGGAAGTCATGTAACTTACGCCCCGGGCAGTCTTTTCTGTCACTGACAGCAAGCACCTTTGGGCACACGGGCAGCTCCAGCATCAATCACTACAACTACCCATGAAACCGGAGCAGCGCTCTGATCAAGCAATAAGAACACCAGCAAAACTGACAGGGTTTTCATCCTCCCACTAACGCCCACTCACTGTGCTCCCAACGGCCAACTAGCAGTCTTTGAACCCACAATTACAGAGCTCCACCTTTCTTCAATTCGGTTGAGCAGTTACTTCTGGAATGCCCACTGGGCACTCGGTGAGCCTTGCCTGTAAGGGGCTTACACTCTAATGAAGGAGCGGGAAACGAGTAAGACATTTATAGATAATGAGCGGCATTAAGCACAGTGTTTGAATTTCCACCATGTGTGGGATTAGCCATATGGAGTTAAACTCCAGCTTACTTGCATTGTGAAGTCCTGTCTCAATGACAGCAGATTTCAAACTTTTGGAAGAACTACTCTTTCTAAGACCCTCTCTTTGGACTTCCTTTGTCACTCCCAGGTACTTTCCACTCAGTGACAAGAAAAGAGGATCCATCCTCAAAGATGCTTCTGGTCAGGTACCCCTTCATACGTCACCACGGTTTTGCCATCTCCTCTGACACCCATCAACATCACTTGAGCTTAGCTCTAGCCTGAAGACTCTTCCCCATCACTACGGAACCAAACGGACTGACTTCCCAGAGGCAGAACATCTTCACACCGCAAAGGAGTCTGTGGTCAGCTCTGAGGGAGCCATCCAGGCTGTCCTGGCGACCAGGACTAGGGGAGTTCTCGCAGAATGAGCGGGACTAGCATGCACTTGTGTACCTGCAAGAAGAAGAGATGCTGCGTGATCTCCTGAACCAGCTCCTCCTCTGCATTCTCAGGATAAAATTTGGCCAGGAAGTGAAAAGTGACCGGCTCTTCCTTTGAAACATCATGATCCAGTACCTGCGCGGTTACAGAGCGAAGGAAGACAAGCTATGTTGGCACCTGTTCCTCCCCTGCCACCACCAAAGAGCCTTTTACAGGGAGCATATAAACATTTTTCCCTCTCTAAATTCATCACATTTCCCAAAGGTTATGATCTTACGGTTTGAACCATTCACAAAGCCATCTATAACAAGGGGGAATGTTCACCTCCCATGGCGTTTCTGAACCAAATTAATCAATATCCCCGAGGGGTGAGTGTAACTGAGATTATTAAGGCACAGATGTTCTCAAGGCCACAGAGATAGTTAAAAACTAGAAATTTTTAGCTCAAAGGTATTGGGCACTATCTTTTATAGTAGAATGAAGGGTTTTTTAATTTTCTAAACTCATGGAATCTTCCTTTTTTCTTTTTTCTTGCTGCTAACCCCCAATGTTTAGGTCCATATTGGGAGCGAGCTTAGAGATGATGGACCTTATCTTTGTGAAATCCCCTAAACATTAAGTGAGCAACAAAAGACAAACGTGTCCGTGGTGGCAACCCTTTGCTTCAAGGAACCTCTAGAGATGCCCTACGAAATACTTGAGCACAGTCAATAAACCAGGCTGCCTTTAATCTTCCAACAACTTCATCCACCCACTGAAAAGCCTGGACCATCTGCTCTCCAGAATGAATTTCATTTCAGGACATAAACATGCCATGTGACAGGCTACAAGGCTCCATTAACATGTGTCATAATTTATTTCCTTTGAGCAGCAAGGTTCCACGGCTCCTGATGCCCCCAATCTAATATCCATTTGGCCAACACTCAGGTATGATTTAAAATTTACTTTGCGAAAGAATCACAAAAACATACAGAAAATTCTGCTGTCTTAGATAGGTAGCTCTTTGTGCCCCTACCCAAATTCTAGGGGGCAATGTCCAAGAGACCCACAATAAGCCAGATCTAGGACACGCTCACTGACATTGGCACATGGTGGCACTCTGATGTTCATGATCGTTGGCAATTACCATAGGAAATTTATTATCAGCGGAGAGTCCAACATGAAGATTCAGATTACTGTGTACATATGGAAACACAAGCTTAGAGTCAAACTTGTAAAAAAAAAAAATAGGAAGCATTCATTGTCTATCGTGCCATGCAGCAGATGATAAAAATCAATTGCTGATGGTACCATTTGGGGTAAGGATTAGACACTGACTTACTTTGAGAGGGGTCTTTTAGTGGCTACTAACAAAAACAAATGGCTCCATTCCCAAATATCTTCCTGGTTAGGTAGGCAGGTAAGTAGGTAAGTGTGCCTCTGTGTGCACATGTGAATCCACACAGACAGCAACAATTCCCTATTCCCAGGCAATATCCATTTTTAAGCCACATTAGAACTGCCAGGAGCTCCAACTTGTCTTTCAAGCCTTAGAAGCCCCAGAGAATAATAAAGAAAAAATGGATAATTTCTTTCTTCACCACAGGAACCAGGGCACTCTCTATTCCTTAGATCATGTGAATGACTAAATTGAGTTGGGCCACAGTATTTCTCAAAGACTTAAAAACATTCCCTAAAGAACAGGAGTCCCAAGCAAACCTTTCAAAGATATAAACTATTAAAAAAAAAAACAGGTTATCATAGTAATTTTTATTCATAAAATCTGACTAGTGGTTCAATAAATTGAATAGCATAAAGCCAGAAGCTTTAGTGATGACGAGTAAAGAAGCCAGGGAGGGCAACAGTTTCCTCCTGGTTGGTTCTGTGGGCCTAGGAGAGTGTGTGAGGAGCAGAAAGCCTGTGGCGTCTCAGGGACCTGTTTTCTACACGACTTACTTCAGGACTTGCCCCCTTCTCTACTGGGTGTCCCTAGTGCCCCATGATGAGCAAAGAAGCTAGGCATAGGCTCAGGGAAAAACCGGAGCACACACTAGCCTCACTGATCTCATCAAGTTCCAGCCCAACCTTCTTGTCCATTTTGAGCCAGGCCACGGTGTCCTTGATCGTGTACTGCAGTCCAAAAAACCAAGTTTCCCGAAGCCCCAGGGTCCGGCATACCAAGTCGAAGAGGTCCTTCCCTTTCCACTTCATCTGGAATGTAACAGACCAAAAGGGAGGGTGTTGTGAGCGAAAGTCATAATCCACTTGAGCAAAAACCTTTTTTCTCTGCGCTCCCTGCTCTCAGGTTCCAAAACATGGGGATGACACTAGACAAGCACAGCAGAATCCCTCAATAATTTTAAAGCTTCCTACACAAACCATGAGTGGGGAAAATACCAATTAGAGCTTAATGGCTTAATCACTGCAAAGCATACACAATACCTCCCTTGGATAGTTCCTTATAGATCTTAATATCCCCAAAGCTGCTAATTTAGGAAAGCTGGTAAATAAGCACCTTCATTTAGGAGAGTCCAGCCTCTTGAGTTAACCCAGGGAGATGGCTAGCTTCTAGGACATTAACTGATTTTTTTTTTCAATTGATTAATTGATTTTTTTTCCCCTTTTAAAATCATGACACTGTCCTTTGATAAAAAGCTACCAGGGGGACGCCTGGGTGGCTCAGTTGGTTGGATGACTGCCTTCGGCTCAGGTCATGATCCTGGAGTCCCGGGATCAAGTCCCACATCGGGCTCCCAGCTCCGTGGGGAGTCTGCTTCTCCCTCTGACCTTCTCCTAGCTCATGCTCTCTCTCACTGTCTCTCTCTCAGATAAATAAATAAATAAATAAATCTTAAAAAAAAAAAAAGCTACCAGGTTTTTTGTTTTGTTTTAAAGACTAGACTTCCTGCAAGTTTTTTTTTTTTTTTTAAAGCAACAGAGGAGAGGAAATGGTAATTGAAGTCCTAAATCATGCACAAAAAGAACCATTAGCGACCAGTCAGCCGGACCACAGGTCTCTCCTAACCCAATGAAAAACTGAGGCTAAAGGAGAGGGGACTCAGCCACAGTCACACAGAGCAATTTCAGACTCTTGGTATTTAAACTTGGGGATGAAGAGACACCAATATACTGCAGCAAGCTTACCCCATAGCTTCACTTTCAAAAGAACCTAAAGCAAGGCTACTAAACCCTTTTCTCAGCTTCAAGCTGAGAAAATGGAAAAGCAAGTTCAACATCTCAATAAGAGAGGAAAATGCCCAGCCGTCTTGGTAAATGTTGCCACCTTGTGGTTTCCAAGTTCAATCACGCAGGATGTTCCCACACTAGACCCAGGCTTGCCCCTGGGCCCCCAGCTCCATTCCCAACCCCTCCATCTGGTGCACATTCAGATACACACCAGCTGCAGCTGTGAGCACATGAGACACATCCCAGAGATGGAGGTCACAGAAAGAATAATTTGGGGATTCAAATGCAAAGTCGCCAGACACCGGAAGGGCAAGACCACTCGGGTGCAAAAGCATCTCTCCTTCTGCCCTCATTAGAAATCTCCCAATGTCCTGGCACACGGAAGATGCATAATGAAAAGGACTGGGAGAAAATCTAGGGGTTAGAGACAGGTTATAAAAGCAAAAGGAATAAGTAAGTTAGACTTCTGATACCAGATTGACTTTTGCCAAAACCTGATTGTACAGAGGATTTTTCAAGTAGGCCTTCTATTTTTAATATATATGAATGAACAGTATGTTCTTTATGAGGTACTCAACAGGAAAGCCCATCCCTTCTCTGTGTTTACAAAGAGCAAAGTAGCAAGAGAGATGGAAGGGCACCAAAACCGCAGCAGACAAGTGGCTGAGATATGAATTGGCTTTTGTCCTTCACTGGGGCGATTTCTACTGTCTGCCCTTCCAACTCCGCCCCATCAGCTCCCGTGACTTCAGTGAGGCCCCTGGAACACTATAAAGGTTGAGGTCTTTAGAAATGATTTTGAGTAGAATAAAATAAAATAACAAGTTCTATGTATAAAAAAAAAAAAAGATCTGCAAGGCTACGAAATGTTGGCACACCCATTTCTCCAGTCTGATAACAGCCCAAAGGGTTTTTTAATTCACGGCAGGTTTTAATACCTACAGGCAGACTTCACTGAAGAAATGTTACTTTGGAAAACTAGAAGCTTCAGGACGCTGATTATCCTCTTGTCTCTATTTTAAGCCAGTACATAGTACATAAATTATAAATGACTACCTTTCTACAAGATAATGTAGCGCTAAAGAACAGACATTAACTTGGAGAAGTTGAACACCCAAGGGCCAGGAAGATCATGGCGTCGATTCCCAGGCTGCCATAACTCACAGCCACAGTGGGGCCCAAGCTCGGCCATGGAGGGGCTGTCCGCAAGCAGGACGAACACTGCATCTCAATCAAGGCTTCAAAAAGGATGAGTGAGTGAATTTCTTGACATTGGGGGAGTTTAAATTCTCAAGCATAGTATCATATGAATGCAGTTTTCCTGTATTCCTTTCTACTTCTTTGTTTTTAAAATGCAAAACAATCCCTGCCAAATGCAAACAGACAAAGTCTTTGTTCTCAAGAAGCTTCCAATACTGGGGGGGGGGGGGGGGATTCTCCCACCAATTCAGAATGCCCTATTTAGATTCTTAACTTTGACTCTAAGGATCACAGAATGTCAGAGTCAAATGTGACAGCCAGAGTAATTACCTACTGTTAGACCCTTCCCTTTAATTATAAATAAGGAAACTGAGTCACAGGTTCTTTGGCAGCTTTCTGAGTCAGACACTGGTCTTCTCCCTGGTGATCTAAGGTGGGCAACCCCTCAGTTCCTCAGTGGCCTCTCTGCCTGCTCTGAAGGCTTCCGTTTGTCTGGCTCTCCACCAGCACTTCCCAACCACCTTTTCCAGTAAGAAACTCATGTTGTAAACTCTTCTCCTGCCCTGAAACCAAACCCATTCTTGGAAGAGCCAGATACTGCTTCTTTACAGCTCAATATGAATTAAAGCCTCAGCTATCTCTTACTCTTTCAAAAAGCACTACAGAGCCCGTCCTCTGTGCCCAGCAATGCCAGTCACGGAGAATGCAAAATGTTGGACTCATGGTCCCTGGGAGACACAAGGAAGGACACTTAAGTGAGAAAGGGTGTTAGAGAACAAGTGAGAGCTAGACGAAGGAGGGAAGGAAAGAACTCTAAAAAAGAAAATCATGATATCTACAGGGAAATTCAAGTCATCTGATAGAGCTGAGACAGACAGCCTGAACTCAAGATGGGGTGTGGTGGGAATTCGGTGCCATGTGGGGCCAGGTGGCTCACCATGGAGTCCTTGAAGACTCTTGGGAAGAGAGGTAATAGGATCAGATCAGCGTTCTGGAATGTGCCTCCATCAACAAGGCAGAGAACAGGTTGGAGGAAAGGAGCCTAGAATCAAGAAAAGAAAAAACAGAGGCCAACTCTGCCTGGATGAAGGAAGTGGGAGAGAGGGAAGACAGACTGAGCACTGGAAAGGAGGGAGTCGCCGAGCTGACTCCTGAGTGCGGGTGGGGACTGAGGGAACAAGAATGACGAGTGACACCTGCATTTCTGGCTTGAGCATGAGAGATAGCAAACAGGAGAACTACACGTTTCAGGGGGAATAGATAAGCAACCAAGTGTTAGGATAAGTTAAAGTGCTGGAGGAAACCAGGTAGCAATGTGCTAAAGGCTTTTGATTGTAACTCTTATTAGCTCTACTTATAAAAGAAGATGCTCTATCATTAAGTAATTACAAAGTTTTTCTTTTGGGTTAAATCTAACCTCCAACATGTTGTGTACCTACATGAGCTTCTACTTTTCAACATGTCCTTCCCCAAGTGTATGAGGTTCACTTAGTCCTCCTAATTTGGGATTCTCCTTCTTCACAAACAAGAACCACTGGTCACAGTTACTTTAGGTGGTTCCCATGACACTCTGTGAAGAGAGGTCCTAGGTTGTGAATGGGCTTCTCTGGTGCCCGCTGACTCACCAGAATGTGACCGTGCCTGTCTTTACAGTTTTATCAGTGATCCCCTGCACTGTGCTGATGCTGTAACATGATCTGAATATCTCCTAAGATTGTAGGCGCCTCAGAGCAAGAGGGACATCGGTCATCCTCTGTTGCCCACAGCACCCAGCTGACTTTGTATATACAAGACACAGCAGGGGCGCCTGGGTGGCTCAGCGGGTTAAAGCCTCTGCCTTCGGCTCAGGTCATGATCCCAGTTCCTGGGATCGAGCCCCACATCGGGCTCTTTGCTCAGCAGTGAGCCTGCTTCCTCCCCTCTCTCTCTGCCTGCCTCTCTGCCTACTTGTAATCTCTGTCTGTCAAATAAAATAAATAAAATCTTTAAAAAAAAAAAAAAAGACACAGCAAACAACGACCATCCAACAGAAGACTTGTCTAATTCAAAAACCCAAAGCTCAAAAACTTAAAGCAAAAATTAGCCCCCATAAGGGACACCTGGGTGACTTAGTCGGTTAGGTGTCTGACTCTTGATTTCGGCTCAGGTCTTGATCCCAGGGTCATGAGACTGAGCCCCACATTGGGCTCCACACTGGGCATGAACCTGCTGAGGATTCTCTTTCTCCCTCTCCCTTTGCCCCTCCCTGGTTCCCCTCCCTCACAGCTCACACACGCTCTAGCCCTCTCAAAAAAATAATCTGGAGCACCTGAGTGGCTCAGTAGGTAAAGCATCACCTTTGGCTCAGGTCATGATCCCAGGGTCCTGGAATCAAGCCACACAATGGGCTTCCTCCTCAGTGGGAAGCCTCCCTCTCCCTCTGCTCTTCCCCCTGCTTCTGCTCTTTCTCTCTCTGTTAAATACATAAAATCCTTTTTTAAAAAAATGATTTTTTAAAAATCCTTCAAGAAATACTTGGTGAACACAGATTGTGTCTAAGCACCACCCAAGGTACAGGAGATAGAGAAAGAAGACAGTCTCTGCTCTTACAGAATAGGACTAGGGCATGAGTCAATCAGGAACAGATAATCACCTCCCTCACCCTACACACAATAATCAACTCCAGTTATGAGAGCCAAACAGGGACCCTCAGAGGGTGTAGGGACCCCTGAGAAAGAACCCTCTATCCTGGAGGGGTGGGAAATGGTATCTAAATCAACTATCACGGTAGGAGAGAAGCATCAAGTGAACACTGGGCTTGGGGAAGGAGCGAGCCGGGTAGTGTGTTCCAGGCACAGGAAATAGCATATGCAAAAGTCTAGAGGCAAAAAGCTCAGATGAGGGCACCTGGCTGGTTCAGTCAGTGGAGCATGTGACTCTTCATCTCAGGGTCGTGAGTTCTAGCCCCACACTGGGTGTAGAGATCACCTAAATGAACTTAAAAAAAAAAAAAAAGTGGGGGGGCATCTGGGTGGCTCAGTGGGTTAAGCCTCTGCCTTCCGCTCAGGTCATGATCTCAGGGTCCTGGGATTGAGCCCCACATCGGGCTCTTTGCTCAGCGGGAAGCCTGCTTCCCCCTCTCTCTCTGCCTGCCTCTCTGCCTACTTGTGATATCTCTCTGTCAAATACATAAATAAAATCTTTAATTAAAAAAAAAGAAACAGCTTAGATGGTCCTTGTAGGAAATGAAAGCATTTATAGTTCAGTTTGACTGGAGAACACTGCTGTACTTCTAAAAAGACCAAAAGTACCACCTAAAACCAATTCTTTGTCAAAAAACTCCACCTCTTGTTCTAACCACAGAAAGTGGTTACCTACCAAAAAGTTATTCAGGTGACTGTTTTCTCCTTTTTTTCTTCCAAAGGATGGAATATAACCATATCTAGATATTCTAGATACACGGGAGAGAAGTGAAATCATTACTAAGATGGCTGCCTCTGTCTACTAGGGTTTAATTCTTTCCAGGAGCCGGTCTAAGAGGCAAAGACAGGCGATAGTTACCTAAGATCAGTATGAATCTCAGCGCTGTCACTGTGTGACCTTGGGCAAGTTATTGAATTTCCTTGTGCTTCGCAACAGGGCTGATAAACAGACCCTGTCTTAGCAGACTGATCTAAGGATTAAGTGCATTAATATATTTTAGAAGCCTAAATGCTTTAGTAAATATAGTGCCCAGCCCATGGCAAATACTCAATAAAGGCTGGTTATTATTCACTCTAAGCCCTCCTCCTCTCCTTACATTCTCAAGTGGTGCCGTGTCAAGCCTCCCGGTCCTGTTTCACTCCAGGGATGATGGATGACAGATCAGAAAGGGCACCATCAATTCTCATCGAGCTACCCATGCTATCACTCATTTGACAAACATTTATTGAGCACCCACTACGTCCTAGTCATTGTGCTCGGCACAAGAGATAAATGACAAGACACTGTCCCCATTCATGTCTGACAGGGAAGAAAGGTAGGTAAATGAATAACGAAAACGCACCCTGGGAAATGCTAACAGAACAGGGAATACAGTTCGAGCCTGAGGGATGGGGGTCAGGGGCTTCACAGAGGGGACACTGTCTGAGCTGGGTCTGGGGAGCCAGGCAGTAGCTGGTACCCTGGTGAAGGGGCTAAAGAAAGGGAAGTCATGCCAGCTGGAGGGAACAGCATGTCTGCCACTCAGGTCCAAGCTGTTGCAAAGTGAAGGAATGTTCTTTGCACTTTTCTGGTATCTGACGAGCAGCCTAATTACGCTATCTGCAGTACTGAATGTTCAATGCGGTACTGAACATGCTTCTGCCCGATGCATGTGACGCTTCGGACTCCACAAGTTGACGGCAAACTACGCTGCTCGGTCCTCCGTTCTGAACAGCCATGCATCCCGTAACAATACCTGCCAGGTCTCTAAGGAGCTATGGCCAGGGGGATGAGGCTCATGTTTATTTTGTTACTAAAATATTTCCTTTCCTGATACCTTTTAGCCCATAAGCCTTTCAGGATTTGCACTTAACACTACTTAAAGGTCTTCTGCCAAAAACAGAACAGCTCCTGGGTCTATTAAGTGTTCACTGAGGCCCACATCTCCACCTGGCCAGAGTGTTTGAACTGCTCCACACACACCAACACTGCTCCCCTCTCAGCCCCTGAAGAGCAGGGACACTCACAGGCTGGTGATCATTTTGCCGACAGAAAGAGAGAGACGGCAGGACTGAGAAAGGCGATCTGCAGGGAGAAGAGCAGGGAGGAGTGCAAATCTGGAATCCACAGTGTGTCAGCTCCAGCTCCGTGGGCCTCGTCCTCAAGGTGCCCTTCAAGCGGGAGGGGGCTAATGGTAGCGAGCCTGGAAGTACAAGGCTTCTCACTTTGTGCCTCTGCTCTCCCATTACTTTAACAGGCTGCAGTGCTATTTCATAGATATATACTTGTGCCTGTATCAGAGATAGATGCGTATGAACTTTATAAACAGGACTAAGTGCTATCAGCTTGTTATTTTTCGTAGGGGCTGGATTTATGAGCTTTACCCAAAGTGAAGTGCTTATAATTTATCAACCTAGAATGTTTTAAGTAAATAGCACTAAGCACTCACCCTCTGCAGCAGGGAACAGAGAGCTTTTCTGCTGTAGGAAGCAACTGGCATCAATAAACTACATGTTGATTGGGGTCTATTACCCCAGGAAATTTATGAATAGCAACCACAATGGTCGTCTTACAGTTGGCCAGGTTTGGACACACAGCCCTAAAATTTCTTTCTTTTGAGCCTTCACACTGCATTCTCCCACTCCTTTCTCTGGGCCATGCAGCCATCAACAATCAAATCCCTCTCCTTCTTACGGATAGAACCAGGGAGGGTCAACAGGAAACCAGCCAGCCACATGGTGGGAAAAGGCCATGGCTGAACAACACGATTAAACGACAACTTTTTTGAAGAAAGAGAATCGAATTTGGCCGCCATATGTGAAATGCCCGAGAATTAGGCCACAGAGAAACTTCGACTTTACAGAGAAGACTCAGATCTGGGAAAAGCTACAGAGAAACAATACTCCATTTCATAGAGGTCTGGGGGACTACATATTTTGGCCACACAAAGAATGCTATTCGATTAGCTATCTATTACACAAAAGATGAAAGAGAACAACAGACCAGACAAACCCAGCATTCACTTCTTAGGGTTTAGCTCACAAGCTGCCCTAGTATTTGCCATAAAAACTGTAAAGAGGCTGGCCCCCTTACATATAGAGTGATGAAGGAACTGGGTCTCTCTGTGCTCAGGATATGTGCCACGTGCCTACCACTTTCAGAAACAGAAAACCAAGGATGACTGTGATTTCCCCTCTCAATATTTATCCCTGACCGACTTCTGCAGTCATGACTAGCCTACAAGAACTGGTTTATAAAAGTCTAGAAAACTTAAGATGTTAACCTAAAACAACTTTTATTTAACCATTTTGGAGGGAAAAAAACCTAGATGACAAATACTTCTATTTATAAGATAAACAAAATGGAAAAAGTTACAAAAAGGATTCTGCTGTGCAGTAAGTGAATGAGGAGCTCCATTAACATCTATTCTGGTTAATCAATGAGGATAAAAAAGTGTAGTATGCAGAGGTAAAACCGACAGGACCCATTTCAGGATGTGGTATCATCACACTACAGAAGCGGGTTCTTGTGTTTCATGAGCCGAAATTGCAAAACTATCGAGTCATGTCTTGGCACAAGTAAAGGATATCCCAAGCCTAATCAGCCATTATTTCCCAACACAAGGGAAAGGGGGATCCTCCAAAAAAGAGACTAATTTCTTTGCTCTATCAATCACAACCCCTACATCCCTCATCTAAATCCGAGCAAAAACCTCTTTGCAAAAAACCCCACCTCCAATCTCTTGCCTGTCAGTTTCTGCCTTAACCCCAGCCAGTAAATTTCCTCTCCCAGTCCTTAAATCATCTGCTGTTTGCCAAATCCATTTAAATTAATGGTTTCAAGGCCCTCCACCAATTACTTCCTCCCTGCAACCAATTACCCTGCTTGTTAAAACCCAGCCTGTGCCCTCCCCAGTCAGCAAACCTACGTGCTTCCATTTATCCAGAACCAGATTCTTCTAAAGTCCATCCCTCACCTCACTACTGTCTCCTCCCCCATCCAACTCCAGATAAGAGAGTCAGTATGTACTTTACATACACAGAAAAAGGAGGTGTTTGTCTTTCCCCAAGGTTCCTGTCTTTCCTCCAGTCTTACAGGTCACAAACTCCTTGAAGGCAAGGGTTACTACGCACACATCACACAGACACACACACTTTAGGTCTCCCAGAACCCAAGCAGGTGCGGCTTAACCTGTGGCCACCCTGTGCATGCTTCCGGTTGCCTGATGATGTTCATGGTGATGATGATGATGATGACCAAATGAGGCTTCTGAGGGGAATAGTCTTCTAAGTCATGATTGTAATGAAGAAGCAAGAAATTTATGACACTCCGTGTTAAAATTCAAACTGCAGAATTGGGCCTTAAGGTATGTATTTTCCCCCCTTTGGTGACACATACTAATTTCTTCTCTCTAAAAATTCCTTGGCAAGGAAATCCAAATCTCAGAGAACCAACCAAGAAAAATTTCCACAGAACCAAAGAAACGAGTAAGAAACAAGTCACAGACCCTTGGGAAGCCACAAAATGGAGGTTTTAAACCCTCAGTCTTTTGAAACTAAATGAATGATAGTTTTCTAGGGGAAAAAAGAAGTCCTTATTTTTGTAGCTTCTGGCATGTTTCCTGCTACAGTGGAGAGAGGTTATGTGAGCAGCAGTGAACCCAGAGAATGGATCTGGATCCTAAACTCCCTCCCTTTACCACACACACAAGCCCATATATAATCCTGAGTGAGCCACACAACTCCACTGGGCTTCGGTTTCTTCTTCTGTCAATCTCTTATGCCCCATGCAAGGCCCCAATTCTATGATGTTATGAAAAAAGATGAGGCATTTCAAAGTCAGCTGACAGATGACAGAGCGAAAAGAAACAATACAGTTATAGTGTTATAAAAGCAATACAGTCCCCCAAAAGCCAAGGAGACAATCTCTATCTTTGGAATTTAGCTCACAACATGAGAGCAATCACAGCCTTGTCAAATAGCTACAAAACCCCCAAACCTGCTGTGTTGGGAAAGTCACTTAACCTCTCCGGGTCTCAGCTTCCACAGTCATCAAGTGGTCTTGGAGGATTAACACCCTCTGAGTCTATGAGCTCGAGATGGTTTTGTATAAACCATGTGGCACTTTGTCCACTGCTGTAATAATTTTCTAGGGGTATTTTTTGTGGGTTTTTTTTTTTAGATTTTCTTCATTTATTTGAGAGAGAGCAAGCGAGAAAGCATAAGCAGGGGGAATGGCAGTGGGGAGGGAGAAACAAACTCCCAGCTGAGCAGGGAGCCCTCAATGTGGGGCTGGATCCCAGGAGAGGATGCTTAACCAACCAAGCCACCCAGGCGCCCCAATACTTTACTTTTAATTCTGTAACATTCCATTCTGTATCTTAAAGTCATTTCAGGCATGTAAATGACACTTGACACTTAATTTATGTGTGCTTTCTATGTGCTTTTTCCTTACTTAGGTCCTACTATTGCTGCTGTGTTTCTTACTCATAATAATCAAGAGCTGACTATATTAAGAATAAACTCTCTAATGTAACAAAAGTGGTCATTGTAATGCTGCTGAAAAATAACCTTCTTTTAGCACCTAGCACCCTGCTGATATTCAGCAAATATCAACAATCACAAATGTTGAAATACTGAGAATAATTCCGCAGAGAGCTACAAATAGGAAACAATCGTAGATTCAATGCAGGTAGACACAGAGCTAAATTTTAAATGTCTAAATAGATAAAACCAACAGACCGAAATAAAACCCATGATAAAGTATCAACCAATTGATTAACTCCTCCTGCCCTGGACATCACAAAAATTACAGTCTGTATTTAAAAGAACATTCTTTAAAAAAACTTCCCACCAAAACAGAGCTAGAGCATTAATCCATTCATGCAAACCGGCTCATGAAGAACCCCAGCTCTAGCCTGGAAAGAAATTTTTTAAAAAGATTTTATTTATTTGACAGAGATCACAAGTAGGCAGAGAGGCAGGAAGAGAGGGGATGAGGGAAGCAGACTCCCCCCTGAGCTGAAAGCCCAATGAGGGGCTGACCCAGGACCCCAGGATTACAACCTGAGCCAAAGGCAGAGACTTTAACCCACTGAGCCACCCAGGTGCCCCTGGAAAGAAATTTTAAACATTCGGGTTCCATTTCTAGGTTGACTTTTTAATTCCATTTCATAGTCATTGGCGATGTTGACACTGGTGTAACAACGCTGGAAGGATTAGGTATGAGTGCACAGGGCTGGTAAACACGTCTGCAAATGGATGAGAACTACTGTGAGTTGTAAATTTCTTTAATACATTTATGAGACCTTTTTTTTTAAGACTTTTATTTATTTGACAGAGGGAGACACAGCAAGAGAGGAAACACAAGCAGGAGTGGGAGAGGGAGAAGCAGGCTCTCCGCTGAGCAGGAAGCCCGATGTGGGGCTTGATCCCAGGACTCTGGGATCATGACTCGGGGACTCAAAATGATGACTCAAAGTCCAGGACTCTGGGATCATGACCTGAGCCAAAGGCAGACACTTAACTGACTGAACCACTCAGGCGCCCCTCTGAGACTCTTTTTTAATCTCCAGTCAATCTCCAATCAATACACTAGATAAAGAAACTGTTGCTGAATTTAAAACTTTAGATCAGTTCAGATAAGTTTAATAATGACTCTGGGCTTTGGTTTTAAGTTTTACCTGAAAGTCAAATGATCAAAACAACTACAACTAGGAGATTAAAACTGGCAAGGTGGATGGGGAAACTGTAAGTAACGTAACTCACTAACAGAGAACTTTTGGAAATTTCCAACGCTCAGTCCAAATTTGGCAAAGAAGGAAAAAGTCGGATGGTAGTGAGGGCTGGAAGAGGAAAAGGACCCAGTGACTTTATAATGTGCTCTGACCCCACCTAGTGGCGATTGGAGTGATTTCTAACGCCTTCAGTCTCCGCACTAGTGACTGAAGATTTAATTCGAGATTTTTTTCCTTCTGAAGTCAGCACTAGTTTGGTAATAAATTTTTACGTGCTAAAAATGTACTAAAACATGTGGATTTAGAATCTAAATTAGACAAAGCATAGACAGGAGGATGGAACACATCATCCTATAACAAACCAGAGAAGCCTCATCACCAGCTGGCTAAAAAGATTAGCAGCTCTGAGAAAACTCAATTCTGGGTTTTTAAGACCTCAAATGCCTTTAACTTCTAAAATTGAAAATAAACAAGCACCAAAAATGTTCTTGGACAAGAATGCAAAACTAGCAGGAATAACTGGAAAAGTCATTAGAAACAAAAAAAAAAGGGGGGGGGGATTAACACACTGGGGACAAAAGAACAGGGAGTAAAAATGGCAGAAGAGAATCCTGCTATCACAGTGGATATCAAGCTAGACAGAAATCAATTACAAATAAATCTTTAAACAGAAATATGGTGTCAGATACAGTTTATAATTAGAGTCGAAGAGTCTACAATTGCAAAGGCATGGATAATCTGAAAAAGATTAAAAAAAAATGAAGATGATTAAAGGAGAAAAGTCAGGGGCGCCTGGGTGGCTCAGTGGGTTAAGCCTCTGCCTTTGGCTTGGGTATGGTCTCGGGGTCCTGGGAGCCCCTGCGGGGAGCCAGCTTCCTGACCCTCCCCCTGCCTGCTGCTCTGCCTACTTGTGATCTCTCTCTCTCTGTCAAATTAATAAATAAAATCTTTAAAAATAATAGTAAAAATAAAAAATAAAGGAGAAAATTCAGAGTGCCTTCTAACATGAGAGCCTTCCGCTTTACTCCCACACTCCCATCTCATGATAACATGAGAAGCTAGTATTTACCAAGAGCTTCCTAGACAGGCCCTGGGATAAGTGCCCATAAAGGTCCACCTCATTCATTCACACTTTAAACAATCCTATATGAAAAATGGTATTTTTCTCGTTTTATAGATGTGGCAACTGAGGCTTAGAGAAGTAAGTCCAAGATCACTCAGACAGCAGGTGGCAGTGGTAGGACTTAAACCAACATACCCCTTTTATTGGGATGCCAGCTCTTGTTCCCTAAGCAATATCCTTCCTGTCCTCCAGCAGATTTTTCTCACACCTACATGCTCAAATCCTGAGATGGTTTCCTACTAAGAAGGAAATATGAAAGGGGGAGTTGTGCAATGAGCTTCTTCCGCCCAGATCACCTAAAATAGGATGCTAAAGCAGAAGGCCTTTGGAAATCAAGTTCTTTCCTCTCATTTTTCAGACTAGGAACTGAGGCCTAGAGTTGGGGGAAAGAAGAGACATGGCCAAGATCACACAGAGGAGCTCTGCCTAGAAGCTAGGGGTTGTTCAAATACCAGTTCAGGGCTCTCAACGGGTTTATACAAGTAACATCCTGATTACACACCCAGACCAGATACAGGAAATGTGCTGACCTCCTGAGCACTATGCTGGCTAGGCTTGACTGAAAAATTGCCTCCTGCTTGGCTGGCCTTGAGGCCTGAGGACCAGCTCTAGACCTTGGTACCGCCTGAATCTGGGGCCTAGAGTTCCCCTACTCATTCTTTGTCACAGAAGGCCCTGATCCCTGGCCTCATCCTCCTAGTGCCCAGGCCTTTGGATTCAGTCCAGTTTTGTCCCAGGCCCTAGCTAGTTCAGGTTTTGGCGTGACACCTGGCCCAGAATGTTTGTCTTCTAATTGGGCTCTTTGTTTCTAAACTCTTCCCATTCCCACCCCCAAACATTTCAAGTCAATCTGCATGGAGACCACTTTAAATCACCATGATCACTATGGAAATCTGGGACCTTCCCTCTTAAATATCTTTCTGTGTGCCGGAATGCCTTAAATATTGGCTATTCTAAACCTGAACTGAAGCAGGGAGTGGGGGAAAAGGAGGTGGATTTCAAAGTTAAATAACTTTTCAAAACACATGAAAAGGTCTCAGAATAGAGAGGTTAACCAATTGCTATTTATGTGCACACACCAAATTTAAGAAAATATCAGGCTGAATAATAGGGAAGAATATTCGGACCACAAAGCTTATTAAATATGCAACCAGAAAATACTGAACTGTTGCAAAAGAAGGTCAAAGGCAAGGAATATTAAGCCAAAGGCAAGGAATTGCAAACAGGATCATGGCAAGTGAAAAGGATTCACTTATGGAAAGTGTCCATCTGATTCAAAGGAAAACCAGACACTGATCCAATGCAACAGAGGTCATCAGTAACATCATCCACTGGCCAAAATTTAAGTCCACTGGCAAGTTCACAAAATGTTTTGAAATGGTATCTTATGGCAAATGCAAAAAAAAACAAATAATAATGCCATAGACAAATGATTGAGTTAGAAAGTCTAAGTACTTTACCAACGACTCAGTTTTAATCCCTGTAACAATCCCTTGCAGGAAGAATTATTATGCTCCCCATTTTACAGATGAGGAAACAGGCATCTGAAGAGGATTAAGGAACCTGTCTAAGGTCATTGAGCTGGTTAGGGCAGAGCCAAGAATCAGGCTCCTGAGACCAAGCTCTCCCCAGATGCTCATAACCTCCAGGCTGTGCTGCCTGTCTGTCAGAGTCCAGACAAGTAAACTGGAACTTGAGCTAAGACCTCTCCAACTAGGGCGCCTGGGTGGCTCAGTCATTAAGCATCTCTCAGGTCATGATCCCAGGGTACTGGGATCAAGCCCCGCATCAGGCTCTCTGCTCAGTGGAGAGCATACTACTCCCTCTCCTACTCCCCCTGCTTTGTTCCCTCTCTCGCTGTGTTTTTCTCTGTCAAATAAATAAAAACCTTAAAAAAAAAAAAAGACCTCTCTAACTGACTTGAAAACTTCGTTGTGAGGTTCAAATAAGCACTGGTCATTAGTGAGATTCTCCCGCTGCTGTCTAACAGTCCCTGTCCTCTTCTTTCTCTTTCAGAATAGACAGTGGCTCTGCGGGGACTTTAAGCAAGCTATGTACCCTGCTGGAGTCTCCAATTCCCACTCTGAAAATGAAGCCAATGACAAGACCTCCATCCTAAGTAGGTCTTGATCACTGCTACGTCCACACGGGTACTCAGTAAATATCTGTTGAATGAATAAGTGAACGAGTCTCTGTTGTATCAAATGAGATAGTATATGTAAAGCATTTAGCATGGGACCTGGCACACAGTAACTGTTACTCCCTAGCCCTTCCTCCTACAAAAGAGCAGACATGGGGGCCAGCAGATGGCAGCACCAGCCAGTGTATGTCCGGCTTCCTTCTATCTTCACCAGCACAACTATATCCAGCATTCACCTGACTGCCGATGTCCCATATCCGCAGACCCAGGCCATCTGCGGGCATGCAAAAACCCCATGGGAAAATACGGATAAGGCAGAAACAATCTTTCTTCTGAAATAAGAAAAAAGGTTTCTCGGGGCACCTGGGTGGCTCAGTGGGTTGAGCCTCTGCCTTCAGCTCAGGTCATGATCTCAGGGTCCTGGGATCTAGCCCCCCATCGGGCTCTCTGCTCAGCAGGGAGCCTGCTTCCTCCTCTCTCTCTGCCTGCCTCTCTGCCTACTTGTGATCTCTGTCAAGTAAATAAATAAATAAAATCTAAAAAAAAAAAAGAAAAGAAAAGAAAAAAGGTTTCTCAGTGCCCTCATATAGAGTCCCATTACTATACACAACTAGCAATGAAATGACCACCACTGCCCTCCAGAAGTCTGCATCCTTAGAAGGGAAGCATCTGCCTAAATCTTCAAGTGTCTGGGTTGTAACATCTTACTGAAAATACCAGGGTCGTTCTTTCTGTTTTCCCCTTTCAAAGGTTTCTACTTTTTGTCCACTTGTATGTTGGAATGATCTGTAATGCTGGTATTTAATCCAGTCATATTCCCACTTGGGTATGTGAAAACATTTGGGATGTCAACCAACAGAAGAAGGAGGCTTTGTTTCCAATATAAGATGGTATTAGAATCTCTCACAACTCAATTCGGAGAGCTTTTTCATATTGGCTCTTCTTACTGATAGATTGAATTACTAGAGTAAAATTCCAGCCTAGATAAGAAATAACATAACCGTTTAGCCTCCTGGCAAATTACGTTCAGCACCCACTTTCTCAAAATGACAAATATCAAATCTCTCAAGTGGAAAAATCCTCTGAAACAACAAGCCAACTGTGCAATGCAGCAAGTAGTGCAAGAAAGAGATTTATTCCCTATCTCTGCAGCAAAAAAGTCTGAACTTATTAGCATAAGGTAACATGATTCATATGTTAACTACCACTGAAATTGAATCCTTAGACCATCACCTACCCTTGACCTCAAAAAAGTCAAGAATTCATCAAATAACATCTCTCCTCTTTTTTTTTCCAAATGCATCTGTCATCTCCTTGCATTAGTACCTTCCTCAGTTAATGTACAACATAAAAATAGCAAGAGAGAAAGACTGATAGTTTCTTAGAGCTCTATCCTCATAAATCAAACTACTGTTACTGGCTTTTTTTTTTTTTAGATTTTATTTATTTGACAGAGAGAGAGAGAGATCACAAGTAGGCAGAGAGGCAGGCAGAGAGAGAGGGGAAGCAGGCTCCCTGCTGAGCAGAGAGCTGATGTGGGGCTCCATCCCAGGACCCTGAGATCATGACCCTAGCCAAAGGCAGAGGCCTAACCCACTGAGCCACCCAGGTGTCCCTACTGTTACTTTTTAAACAGAATATTTGAACATACTCATTTACAAACAGGTATTTACACTGAAAAGTCACTGAAATGCAACAGCTTGACAAATCATAACAGGGCAGTAACCATGGTGACCTGAGCTGCCTCCTACTTTTAGCCAACTATAGTCCCTTCTAGTTCTTACTTTCTGCCTGGCACTATGCATTCCATGAATCCTTATAAAATCTTGCAAGGCCAAATAAATAAATAAAACAAAAATTCCATTTTACTGACGTGGAAACTGAGGTCCAAAGAGCTTAGGTATCTTATCTAAGCCAGGAGTAGGTTAGCTGGAATTCAAGCCCAGACCTATTTTATTTCAAAGCCTATACACTTTCCACTAATGCTTTGCTACTCAAGGGGTGGTCCCTAAATCAGCAGCCCTGGCATCATTTGAGAATGTGTTAGAAATGCAGAATTCTCAGTCATACTATAGAAGTACAGAGTCAGAATTCTCATTTTATCAAGATCCCAGGTCATTTACTGGCACATTTAAGTTTGACAGACTCTAAGCTATACCATTCTGACTCTCTAAATATCACTACTCTTACCTTCTTCTATAGATTAGTGGTTCTCAACACGATGGCAGGGAGAGGGGGAGAAGAAAGGGTACTCCTCCCCGCCAGGGACACTTGATGATGTCTAAAGACATTTTTGGTTGTCTCAGCTGGGAGGGTGGGGAGGTGCTACTGGCATCTAGCGGTGCTTCTAAACATCCTACAGGGCACAGGACAGCTGCGGCCCTGACAAAGAATTATTCAGCCAAAATATCAATAGTGCCAAGGTTGAGGGGTGCCTGGGTGGCTCAGTGGGTTAAAGCCTCTGCCTTCGGTTCAGGTCATGATCTCAGGGTCCTGGGATCGAGCCCCGAATCGGGCTCTCTGCTCATCAGGGAGCCTGCTTTCTTCTCTCTCTGCCTGCCTCTCTGCCTACTTGTGATCTCTGTCTCTGTCAAAAAATAAATAAATAAATAAAATCTTAAAAAAAAAAAAAATAGTGTCAAGGTTGAGAAGCCCTGCGATAGCTGGTAATATTGTACATTCTCTTTGGGTCTGGGGTCTGTTTAAAGAAAAAAAGAAGGGTGCCTGGGTGGCTCAGTGGGTTAAAGCCTCTGCCTTCAGCTCAGGTCATGATCCCAGGGTGCTGGGATCGAGCCCCGCATCGGGCTCTCTGCTCAGTGGGGAGCCTGCTTCTCCGTCTCTCTCTGCCTACCTCTCTGCCTACTTGTGACCTCTGTCTGTCAAAGAAATAAATAAAATATTTAAAAAAAAAAAAAAAAAGAAGAGATTTTCATGGTAGAATTGTGAAGAATTCTCATACAAAATCCCTTTCCCTACCGGTCAGTCTCTCATAATCTCTCACAGCATTTGCCAAACAGAAACTTGGATCAGGGGGTCAAATGGCTGGCTCAGTTGGTAAAGCATGTGACTCTTGATCTCAAGGATGTGAGTTCAAGTCCCACACTGGGTATGGAGATTACATACATACATACATACATACACACATAAATAAGATATATTAGGGATCAGCAAACTATGGCCCACAACACAAAGCTAATTTGCCCTCTATTATTGTACCATCTGAGAGCTGAGAGTAATTTTTCCATCTTTAAATGTAAAATTTACTCATTTATTTATTTTTAAGATTTTATTTCTTTATTTGAGAGAGAGAGAGCACAAGCAGTGGGAGAGGCAGAGGAAGAGGGAGAAGCAGTCTCTCCGCTGAGCAGGGAGCCAATGTGGGGCTCAATCCCAGGACCCCAGGATCATGACCTGAGCCGAAGGCAGACACTTAATGACTGAGCCATCCAGGTGGCCCCTTAAGTGTAATTTCTGAAACATTTCATCACTTGTGAAAATTATATGAAATTCAAATTTCAGTGTTCACAAATAGTTTTACTGGAACAAAGTCATGTCTTTTGTTCCCATTTTGTCAAAGGCCACATCTTCCTTAACACAGCCTGAGATTTAACTCATGTACCTTAAAAATTCACCTATTTAAAATGCACAGTTCAGGGAACCTGTGTGGCTTAGTCAGTTGGGTGGCAGCCTTCAGCTCAGGTCATGATCGCAAGGTTCTAGAATCAAGCCCCACATCGGGCTCCCTGCTCAGTAGGGAATCTGCTTCTCCCTCTCCCTGACTCATGTTCTCACTCACTCTGCTCTCTCTCTCTCATAAATAACCTTTTTTTAAAAAATGCACAATTCAGGGGCACCTGGGTGGCTCAGTGTGTTAAAGCCTCTGCCTTCGGCTCAGGTTATGATCCTGGGGTCCTGGGATTGAGCCCCGCATCAGGCTCTCTGCTCGGCGGGGAGCCTGCTTCTCTGCCTACTTGTGATCTCTGTCTGTCAAATAAATAAATAAAATCTTTTTTTTTTAAATGCACAATTCAATGGTTTCTAGAATATTTACGGTGTTGTGCAACCATGGCCCCTGTCAATTCTGGAATATATTCTTCACTCCACAAAGAAACCTTGCATCCCCTGGCTATCACTCCTGTATCCCTGTACCCTTTTCCCAGTTCTAAGCAACCACAAATCTACTTTTCATTTCCCTACATATCCCCACTCCAGACTTGCTGATGAATGAAATAATAAGTGCACTTTTGTGATTGCTGCTTCCACTTAGCAATAATGTTTTCAAGGTTTATCCATTTGTAGCATGTATTTATTATTTCATTCCTTCTTAGTGCCAAATAATATTTCATTGTACTGATATACCACCTTTTATTTACCCTTTCATCAGCTGATGGACATTTGGGTTGTTTCTACCTTTTGGCTCTTATAAATGTTGCTATAGATACCTGTGTACAAGTTTCTCTGTAGATACACATGAATTTCTCTTGAGTAGATACCTAGTAGTGGGATTGCTGGGTCAGATGATAACTCTATATTTAACTGTTTGAAGGAATGGCCAGACTGTTTCTCAAAGTTGCTGTACTGTTCTACAGTCCCATCATCAGTGTATAAGGGTTCCAATTTCCTCATATTCTCACCAACATTTATTATTATATGCCTTTTTTTTAAGATTTTATTTATTTATTTGACAGAGATCACAAGTAGGCAGAGCAGCAGGCAGAGAGAAAGAGGGGGAAGCAGGCTCCCTGCTGAGCAGAGAGTCCAGTATGGGGCTCGATCCCAGGACCCTGGGATCATGACCTGAATAGAAGGCAGAGGCTTAACCAGCTGAGCCACCCGGGCGCCCCATATTATATGACTTTTTGATTCTAATCATCCTAGTGGTTGGCTCTTATTGTGGTAAAGTGGTATCTCATGGGGTTTTTTTTTTCATGTCCCTGATGACTCATGATGTTGAGCATTTTTCATGTGCTTATTGGCCATTTGTGTATCTTCCTCAACAAAATGTCTATTCAGATCCTTTGCCCATTTTTTTAAAGTAAACTCTATACCCACCATGGGGCTTGAACTCACAACCCTGATATCAAGACTCATGCTCTACTGAAAAGCCAGTCAGGCACCCCTCAGTTGCCCACTTTCTAATTGAGTTATTTGCCTTCTTATTACTGAGCAATAAGAGTCCTTCATATATTTTAGATAGAAGAGCCTCATGAGATACATGATTTCCTAATATTTCTTTTCAGTTCTTGATGGCATCCCTCAAAGCATAAAAGTTTTTAATCTTGATGAAGTCAAGTCTATTACTTTTTCTTTTGTTACTCATGCTTTTGTTATATCTAAGAATCCTATGCCAAATCCAAAGTCATGAAGGTTTATCCCTGTTTTAACGGTATTATAGTTTTAGCTCTTATATTTACATCTTTGATGCATTTTTAATTTTTGTATGTGGTATGAAATAAGGGTTCAACTTCATTGTTTTGCATGTGGCTCACCAGTTGTCTCAGCACTGTTGGGAAGTCTATTCATTCCTCCATTGAACGGGTAGTAAGTTTTGAAATAAGGAAGTAAGAGTCTTCCTACTTTCCTCTCTTTTACAAGATTGTTTTAGCTATTGTAGATCCCTTGCAATTCCATATAAATTTTAAAATCAGATTTTCAATTTCTACAAAGAAATAAACTGGGATTCTGATAGGGATTATGCTGAATGAGTAGATCAGCTAGGGGAATACTGCCCCCTTAACAATGTTAAATCTTATGATCTATGAACAAGGGATACCTTTCCATTTCTTTAGGTCCTTTAATTTCTACCAACAATGTTTTAATAATTTTCAGAGTATAAGTTTTACACTTCATTGGTTAAATTTGTTCCTAAGTATTTTATACTTTTTGATACTATTGTAAATAGAATTTTCTTTTCATTTTCATATTGTTCGTGGCAAGCATATAAAATTACAAGTGATTTTCGTGTATTGCTCTTGTATCCTGCCACCTTGTTTAACTCATTTATTAGTTCAAATAGTTTTATAGGAAAATCCCTATAGGGGATTTCTTAGGTTCTCTATATGTGATCATGTTATCTCTGAATATATTTTTATTTTCTTCCTTTCCAATATGAATGTCTTTTATTTCATTTTCTTGCTTAAGTGTCCTGGCTAGAACCTCTAGCACACTGTTGAACTGAAGTGGCAAGATAGGGGCGCCTGGGTGGCTCAGTCGGTTAAGTGGCTGCCTTTGGCTCAGGTCATGATCCCCAGTCCTCAGATGGAGCCCACATAGGGCTCCCTGCTCAGTGGAGAGCCTGCTTCTCCCTCTCCCTGCCACTCTGCCTACTTGTGTCCTCTCTTTCTGTCAAATAAATAAATCTTTTTTTTTTTCAAATAAATAAATCTTTAAAAAAAAAAAAGTGGCAAGATAGGGGCACCTGGGTGACTCAGATGGCTAAGTGTCTGCCTTCAGCTCAGGTCATGATTTCAGGGTCCCAGAATCAACTCCCACAGCAGGATACCTGCTCAGCAGGGAGTCTGCATCTCCCTCTCCCTCTGTCTCTGTCTTTCCCCTTGCTCATTTTATGCGCTCTCAAATAAATAAAATCTTAAATTTTAAAAAAAGTAGCAAGATATCCTTGTCTTATTCCTATTCCTGATCTCACTATTAAGTATGATAGTTAGCTGCGGGTTCTTCAAAGATACTCTTTATCAGGTTGAGGAATCTGCCTTCTATTCCTATTTTATTCAGTGTTTTTTTCATGAAATGCTGCTTGATTTTGTCGAGTGCTTTTCTGGCATGTATTGAAATATGTGATTTTTTTTTATTCTATTGATATGATGTATTATGTTAATTGATTTTCAGATATTAAACCAACCTTGAATTCCTGGAATAAATCTCACTTGGTTATGATGTACGATATACATATATATGTATATCATATAGATAGATAGAGAGATGCTAGATTCAGTTTGCTAATATTTTTGTTAAGAATTTTTGCTTCCAGGGGTGCCTGGATGGCTCAGTTAAAGCCTCTGACTTTGACTCAGGTCATGATCCCAGGGTCCTGGGATCGAGCCCTGCGAGCCCCTGCTTTCCCCTCTCTCTCTCTGCCTGCCTCTCTGCCTACTTGTGATCTCTGTCTGTCAAATAAATAAATAAAATCTTTAAAAAAAAAAAAAAGAATTTTTGCTTCCAGGAGTACTTGGGTGGCTCAGTTGGTTAAGCATCTGCCTTCAGCTCAGGTAGAGATCCCAGGGTCCGGGGATTGAATCCTGTGGTCCTGCGTTGGGGCTCCCTGCTCAGCAAGGAGTCTGCTTCTCCCTATGCCCCGCCCCCCCAGCTCATGCTCTTTCTCTCTCACTCTCTATAAAATAAATAAAATTTTAAAAAATAAGAATTTTTGCTTCCATATTTTTTTCTAAGTAATCTACACCCAACATCGCTGGAACTCAAAACTCCAAGATCAAGAGTCACATGACCTACTGAGACAGTCAGGCACCCCGTTTTGCTTCCATATTCATAAGAGATCTTAGTCTCTAGTTTTCTTGTGATTGCTTTGTCAGCTTTTGGTATCAGGGTAATGCCAGCCTCATAAAATGAGTTGGGAAGTAGTCCCTGCTCTCCTTTTTTTTTTTTTTTTTTTTTTTTTTAAAGATTTTATTTGGAACGCCTGGGTGGCTCAGTGGGTTAAAGCCTCTGCCTTCAGCTCAGGTCATGATCCTAGAGTCCTGGGATCGAGCCCCACATCGGGCTCTCTGCTCCGCAGGGAGCCTGCTTCCTCCTCTCTCTCTGCCTGCCTCTCTGCCTACTTGTGATCTCTGTATGTCAAATAAATAAATAAAATCTTTAAAAAAAAAAAGATTTTATTTATTTGACAGAGAGAGATCACAAGTAGATGGAGAGGCAGGCAGAGAGAGAGATAGAGGGAAGCAGGCTCTCTGCGGAGTAGAGAGCCTGATGTGGGACTCGATCCCAGGACCCTGAGATCATGACCTGAGCCGAAGGCAGCAGCTTAACCCACTGAGCCACCCAGGCGCCCTCCTATTCTTTTGAAAGAGCATGTGAAGAACTGCTATTAATTGTCCTTGAAATGTTTGGTAGAATTCAGTAATAAAGCCATTTGGGCCTTTAGTACATACAGTCTGGACATTTCTTTGTGGGCGTTGTTATTACCAATTTAATCTCTTCACTGGTTATAGGTCTGTTCAGATTGTCTGTTTCTTCTCGAGTAAATTTTGGTAGTTGGTGTCTTTCCAGGAATTTGTCCATCTCATTTGAGTTATCTAATTATTTGGGGTACAGTTGTCATTTTATTTTTGTTTTCTATGTGTTTCACGTTTTTGTTTCTCCATCCCTCCTTTACTACTTGTTTTTACATTAGGTGAATATTTTCTAATGAAGCATTTACATTTATTTAGTGATTTCTTCATCATGCTTTTTAAGTGTTTTGGGGGAATTTTTTTAGTGGTTGCTCCAGAGTTTACCAGATAATCTTATCAGAATCAGCTTGAGATTTATACTAGTTTAATTCCAGTGATATATACATCCTATATATCTATATATAGAGATCCTATATCTATATATACCTATATATCCTTTCACTTTTCACCTTTTTTGTAGATTATTTATATTTGAATATTAAAATTATATATGTTGACAAGTTTTTTCTTTGAGCACTTTAAATATGTTATCCCATAGCCTCTGGCCTCCACAGTTTCTGCAGAGAAGACAGCTGTTAATCTTACTGGGGTTTCCTTGTATGTTATAAGTCCTTTTTCTCTTGCTTTCAAGATTTTCTCCTGGTCTTTGACTTTCTGCATTTTCCCTTTTTCTATTTGTGGATCTCTTTGTGTTCATCCTCCTTGGAGTCTACTGAGCTTCCTGAATGTCTACGCTATTGTTTTTCAATAAATTCAGAAAGTGTCAGCTACTGTTTTTTAAAATATTTTTTCTCTCTCCTCTCCTGGTATTCCCATACATATGTACACTTATGATTTCCCACATTTTTATGAGGCTCTGTACATTTTTCTTCATTGTTTTTTCTATTTTTCAGCTTGCATCATCTCTATCATTCTATCTTCAAGCAGGCTAATTCTTCAATCTGCCTGTTTGAATCTACTCTGAGCCCCTCTAATGAATTTTTAACTTCACTTGTGCTGCTTTACAACTCCAGAATTTTCATTTGGTTCTTTTCTGTAATTCCTACCTTTTAACTTGATCTTCTCTACTTGAGGTGAAAATGTCATACCTTCCTTCTTTAATCATGCTTTCCTTTAGTTCTGAGAATGTATTTGTAATGGTTATTGGAAATCTTTTCTGCTAAATCTGACATCTGGTCGCTCTCATGGCAATTTCTACTGCTAGTTTGTTTCCATCGTCTGGGTCATATTTCCCTACTTTTTTGCAAGTCTCACAATTTTTTTGCAGGAAACTGGACATTTTAAGTAATATATCATCTAAATAATATAGATACTGGACTGGTTCTCCCTACCCCAGCCCCAGGGCTTTTTATTGTTCTTTGCTTATTTAGTGATGGGCTGGAATGTTTTAGTGAAATCTATTTCATTCACATAGTGTTAAGGCCTATGATGTTGTTGTTCCTCAAAGACACACAAATTGTGGTTTCAGCTGGGCACTTTCTCTTCCCCTGATCACACCTAGCTGTTAAAACTCCTTTAATGGTGTCTTACTATTCTATTATTTTCAACCAGACCCTGGGGCATAACTTGGTCTACAAAATAATCCAATCAAAGGTGACTCTTTTGAGGGAACAGTTTATTCAATCCCATGAGGGATCTTCCCCACCCCATCTTAATCTTTGACTCTCTCCTGCAAAGTAGTGGGTCTACAGCCTAGGCTGTATCTTCATTAAAGCCATAATCTCCTCCCAACTCCCCTTTTTTTTTTGTTTGTTTGTTTTTGTTGTTTTTAAGATTTAATTTATTTGACAGAGAAAGAGAGAGACAGCGAGAGAGGGAACACCAGTAGGGGAAAGGGAAGGAAGGCAGCTTCCTGCCCAGTGGAGAGCCAGATGTAGAGCTCAATCCCAGGACCCTGGGATCATGACCAGAGCTGAAGGCAGACACTTAACACAGACACTTAACAACTGAGCCACCCAGGTGCCCCCAAATCCTCCAGTTTTTAAGAGTTCCCTTAGTCATAAACTTCTCCACATTTTGTTGCAAATGAAGTAACTGTCTTTGGGAAGAGAGCAGGAGCCACAGGTTTTAAAGCCTTCTTCTCCTTCTAGGTAAAATCTCTGAATCCTTGATGGAAGGGGTGGGATGGCACACAACAGCCTGAGATTTTCTCAGTTTGCCTCCTCTGGCATGGAACCACCATTATGCAAGCTGGGTCTGGGATGAGAGCAACTGGGGAGCCCCAGTAGTCATGTGCCATGCTCAAGGCACAGCTCCCATTCTGTGAGTAGGAGCTGGATAGAAGAAGGAAGACTCATATTTCAACTACACACACCTGGGACTGTCTCAGTAACAAATAGGCTTGAGCAGGATAAGAAACACTGAAGTACTGCTCCTCCTGGGAAGAAAGTGGTCTGACAGGGAGCTAGGGGAAGAGGGAGCCCTGTGTTCTGGACTGCAGCAGTCTGGAATGGAATCTCCACCTTGCTGAGTTGGAAGTGGGGAAGAGAGGTAGCAGCCTTGGTTCAAATACTATAGACTCTCACCTTTCTTAGCAAATTTTCGGATTTTCTTGAATAGATGTTTAATTCATTTGATAAATGTTTGCCCTTAGTGCCATTTCCAGATGGTTTAAATTGTTGAGTTTTTTTAAGTAATTTTCACCAGTCTTACAGACGAGCAACATCAATGACACCCCTCACACTGTCATGCTGGAAATGAATCCTAAGCTGCTTTTGTGCTATAATAGCTGAGCTGAAGAGCTAAGTGGTTGTAACAGAGATCCCATGGCCTGCAAAGCTGAAAGTATTTACTACGTGGCCCTTCACTGAAAAAGTTTGTCAATCCCTGACTTAGGTCACTACTGTCAATGCTGCTGTTTCACAGACCACACTTTGTACTAGCCAGGACTTAAATTACTTGAGAGACAGTACTTTTGGCTAAAAGTTTGACTTAAAATCCCACTTTGTCACTTACTAGATGATATATGGTTTGGGGTACCTACCTCATTGGGTAGTTGTGAGAATTAAATGTAGGAGCATCTGACACTTAGAATATATTCAACAAATAGTAACTGTTAATCATCATGATGTAAACTGCATCAAAAGTATTAGTCATCAACAGTTTCCTTTAAGGCTTTTGGAAAAGGGAAAGAAGTACAGACTTTCCAATATACAAGATGCAACTTTTAATGCCTGGGGCACATAATAATATCTAATGAAGTAAAATAAATAAATAAATAGACCCACAGAGCTGGAACTTAAGCCTGACACTGGAAACCAGAATTCGCCACCACGGATGCTTCCAGCCTCTTGAAGCAACAATGAATGAAAACCTTCAGGAAGTGCTTCCAAACCCAAAGCCCTATGAAAAATGAGCAGCAATTATCTTTAACGTGAGTGGGCCTAGATGGCTCCTTCCGGTTCTGGTCACCTCTGTCTATGCTCAGAGATGATATAAGCTGAATCCCTCAAGCTTCCACCTTGACTGTCAACGCAGCAGGGGCGCCCCAGTTGGTGCCCGACCCACGACGGGGCCCGGCGAGCGGGGATTCCGCCGGATTCCCCCAGGCTCCCGCTTGCCGCAGCCCGTCGGGGCTGCCAGCCGGTTACCTCGCAATTGAACTCCATCTCGGCGTCCATGGTGACGATCCGCACGGTGAACGTCTTGGGCTGCTTCCTCTTGAGAGAGCTGAAGCTCATACGGGAGGCGATGGCCCCGGCCATGGCGCGGGGCTCAGACCCGGGACCCTCGCGCCCCGAGGCCTGCGCTCTGGACCTGTTAGCCCCCCTGGAGGAGTCGCACAGGCCTCAGGGCCACCATGGTAGCCAACTGGCCGGCCTGGGAGCTGTCTGGTCGGCACGGGCCCCCAGCGGCCAGCATGGGCCGTGAGGACCCTGCCCCGGGAGCGTAAAGGGGAGTTGGGGGCGGGCCCTTACGGCCACGGAGACGAAACACGAGCCAGGACCGACGGGGTGGGCTCAGCCCGGCGCTCAGGAACTCGGGCCCGGGACGCTGGGGACGCCCCGGGACGGGGCCCCTAGACGGCAGCAGCCTAGCCCCCGCGCGCCTCTCAGCGGCCGGTGAAGGTCTCGGGGCCGCGCTGCGGCCAGGCGCGCACGTGCGCGCGTGGCTGTCACCGTCTCCGCTCCGCGCGCCCGCAGGAAGCGTCCCCTCCCCACAGACCCCGGCCTGCTCCCCGCCCCGCCCTCAGGCCCCAGATCATTACACACAGCGCAACCGAACAGGCGGCTCCCGCCCGGACTCTCCGGTTGGCCGAGAACCCCTAGGGAGGCGGGACTTTTCCCTCCCGTCCGCCCCACTTCAGAAAGGCCTCACCAATTGGAAGTTCCGCTGTGATTGGAGGCGCGGGCCTGGGCTAGGCGTTGAGTGGTCATAGAGGCAGTCACTCCGAACGCTTTTGTTCGCAGGGAGTACGCCTACTCTAGCAAGATTGGTTGAGGCATCGGAACTCGGCGCGCCTTCTCCCGGGAACCACGTAGCGGCTGGTCAGCAGTTGCGTGTAGGTCAGTGAGGGACTGCCAGTCAGACCAAGTACCTGCCGAGTGTGGCGCCCCAGCCGACTGTGTTTCGGACACCCGGCGGATAATCCTCCTTGGCACTTAATTGCATATACTGAGCTCTGTGTTTCTCAACTTTTAAATCACGTGGAGGCTGCTTAGGTTGCCGGTGCTCTCTCCCAGATCCTCTTTTAGGGAGAAATTGTATTATTACCAAGGGAGGATAATAATTTTACCTACCTCGTGGGGTTGTGGAGGAATTTAAGGTAGTTAAAACATATAAAGCTTTAAAGCGGTGGCTGGTACATACTAAATTGAAACCCATGAAATTGCGCTTTTTTGTAGGTATAAATTGGTCGGAAAATGAAAGCTTTTCTCGTTTTGTACTCTGACTTCCATTTTCAAACCATGTATGTGTTTTCTTTATTTCTTAAGTGTCACCAAGTTAAAATGGGTGTGTTGTGAGATGGGGAATATATAGTTTTCTGTATTAAAAAAAAAAAAAAAGCTTACTTTTAAATAACTCTTTTTTTTTTTTTTTTGACAGATAGAGGTCACAGGTAGGCAGAGAGAGAGAAGGAAGCAGGCTCCCCGCCGAGCAGAGAGCCCGATGTGGGGCTCTATCCCAGGACCCTGGAACCATGACCTGAGCCGAAGGCAGAGGCCTCAACCCACTGAGCCACCCAGGCGCCCCTTAAATAACTCTTAATGGTTGAGTAGAGACAATTTCCTGTGTTTTGACTGAAGAATAAGCAGTCCTTAAATGTTAACTATCATTAGCATCACCTCAGTACAGTTGGGAAAAGTGAGAGAAGCTCAGCAGGACAGAGCCACATGCTAACTATTATCTAGATAATGAGAAGCAAAGATGGGACTGAAAACCCAGATTTATCTCATCCAGAGCTTGCTAGCATTACTATTTTAAAAAAAAGAAAAAACGATTTTATTTATTCATTTGACAGACAGAGATCACAAGTAGGCAGAGAGGCAGGCAGAGAGAGAGGAGAAAGCAGGCTCCCTGTTGAGCAGAGAGCCCAATGGGGGGCTGGATCCCAGTACCCTGGGATCATGACCTGAGCCGAAGGCAGACGCTTTAACCCACTGAGCCACCGAGGCGCTCCAGTGTTACCATTTCACTGCCCTGCTTCCCTAAGTGTGGCTGCCCAGTTGCTCCCTGTCGCAGCCCCCCAAACCATGAACTACCATTCTGGAGCTCGCAGCAGACACCATTGCTGTAACCATACCATAGCATAAATCTAGATCTCTACAGGCCCCTTTGGGGCCATGAATCACCAGCGTGTGCTGCCCTACCCAGCAAAGCTGCTGTGGAGGAACTTTACATCCTGTCTACTGCTAGCAAATTCTCCCCACCAAAATGATTGTTCAGAGTAGTGTGGACTTGAAGCGAGAGTGTCTTCATTTTAATTGCTTCAGTTCTCCCCCATAGGTGGGAGAATGAGGGTGGATTCTCCTAAGGGCTCCCCCACACATGGTCAATGACTCAGGGCTTTAACCCAGGGCCAGGACTGCTGACAAAAAATAAGTGATTCTGGGATCCTACTGAGGAGTAGAAAGAGGATGTAGATCAGATGGCAGGGGTAAAAATGACATTGATGGCCAGTAGTAGCTCCTTTTTATGGAAGGCTTACTAGGTGCTAGGCACTGGGTTAATAGGCCAAACATGCCAAATTTAAACATTCTTGGGGAGACCCCAAGATAGATACATGGGTCTGGATCTCAGAAGGGAGGCCAGGATGAGAAATAAAAATAGATGTAATGGAATATTATGCTAGCATTAAAAGGGCCAATCACAGGAAATAAACACAAATGATAATACCTACCAGCTAAGGGCTTGAGAAGGAATAATTCAATCAGAGCTCATTAAGAAAGATCTGGGGGACCCTGACTGGCACAGTCAGTAGACCATGCAACTCTTTTCTTTTCTTTCTTTCTTTCTTTTTTTTTTTTTTTAAGACTTTATTTATTTATTTGAGAGAGAGAGAACACAAGTGAGGTAAAGGGCAAAGGGAGAAGCAGACTTCCCCACTGAGCAGGGAGTCTGATACCCTGAACCGAAGGCAGATGCTTAACCAACTGAGCCACCCAGGTGCCTTGAGCATGTAACTCTTTTTATTTATTTATTTGACAGAGAGAGACATAGCAAGAGAGGAACACAAGCAGGGGGGGTGGGAGAGGGAGAAGCAGGTTTCCCGCCAAGCAGAGAGCCTGATGCGGGGTTCCGTCCCAGGACCCTGGGATCATGACCTGAGCTGAAGGCAGATGCTTAATGACTGAGCCACTCAGGCATCCCCCTGAGCATGTAACTCTTGATCGTGGGCTTGTGAGTTTGAACCCCACATTGGGAGGTAGAGTGTACTTAAAAAAAAATTTTTTTTAATTTTTTTTAAAAGATTTTATTTATTTGACAGAGACACAGCAAGAGAAGGAACACAAGTAGGGGAATGGGAGACAGAGAAGCAGGCCTCCTGATGAGCATGGAGCTGGATCCCAGGACCCTGGGACCATGACCCAAGCCGAAGGCAGGTGCCCAACAACTGAACCACACAGGCGCCCCCAAAATATATGCATACTTTTTAGAAAAATAATTAAGGGCCCCCGGCTGGCTCAGTGTGTGGAGCATGTGACTTTTGATCTCAGGTCATGAGCTCATGAGTTCATGAGTTCATTGGGGTTAGAGAATACATAAAAAAGTAAAACCTTGAAAAAGAAACAAAGAGGGGCACCTGGGTGGCTCAGTGGGTTAAGCCTCTGCCTTCAGCTCAGATCATGGTCTTGTGGTCCAAAGATCGAGCCCCTCATCGGGGTCTCTGCTTGGCAGGGAGCCTGCTTCCTCCTCTCTCTCTGCCTGCCTCTCTGACCACTTGTGATCTCTGTCTGTCAAATAAATAAAATCTTAAAAAGAAAGAAAGAAAGATCTGGACACACAGAACCCAGTTAGTAAATACATGTTGAATGAAGAAATAAAGGACATAAGGAAATACCTAATGGTCTCACCTATGGAAACAGTATTAATAGCTACAATATCTTAAGTGCCTACCATATACGGTACTCTGGAAAGGGCTTTGCACACTTTATTTCTTTTGATCTTTATCAAAACCCTGTTTGGTAGGTACTGTATCCTCAGTTTACACATGAAACTGACTAAGGCTGAAAGGAGGTAATTTACCCAAGATCATAACTGGAAGAGATGCAATTTGCATCCAGGACAGTTTTTTTTTTTTTTTAAGATTTTATTTATTTATTTGACAGAGATCACAGGTGGGCGGAGAGGCAGGAAGAGAGAGAGGGGGTAAGCAGGCTCCCCGCTGAGCAGCGTGCCTGATATAGGGCTCAATCCCAGGACGCTGAGACCATGACCTGAGGTGAAGGCAGAGGCTCAACCCACTGAGCCACCCAGGTGCCCCTCCAGGACAGTTTCTATCTAGATTTCACCTTAGTTACATTTGGTTCCTCCGTTCTTCCGGAAGATCGGTGGCTCTCAAAGTAAGGTCCATTCTCTCCAGGAGACATTTGGCAACATCTAAAAGTTTTTTTTTTTTTTCTTTTTGATTGTCACAAGTAGGGGATGTTCCTGCACTCCATGGTAAAGGCTGAGAATGCTCTTAAACATTGAACAATGCACAAGACAACCTCCCGCAATGAAGAATTAGGCAACCCAAAGTATCAATAGGGTCCAGCTAAAGAAATCCTTCTCTAGAGCAATTATTCTTTTTTTATTTAAGATTTATTTATTTGAGAAGAGAGAGAGCACAAATGGAAATGGCAGAGGAAGAAGGAGAGAGAATCTCAGACTCCGTGCAGTGCAGAGCTGGACACTATCACGATCTGAGTTGGTTTAACTTACCATGCCACCCAAGCACCCCTAGGGCAATGGTTCTTTAACTGTTTTTGTGGGCTTTTTTTTTTTAAGTCAAAAATACTCTAACAAAAATCTGATAAAACCATTGACTTTCTCCACAAAGTTACTGCACATACACACACATACACACACACACACATATATGCACAAAACTTTAGAAGGTTCATAAAAAGACTCCTCCAAAGCATATATTAAGCCCCAACGTAAATCAGCTCATCACCAAGATCGAATCAACTCTTACCAGATGCTGCATGTGAATGCAAGATTATAAGCTGTCTGCCAAAAATTGAACTTTGTTGTTTCTGGAATTACTTTTACTGTAACTTGGCATGATGCCATTGGCCCGTGCCATTGTTCCCATGAGGAACAGCCCCGTGGAGCTCTGTCTTCAGTAGAGATTTAACTGACAAAGGTACACGCAGCATCTTTTCTAGGAAGACTTGCAAGAGAAATGTCTCTTAAACTCTGGCACTTATATTTCTCATGGGAGACTGGTTTTCTTTCTATTTTTTTAATAACATTCATGGTGTTTTCCTTATCTCAAAAGTAATCCATATGTGTTACAGAAAAGAAATAGAAAGTACAGATAAGCAGTGTGGTAGACATAATTCTAAGATGTTCCCCACTGAGGCACCTGACATGGTTCAGTTGGTTAAGCGTCTGCCATCAGCTCAGGTCATGACCCTGGGATCCTGGTGTCCATTGAGCCTGGACTCCTTGCTTAGTGAGCATTCTGCCTCTTCCTCTCCCTCTGCCCCTCCTCTTGTTTGTGCTCTATCTCTCTCAAATAAATTTAAAAAATCTTGAAAAAAATAACTAAAATTTTTTAAAAAGCAAAAAACAAAATGTCCCCCATTGATCTATAGACTTGCACAATCCTCCCCATTGGCCATGGGCAAGATCCAATAGATATGATGGAATATTATTCCTGTGATTATGTTGCTTTATACAGCAAAGGGAATTTTTGCAGATAAAATGCCCTAATCAGTTGTGTTTATCAAAAGGGAGATTATCCCAGGAGGATACCGAACTCATCAGGTGAACTCTTTTTTGTTTTTTAATTCCAGTATAGTTAGCATACAATGTTATATTAGTTTTAGGGGTACAATATAGTATCAGGTGAATTTTTTTTTTTTTTAAGATTTTATGTATTTATTCAAGAGAGAGAAAACAGAGCCAGGGGCAGGGGCGGTGGGTGGTGAAGAGGGAGAGGGACAAACAGACTGTGCCCTGAGCACAGAGGCCTGAGCAGTGCTTGATGCAGGGCTCGATTCCATGACCCAGAAATCATGACCTGAGCTGAAATCAAGAATTGGACACTTAACCAACTGAGTCACTCAGGCGCCCCTCCAGGTGGACTCTTAAAAGGAGATTTAGGGATCAAAGATAAAGGAAGTCCAAGAGGGGCGCCTGGGTGGCTCAGCAGGTTAAAGCCTCTGCCTTCGGCTCAGGTCATGATCCCAGGGTCCTGGGATCCAGCCATCCATTGGGCTCTTTGCTCAGCAGGGAGCCTGCTTCCTCCTCTCTCTCTGCCTGCCTCTCTGCCTACTTGTGATCTCTGTCAAATAAATAAAAAAGTAAATAAATAAATAAATAAAAATAATTAAAAAAAAGGAAGTCTAAGAGATGAGCTCCTCCTGACCTGGAAGAAAGGAAACAATATCTATGCTGTGACGCTGCTTATAGGGCCTCATAGCAAGGAACTCTGGGTGACTTCTGGGAGTGGAGAGTGCCAGCTGTTGGATTTGACAGCTAGCAAAAAAACAGGGAATTGAATCCCACAGCCGTAAGGAGCTTACTCCCGAGTAAGCTAGGAAGGAGGATCCTGAGGTCCAGGGCAGAACCACAGAATGGCTGACAGTTTGATTTTAGCTTTGTGAAACCCTGCATAGAAGATCATACAAAGCCATGCCTGCATTCAAGACCCACGATCACTGTCAGATAATAAATGTAATTACCACTAAGTGTGTGGTAATTTGTAAACACAGCCGTAGAAAATTGACACCAGCAGAGAGAAATAAACAAACAAAAACAACTAATAAAATGTTTTATTTTGAAGTAATCAGACCTCTCCCATCATGTCCTCTACCCAGTTTCCTTTTTTTTTTTTTTAAAGATTTTATTTATTTATTTGACAGAGAGGGATCACAAGTAGGCAGAGAGGCAGGAGAGAGGAAGGGAAGCAGGCTCCCTGCCAAGCAGAGAGCCCCATGCAGGGCTTGATCCCAGGACCTTGAGATCATGACCTGAGCCGAAGGCAGCGGCTTAACCCACTGAGCCACCAGGCACCCCCCCCCTTTTTTTTAAGATTATTTATTTGAAGGCGCCTGGGTGGCTCAGTGGGTTAAGCCGCTGCCTTCGGCTCAGGTCATGATCTCAAGGTCCTGGGATCAAGCCCTGCATGGGGCTCTCTGCTTGGCAGGGAGCCTGCTTCCCTTCCTCTCTCCTGCCTCTCTGCCTACTTGTGATCCCTCTCTGTCAAATAAATAAATAAAATCTTAAAAAAAAAAAAAGATTATTTATTTGACAGAGAGAGGAACACAAGCAGGAGGAGTGGGAGAGGGAGAAGCAGGCTTCCCACCGAGCAGGAAGCTCCATGTGGGGCTCAATCCCAGGAACCCCAGATCAGGACCCAAGCCAAAGGCAGACACTTAATGACTGAGCCACCCAGGCGTCCTTCTACCTAGTTTCCTTGATGGCAAAACCATCAAGGAAGCTAGAACTAGAGCCAAGGCCACAACTGGGATCAACAGGCCTTTTCAATGATCAGAAACACATAGCAACACCCAGCAGATTTAAGTTACAGCTAATGATATAAAATGTGCTGGTACAAACCATTAAATCCTTTAAAGACTAATTTCCCCCCAAACTCCCTCTCACCAAATTGTTTGGCTAAACTAACACGTGAGTGATAGTTGCTCCTTTGTACTGCACACATGGGATAATTTCCCCCATTCATTTCGTTTGCAGTTAATTTATTAAAATAATTTCAGGGGCATCTGGGTGGCTTGGTTGGTTAAGCACCTACTCTTGATTTTGGCTTGGGCCCTGATCTCAGGGTTGTGATCTTGGATCAAGCTCCACACTGGGCATGAAGTCTGCTTAAAATTCTCTGGGGGCACCTGGGTGGCTCAGTGGGTTAAGCCTTTGCCTTCTGCTCAGGTCATGATCTCAGGGTCCTGGGATCAAGGCCTATGTCGGGCTCTCTGCTCGGCAGGAAGCCTGTCTCCCCCTGGCTTTGCCTGCTTCTCTGCCTACTTGTGGTCTCTGTCTGTCAAATAAATAAATAAAATCTTTAAAACAAAACAGAACAACAACAACAAAAAAACATTCTCTCTCTGCCTTAGGCATCTGGGTGGCCTAAGTTGGTTAGGTGTCTGCCTTTGGCTCAGGTCATGATCCCAGAGTCCAGGGAATTGAGTCTCATATCAGGCTCCCTGCTCAGCTGGGAGTTTGCTTCTCCTGCCTGCCATGCCCACTGCTTGTGCTCTCTCTCTCTCTCCCTCTTTCTGTGTCAAATAAATAAAATCTTAAAAAAAAAATTTTTTAAACATATTTTCTCTCTCTTTCTGCTCCCCCCACCCAATAATAAAAAAATAATAAAACACAGCCCATGGGGCGCCTGGGTGGCTCAGTGGGTTAATGCCTCTGCCTTCAGCTTGGGTCATGATCTCAGGGTGCTGGGATCGAGCCCGGCATCGGGCTCTCTGCTCAGCCTCTCTGCCTGCTTGTGATGTGTCCGTCAAATAAATAAATAAATAAAATCTTAAAAAAAAAAAAACAACACATCCCAGATCTCAACATAGCCATATGTGTGTGGTTGGCACAATGCCCTCCGGGGTCCTGGGCTGATGCTGAGAGGGGGCAGATGCAGAAAGAAACAAATTCTAACTTGCATCATCCCCTGGCTAACTTTTCATATAGTCCATATTGTTTTGTGATTTGCTAATTGTTACTCATCAATATGTTGTGAATATTTTCCATATCATTACATATTCTATAATAAAGTTTTCTAAGGGCTGCATAGGATCCTATGTATGGATATAATTTAGTTTTTCTCTCTTAATACACATCGTATATCGTGTAACCAATCCCGTTTCCTTCTTGGAGTTTGCTGTTAGGAAGCTCAGAGTCAGATTTACAGTCAGCCTCTGGCAATTGCACAGGCCTTGCCTTATCTGTGGCTTTCCTGCCATTATTCCTTACTTTGCAGTAACTTTTTCCCTACCCACTCACTGTTTATTTGTTGCACTATTTGTTGTATTTTTACTCAGTTATGGATCCCTTAACTAAAGCTTTTTTCGATTATTTTTCTTAAGTTAGTATATATATTATATAAAATTATATTATATATTATATAAAATTAATGTATTATATAAAATTTATAAATATATATAAACAAAGTATTGTTTACATGTATCTAATTTTTTAAAGTAAGCTTCATGCCTAACATGGGGCTCGAACTCACTACCCTGAGATCAAGAGTCATGTGACCAAGACAACCAGGCACCCCAGCATCTAATTTTTTAACTTTTATTATTTAAAAAAATTTTTTAAAAGATTTTGTTTATTTATCGGAGAAAGATATGCACAAAGATACACACACAAGCAGGGGGAGCAGCAGGCAGAGGCAGAGGGAGAAGCAAGCTCCCGGCTGAGCAAGGAGCCCCACAAGGGACCTGATCCCAACACCCCGAGACCACGACCCAAGCCAAAGGCAGATGCCCAACAAGCTGAGCCACTCAGGAGTACCTACAAATTGTTTTATTTTTTAATTTTTTTAATTTTTTATTTTTTTAAAGATTTTATTTATTTACTTGACAGAGAGAAATCACAAGTAGACAGAGAGGCAGGCAGAGAGAGAGAGAGGGAAGCAGGCTCCCTGCTGAGCAGAGAACCCGATGCGGGACTCAATCCCAGGACCCCGAATCATGACCCAAGCCGAAGGCAGTGGCTTAACCCACTGAGCCACCCAGGCGCCCCCTTACAAATTGTTTTTAAAATTTATTTCACTTTTTAAAGATTTTATTTACATTTTTTTTTTATTTGACAGAGAGATACAGCGAGAGAGGGAACACAAAGCAGGGGTAGTGAGAGAGGGAGATGCAGGCTTCCTGCTGAGGAGGGACCCCAATGAGGGGCTCTATCCCAGGAGTCTGGGATCATGACCTGAGCCTGTAAGGGCCTATTTAGCCAGAGTGACTCCATCTCGGTTGAACAGCCATTTTGTTGTTTATGCAGTAAAACTTAAACTGACCCTGCTCCCCCCACCCCCCCAGGGGACTTACTTAAAAGAAAGTCCGGGAAACTAGTAAAATATGGTCAACCAGTCCCAGGTAACAGAGCCCAAATACAAGGGCGGGTCAGGCCAGGTGGAGACATCCAATCAGTGGGGAGTGCATACTGTCATCCTAGCTACCAAAGAGTGTGGGCCCTGCCTTTTGGGCGCTTTTGGAGAGCCTTTTGGGCACCAATACTGACCAAGGTGATAGGCTAGTTCAAATAGCTACTATGGGGTGAATTGTAATTCAATTGGCCACCCATGTGTGACCTAGCATGGCTATGCAGCTTTCTATGTGTGTTGCAATCTCATTGGCCACCTGTGTGTGGCCAGGATCAACCACATGGCACTTGCTCTATAAAAATTAGTCTGTGAAGCTGGGAGGGGTCACCCTCTCTGTAAGAGGTGGCCCCGACCCGTCGGTTTGATTCTCGATGCTTGGTGTGAAATAAAGCTTTGCTTGACCTTCGCTTTGTATCAGTCTTGCTCCTTTGATCATGGACCCGTCAAGCCTAAGGCAGACGCTTAATGACTGAGCCACCAAGGCACCCCTAAGATTTTATTTTTAAGTTACCTCTACAGCCAACCTGTGTGTCAAACTTGCAACCTCGAGACCAAGAGTCTCACACTCTACCAACTGAGCCAGCCAAACGTCCCTTAACCTTTTGAAAACTAATATCAGACTTAAGGTTTGCAAAAATAGTAGTTTCTCCATATCCCTCACTCAGCTTTCCCTAATGTTAATATGTTACTTAATCATAGTACAATGATCAGAATCAAGAAATTAACACTGATGTACTACTATTAACTACAGACCATGTTCTAGTTTCACCATTTTCCCACTAACGCCCTCTTCTGTTCCAAGATCCCAGCCAGGATTCCGGGTAACATTTGGTTATATCTCTTATTCTCCTGCAGCCTAGAACAGTTCCTCAGCCTTTCCTTGTTTTTCATGACCTCGACCCTTTTAAAGAGTATTGGGCAAGGATCTATCAAATGTCTCTCAAGTTAGGTTTGTCTTAAGTTTTCTCATTCCAGATATATTTTTGTAAGCTGCACCATATTCTTTTTGGAATGGGGTGGAAGTCAAAATCCAAACAAACTGGGGGGCCTCGGTGGCTCAGTTGATTAAACATCTGACTCTCGGTTTCAGCTCAGGTCATGATCTCAGGGTAGTGAGATCAAGTCTCGCTCAGTGAGGGGTCTATTTGAGATTCTCTCTCTCTCTCTTCTCCCTCCCCCTTTAACCCTCTCCCTCTTCATGCATGCTCTCTCTCTAATAATAAAATAAAATACAAAGAAAGAAACAGAACAAATGAACGGGTTCTGGCCTGTCTGCAGCCTGAGGCTCAGGGAAGTGATCTGATTCATGAAAATCACCCTGCGAGGTGGTCTGAGACCTAAGACTTCTGAGGCCATGGCCAGGAACCAGTGTTCCAAGGTGCCATCCTGAGGCACTGAGCCTAAAGACAGGCAGACTGCAGGGAACAATCCTATCTGAAATAATAACAGGGGAAGGAACCTGGAACAGCTTAGGAAATCACTAGCACTCATCCTGTTCCCTTTGGGCCCAGAATTGAAGATCTTCGGATTTTCCCAGGATGTCCCTTGCAGTGTTAGAGAGGCAGGCAAACCTGAGTCAGAATTTCTACTTTTCTGTGATCTTGGACAGCATAGCTTCTCTGAGCTGCAGTTACCTCATCTGTAAAAATGGGCATTAATAATAGATGATTTATTTAAGAGCCCTTTTAAAAATAAGAATTGATGGGCGCCTGAGTGGCTTAATGGGTCTTGATCTCAGGGTCCTGGGATCAAGCCCCACATCAGGGGCTCTGCTCAGCAGGGAGCCTGCTTCCCCCACCACCCCTGCCTGTCTCTCTGCCTACTTGTGATCTCTGTCTGTCAAATAAATAAATAAAAATCTTAAAAAAAGTAAGCCTGGGTGGCTCAGTGGGTTGGGCCTCTGCCTTGGGTTCAGGTCATGATTTCAGGGTCCTGGGATGGAGCCCCGTGTCTGGCTCTCTGCTCAGAGGGGAGCTTGCTTCCCCCTCTCTGCCTACCTGTGATCGCTCTCTGTGTCAAATAAATAAAATCTTTATTTTAAAAAAAGTAAATTAATAAATAAAAATTTAAAAATAAGAATTGATAATTATTGAGCGCCCTCTAGGTCTAAAGTGCTGTGTCACCTTGCAAAGGTGTTTTATCATCTCTGGAGCTCCATTTTACCATCACTTAAAATGGGAGAATAGAAAATGGGGTTGCAAGTAGCAAAACCTCAAAGCACACATTTATTGCACTTTTACTGAGTGATCATTTCTGTACCCATGCATTCTCATTAAATTCTCATGGTTAAATAGGTTATTATGCCCATGAGACAGTTAAGACAACTGAAGAGCCCAAAGCTGGCCAAACATAACAGAGAGACTGGATCCTAAACCCAGGTTTCTAGCTCCCAGCCCATGGTCTTCCAAGGATAGCATACTGCCGGTAGCAAGCATCCCTTTGTCTATAGCAAGTACTGAAAAATGGCCGTTGTCTGGCCTAAAATTTATAACTTGCCTAACTGGCATTTGATGCTATTTCTGTGTTCCTTCCTGCGGTAGATACTTTTGAATCTCAAGCTAACAGTATGTATTAACTTCCCAGAGCTGCTATAACAAAGTAACACAAACCAGGCAGCTTGGAACAATAGAAATGTATGGCAGCATTCCTCCAGCCTGTACATGGCCTTTCTTTGTGTCTGCATATCATCTTTCTTCTGTGGATGCCTGGCCCATGTTCAGATCTCCCTTCTCCATGTAGACACTGGTCATGTTGGATGAGGACCCTCCCTAAAGACCTCATTTTAACCTGATTACCTCTGTAAAGACCTTATTTCTAAATAAGGTCACATTCTGAGGGCCTGGGAGTGGGACTTCAATATCTCTTATTTAGGGGGCATGAATGGGTAAACACTCTTATGTTTCTCCTTTACTGTCACTCTCCCTATGCTTCTGACACTAAATCTGGGGCTTTTCCACACCAGGACACCAGCTGGATGTCCCACAATTCAATTCAATTCAATTCTGACACTAACTAGAGTTAACGCAGACCCTGTTGGGTAAGGACACAGTCCTATGAGACTACTCCTCGTTCAGACACCAATTCTAAGTCCTGATTGTCATCTGTACTTCTAACTTATTGGCTACAATTTGGGGTTCTTGTGACCTCCTCCTTGGACTTGGTAATTTGCTAGAGGCTTGCAGAATTCAGGGGGAATACTTGGGTTGTTTTCTTTTTTTTTTTTTTTTAAAGATTTTATTTATTTATTTGACAGACAGAGATCACAAGCAGGCAGACAGGCAGGCAGAGAGAGGGAGAGGAGGAAGCAGGCTCCCTGCAGAGCAGAGAGCCCGATGCGGGACTCGATCCCAGGACCCGAGATCATGACCTGAGCCAAAGGCAGCAGCTTAACCCACTGAGCCACCCAGGTGCCCCTTGGGTTGTTTTCTTATATAATAAAGGATACAGATGAACAGCAAAATGAAGAAGTATATAGGGAAAAGTTAAGAAGGATCCAGGGAGCAAGAATTTCTGTTTCCACAGAGTTGGGGATATATGGATATGTTCACCAAGCTGGAGGCTCTCCTAACCCCTATTTTTGGAGTTTTTATGGCAGTTTCATCTTGTAGGCATGTTTGGTCATTAACTCAACCTCCAGCCCCTCTCCCCTTCCAGGAAGGAGGGGGCTGGGGCTCAAAGATTCAAGTTTCTAATGATAGCTTCATCTTTCTGACAACCCACCCCCATCCAGGATCCCACAGGCATTGCCTCATTAGAACAAAAGATGTTGCTATCACCCAGAAAGTTCCAAGGGATTTAAGAGCCCTGCATCAGGAACCAGGGTCAAAGACTAAATATTTGAACAAAAGGCTCTGGTAGCACTCTTATAACTTAAGAAATAACAAGGGAGCTTTGTGCCAGGAACTGAGGATACAGATGAAACATATTTTCTATAATCTCACAGGATGCAATTCAACCCTTAAGACTCCCCTTCCAAGAGCAGGCCCAAGGAGCTGCATTTAGGCCAGTATAGCTGGGAGATCCAGGAAAGTCACATTTTCCAGGAAGGATGCCTTCTGTAAACTTCTCATGATTCAAAACTTCGTATTCCAAGACCCGTTTTCCCACCCTGGGAATGAGTGTAAAGTCGGTGATGGAATGTGCTCCCACAGTTCACTAATCTAGGACCGTCTTACTAAATATTAGTTTTTGATGCTGCTTTGTATCTTTGCAGCATTCTCTCTACCAGTGAGGACTCTTCTAAATCAACAGCAACACCTGTCCAGGAGGTGATTAAGTCTTCTTTTGTAGTGTTTTTACATATCAAGTGTCTACTCCAAAGGTATTGATCTGAATGTGTTTTTCAGCACTAGTATCTCTACTTTGTAAATGCTTGGATGATGTTGTTACAGCTTTTTCAAGTGGTTTGTAGGGGCGCGTGGGTGGCTTAGTCATGAAGTGTCTGCCTTTGGCTCAGGTCATGATCTCAGCGTCCTCGGATGGAGCTCCGCAACAGGCTCGCTGATCAATGGGAAGCCTGCTTCTCCCTCTCCCACACCCCTGCTTGTGTTCCCAACCCCAGGTCTCTCTCTGTCAAATGAATAAGTAAAAATCTTAAAAGAAAATAAAGTGGTTTGTAATGACCGTTATGGCAAAAATAACAGTTTAATGGGCACAAAAACAGTTGCTAGAGTCCAAGACATGTTAACAACAGTGTGATTTGCTCCATAAGGGCGCACAAGGTGGTGATTTGTTTCACCACCACACCCCCCGCCCCCACCCCCCACCCCCGCCCCCGCTGAAGTGGCGCCTCCTTGTGGCAGCAGCATAAACAGTTTTTCATTCATTCTATTCCCCGTGGCTTTGATGTTGTTCAATATCTAAGGAGTAAAAATGTTTTCTTTTTCTGGCATATGTGTGATTTCCAATTTACACATGGAGTGGCATTTTGTTAACATTTTTGTGGCACTGTGTCAGAGTCACATAATTCCTATCTGCATATGATGGCTAGAAATTGGCAGTGTGGCTCGTGCCCTCGATGAAACATAAAAGCTTTCTTATACCTGTCCTTCCTGTTTGGGGTCCCATAGGAGCTAGGGGATGCAGTTCTCAGAGAGCAGTTGGGCCTGAGCAAGAAGCCCATCAATAAGGAAGAGGTGACACTGCCACAGCTGGGTAATTTGTCTCTGCTCTTCTGCAGCCCATTTGGTGATGATGTATTTGTCCCAGAGAATAGATGATGGCAGGTTTGTTCATATTTTACACTTATGAACCTGCCTGTTCCTCTCCGCCTGCCTCTGCCCATTTGTTTTTGTCCCTTGCTCCTCTCATTTTTTTCACAGATTGGGCAGCAGGCCTTGGCCATGAGTTATGAAGGTGGATTCTGTGAGGGCAGCTTTGGGAAAGGAAGGAGGAGAAGAGATGGGTCAGCTCTCTGCAGAGAGGGGAAGGATGGACAGGTCTGGGAGACAGAGATGTCACAGACTCGATGGTGGGCAAGAAGGGAACTCAGAGAGGAAGAGGAGGGAGAGATCCTAGGACAGAAGACAAGGATACTAGGGTGGCCTGCTCACAAGAGGACGGTTTGGAATGCTAGGTCCAGTCCCAATAATTAATTTGGACCTAGTACAAAACCTAATCACAGTAGCCATCCTCCCAGGTTGCCCCCATGACTCTTGCATCTTGATATTTATACCCTTGTAAAACCCCCTCCCACACTGAGCAGGACTGACATGCGTAACCAATACGACAGGCAGAAATGAAAAGTGCGATTTCCAAGGTCACAAGAGTCCTTGAAGGTTCCACTTAACTCTCTCTTGGACCACTTGGTTTAGGGGAAGCCCGCTGCTATGTAGTAAAGATACCCAAGCAGTGTCTAGAGAAGTCTATGGTCAACAACCAGCACTCACTTGTCAGGTGTGTGAACAGCCTACTTGGAAGCAGATCCCATAGCCCGAGTCAAGCCTTCAGATGACCACAGTGCGAGCTGACACACATACATATTTAACAAATACATATTAGTTTATTTATTTATTTAAATAACCCCTATACCCAAGGTGGGGCCCAAACTCACAAATCCAAGGCCAAGAGGCCATGCTCTTCCAGTTGAGCCAGCCAGCTGCCCCAACAAGCTGACATCTTGTAGGCTGACACTGCACCTTTGTGGGAGATGCTGAGCCAGAACCACCAGCCCAGCTAACTACTCAATTCTGAATTATTTCTGACCCATTTGGAACCATGTGTGATAATAATTGTTTATTATTATCACACATGGGAGGGGGTTTTACAAGGGTATAAATATCAAGATGCTAGATTTGGGGGGTGATTTATTCCACAGTAATTAGAAATGGTCTAATTCCTTATTTGTAGAATTGTTGCCCAACATCTACCTGGTTTGCTGCCCAGAATGCCCAGTCCGTGGGTCAGGAACTCACTCCCATCAACTGCTCAGTTAACCAGCACTGCATGTCACTGAATGTCACAAAGAGAAACCCTGTGCACCACTCCTTCAAGCAAGGTAAATGGAGTTAGTTAAGCAAGGAAAAGATTCTGGGATGAAGTGGGCATGTGTTATGAAGAGAGGGATGGGCGCCTGGGTGGCTCAGTGGGTTAAGGCCTCTGCCTTCAGCTCAGGTCATGATCTCAGGGTCCTGGGATTGAGCCCCACATCAGGCTCTCTGCTCAGCAGGGAGCCTCCTTCCGTCTCTCTCTCTCTCTCTCTCTGCCTGCCTCTCGGCCTACTTGTGATCTCTGTCTGTCAAATAAATAAAATCTTTTTAAAAAAAGAGAGAGAGAGAGAGAGAGAAGGATAGGCCCACAATTGGGATGACCAAATCTCCTGGTTTTCCTGGGATGGAGGGGTTTCCTAAATGGAGGTCTTCCAGTGCAAAAACTGGGAAAGTCTAGGGTAAACTGGAATCAGTTGGTCATCCTAGCTGGGGTTGGGGTTGGGGTCTCGAAGCTGTACTTCCAGTCAGCTCCCACGCTGTGGTTCATAGGATGTGGGGAAGAAGATCTATCTCCCATCTCTCCTGGTCTGGGGTGGGAGATGCTCCTGGAACCACCTACTGTTATCTTCTTGCCTCACTTAAGTGGATGGAGATGGGGAAACCCTCTTGGAAATGTCAGACCAGTGTGAGGAGGCTACAGGTCAGCCCTCCTTCTTGCCAGCAGATGTGGCCAGAAACATCTGGAATTTGGTGAAGACTCACCCTAGACCAGGAGGGCCAGCCCCTTCCTGTCCACGGGTTCTGGCTTCCCATGGTTTCATTACCAAATGCCCTCTACCGCTTGGCCAATGTATTGCTCTGTAGTCTCCCTTGGCATAATTCAGTCATAGGTCACCAAGGCTGCCCCCTCCATCATTTGAGAGCTATTCTTTGTACTCGGTGATAAGTTGGCTCCACATAATCTCTACCCTTTGATTATATATGATTGTGCTAAACATTTCTAACCTGTTTCAGCCTGGCACCCTTTTCACATACTATGCTCACATTGCTCTCTCTGCCCAAGTTTCCCCTTGCCCTGCTCCCTTCTCCTGCAAACTCTCTCCACTTATCCTTTCAACCATAGGTTCAAAGTCAGGCCCCCTGGGAGGCCCGTTGGGACTCCATTTCTGCCTCTCCAGGTCTACCACACTCAGAGCCTAAGGGAAGGAAAAGTTCTACCACATGACGCAAGTGACATCCCATTTGTTTCACCTCCATCTACCCATCTGGGCTTTTCCTGAGTGACTGGGACTGGGGAGCTTCTGATCACACCAGCTTCCAGAAGGGGAAGTTTATTTCCTTTTGGTCCTTTGGATAAACCCAAAGAGCCAAGGGGCACAGCTATATCCGAGTTCTTCGTCTTTGTTTTCGTTTTGTTTTTTTAATTCTTTTTTTTTTTTTTTTTTAAGATTTTATTTATTTGACAGAGAGAGAGAGAGAGAAAGCCCGTGCACAAGCCAGGGGAGCAGCAGGCAGAGGCAGAGGGAGAAGCAGGCTCTCTGCTGAGCAAGATGCACGATGGGGGCACCATCCCAGGATCCTGGGATCATGACCTGAGTCTATGGCAAACACTTAACCAACTGAGCCACGCAGGTGCCCCTCGTGCTCTTCTTTGGTAACACAGAGAGAAGGCCTCAGACTCACAGCCTTCTGCCCTAGCTATAAGGCAGTGGTCACAGTGCTGTGTCCACAACATAATTTCGATGGTTCTGCCTGTTTATGACAGGTTTTCCATTTATCATGAGATTATAGTTTCCTTTTTAAATAAATCACAGATATATGTTCTTTTAGAAAGCAGAGGGGAAAAAATTACAGTGCAAGCCTCACTTCCTTATAGAAGTCATTACTGACCCTCAAGTGTATATAGGATGATCTCCCTTTTCCTCTTCCCCACCCATTGTTAAGTCCTCACAGCCTCCCATATTTCTCCCTAGTCTGCACTGTAACTGACAAAATACTTTTGTATATATTTTTCACTTATTTAGTAAATATTTAATGTATATCAGGCAGGAGAAGTGAGGGGAGAGCAGCCTAAGGCATCTGTCCTGAAGGGGCTCAAAGTCAGTGATTTTGTCTCCCTTACCAGATCTCGAGTCCCAAAAGGGCTGGGGGCTTGTTTGTCCTATCCATCTTTAGTGTCTCAGAGCCTAACACAGAGCCAGGCTGACTCAGTATTTGCTGAAGGAGTAACAAAATTAATGCCTGCCCTCCACCCCCCTTGCCGAGTGTAGAGAAGGGGGCCAACGGTCAGTGGGTGGATATTCTTTCAGGGGTATGTATGCAAGTATCCATGCATGCACCCAGGAACCTGGGCCCCTTGTGGGGTCTGCAAACTCCCTGCTCTTGCTGAGATCTGTGACCTGGGGGATTGTGGACTGAGAAAGGATTAGTTTGGAAGGCAGGCAAAAGAGCCAGGACAAGGCCAGGAGAAGGCATGGGGCCCAAGATGCCCAGGTAGAGATGGTAAAACGGGATGAAGATAGAAAAGGAAATGAAGAAAGTACTAGTGGCCCAGAGCCTAGTCCAACTGTATTCAATTGTTAAGGGTTTGTTCTTTTTTTCTTTTTTCTTTTTTTAGATTTTTTAATCTATTTATGAGAGACAGAGAGAGAGACAGAGACAGAGGGAGAAGCAGGCTCCCTCCCGAGCAGGGAATCCAATGCAGGACTCGACCCCAGAACCCCGGTATGAGGACCTGGGCCAAAGGCAGGCGCTTAACCATCTGCGCCATCCAGGCGCCCAAGGGTTTGTTCCTTTGATAATGTGCTAAATACTGCCCGTGGATCCTTCCTCCCCAGAAAAACGCACAACTTCAGGGGACCTACTCACTGACCCTCTGCTACTAATCTTGAGTGCCCAATTAAGAACCTGCAGTATCAATGTTCGACGCTTCCATTTTACCGAGGTGAACACTGGGGCCCAGAGTGGATAAAGGCCTTCGTCAAGGTGACAGAGCAAGTCAGTACCAGAGCTGCAGGAACTCTGAAGACAGGAAACTGTCTTCAGCCCAGCCGTTGTGGAGTTGGGGGATGTCCCGCGGCAACGCCCACCTGACTGCTCGCGGATGGAGGCGGGCTAGCTGGGTGGGGCGGGGATTAATCACGCCCCGCCCTACCTCCGGGTTCGGGGGCGGGACCTTTCTCCAACCTGCGCCGCTCCAACATGGCTCCGCGGCTGTGCAGCATCTCTGCGGCGGCGCGGCGGCTGCTGGGGGGCCCGAGGCCGGGCGCCGGGGACTTTGCGGCTGCTGCGCGGTGAGAGCCGGGTGGAGGGTGGGGGAACGGCGCGCGCGCGAGTTGGGTGCAGGGGCGGGGGCCAGGGTCTGGGTTTGGGGGATGGGCAGGCTCGGGCTTGGAATCTATGGGTTAGAGGCGGGGGCAAGATATAGGCCTGGGGAGGAGCTCTCGGCAGGGAATGGGAAGGATGGATAAGATAAGCGCAGGGTCTTTGTCCTAGTGGGTTGGGTACAGAATGAAAGATGGGGTGAATGGGAGGGGCATTTCCTGGGCCCTGGAGAGTAGGAACCGGGCAGAGGGCAGGAGTGGCTCCTTCTTTAGGCCTTTGGGATGATTGTGAAATAGCATCCACTGGGGACTTCTAGGAGAGGCAGCTCCAGCTTCGGGAAGTTCTCGGAGGAAGAGATATGGGGAGCAGTGGGGAACCCCCAAAGGCCATGGTTGCACAGACCCTTTGCTCCCCAGTCCTGAACAGTATAAGTGGGGCAGAGGAGGCCTGGAAAGGGATGAGAGTTGCCCAAGGTCACTCTCTCTGGTGTCTCTGGGTCTGGACACAGGTCTCCTAACAACCAGTGCTCTTTGCACCACAACTGGTGGCCTCCTGGGAGGAGGAGGCTGGCTTGACCATGCCCTCAGCCTGGGCTTTTTTTGGGACTGAGGCAGGGCTTGACCTCCCTCACCGGGCCTGGGTGGCCCCTCCCTCCTCTGTCTCGAGGACCCTGTACTTTCCCCATCTCCTCATCACCCTGTAGACACATTTGCCTATCTCCCCGAGTGGCGTGTCACATCACTTTTCTGTTAATCCAGCCCTTAGCACAGGGTTCAAGACAGTATGCTCAAGAACATATTGCTAATGAAGTGAAGACACCTGTCTCCCCACCTGTGGAAAGGAAGCAGGGGGCTCTCCTGTCCAGCAGCCCAGCCAGGCATGAAGCTGCAGAGTTCTGTTAGGCCTTGCCAGCCATGGGATCTCAGAGCATTGTGCAGTGTGGCTCTTGGGCTGTTGGGAAAGAGGAGCCAGACCTGCACCCCTACTCTGACTGCCCAATAACTGGGGAGAACCTTCCTAGCATGAAAAGAGCCTGGAGTTTGTCTGGCATGGGCAAATTTAACTCAGCCTGTTAGTGTGGTGACCTTGGGCAAGTCATTTGGCCTCTTGAAGTATCAGCTTCCTCATTTGTAAAACAGGAGTGATAAAATGGTATGTATGTCATAGAGCTGTTGAGGGCTAAAAAGCCACATCACATATGTGAGGCTTCTAGCTCCTGGTGAACATGCAACAGATGTTGCCCTTGTTCAGACAATTTCTGCATGAACCCCTTATGCCAGCAGGGCTGAAACGGGCTTGGGGAGATCATCTTCTATGAGGCTTTTGTTTTCCAGATGAGAAAATTGAGGCTGGGGACGGGACCTCCCTTCCTCAGGGTAAAAGAATCAGTAGGTGGTAGAGCCATTTGTGTGGCAAGTGTCCAGAGGCTGCAAAAGGAGCATGGGACATAGAGGCCACCTGAAACTCCTCACTTAATTCACTTGGATGAAGCGCTGAACCGCTGTAAACCTTGGTTTCCTTTTCTGTAAAGGGGGGATGATAATCCCAGCTGGGAGTTTCTGCGGGATTGCTGTGAAGGCACTTGCGTTGATACTTACAAAATCACTCAAAAACTGCATCTGAGTTACTTATGCCCTGATCTCAGTTTGGGTACCTGGCAACATCCCCTCCTACTGACCTTTAGCTGGTCCCATATCTCCCTGGAGTCACTAGAGGGTCAAGCAGCAGCCTTTCAGGCTCTGAGGTTTGGGGGCTGCTGGGATGGAGACAGAGTGTGGGCTCTGAAGTCAGATGGATGTGGATTGGAATCCTCTTGGCCATTAATGAACCATCTTTGAATAAGGCATGGAAAACTTCATTCTTCTCAAAAACATACTGTGGGGGGGTGCCTGGGTAGCTCAGTGGGTTAAAGCCTCCACCTTCGGCTCAGGTCATGATCTTGGGGTCCTGGGATCGAGCCCCACATGGGGCTCTCTGCTCGGCGGGGAGCCTGCTTCCTCCTCTCTCTGCCTGCCTCTCTGCCTACTTGTGATCTCTGTCAAATAAATAAATAAATCTTAAACAAACAAATATACTGTGAGGATTAGTTCTTAGCACATAGTAATTGTTCAATAAATAGAGTTGCTACTCTTTTTTTTTTTTAAGATTATTTATTTATTTATTTGTCAGAGAGAGAGAGAGAGAGAGAGAGTGAGAGCACGCACAGGCAGACAGAATGGCAGGCAGAGGCAGAGGAAGAAGCAGGCTCCCTGCCGAGCAAGGAGCCCAATGTGGGACTCGATCCTAGGACGCTGGGATCATGACCTGAGCTGAAGGCAGCTGCTTAACCAACTGAGCCACCCAGGCGTCCCAGAGTTGCTACTCTTGCACCAGTAATCCTGTTGATAGAACTATAGTTATTTTATTTTTATTATTATTAAGTAAGCTCTATGCCCAGCATGGGACTTGAACTCAGGGCCCTGAGATCAAAAGTCCCATGCTCCACTGACTGAGCCAGCAGGGCACTCCAGAACTTCAGTTCTTTTAGTTCTCCTGGTGTGTCTTCTCAATATACACTTCTGCAACAGTAAGCAGAAACATGGTCCCTTCCTGCAGTCAGCCATCTCTAAACAGAAGTGTATTTCAGATTGTGCCTAGAGCTGAGTTTCCTAGCATATAAATCTAGAGAACTTTCTGGAGCAATTTCATGTTGAGGGGGGCAGGGCATCAGACTGTTGATCCCTGTCGAGAGTGCAAATGTGACATCTACTGAAAAGTTCTCATCCGGGACAAACATTTGTTGAGCAATTCCCATGCCAAAAGCACTGTGCTGTGTACCATGGCAGGGGCCTGGGGGAAGACATTAACTAGTGACTTCTGGTGTGCCTGGGGAGATTAGACAGATGAAAACAATAAAAAGGCTGATGGGGAAATGTGAGGGGTGTTTTGTGGAAGGGGCTAAACTGGTCCATGTGGGGCAGCTCCTTCCCATAGATTGGGCAAAGCTGCATGGTGTTTTTCTAGGCCTAATGAGATACCAGAATCTTTGGCATTCCTGAGATGACATGGAAAAAAAAAGAGGAAAGAAATTGGGGACTGTTCGAGATCAGTGATTCTTAAACTCGAGCAGGAATCAGAATCCCTTGGTGGGCTTGTTAAAACCCAGATTGCTAGGCCCGCCCCCAGAGTTTCTGTTGCCATAGGTCTAGGATGGGGCTTGAGAATTCTTCAGGTGACATTAATGCTGTGGGTTTCAGAACCACCAGGATAGTGAATTCTGGCTCTGTGGAAAGCTTGCCAAAGTACACAAGAGCTGGAATTCCAAGTGAAGACATCCAGCCTTCGTTTTGTTTTTGTTTTTTGTTTTTTTGTTTTTTTAAATTTTATTTATTTGACACAGAGAGAGAGATCATAAGTAGGCAGAGAGAGAGGGGGAAGCAGGCTCCCCGCCGAGCAGAGAGCCCGATGCAGGGCTCTATCCCAGGACCTCGAGACCATGACCAGAGCCCAAGTTAGAGGCTTAACCCTCTGAGCTACCCAGGTGCCCCCAGCCTTCGTTTTGTACACAATGGGGAGCCACAGAAGACTTTTGAGCCAAGCAGTAATAACGTTACCAAATTGTGCTTTACAAAGACAGGTGGGCAGATTAGGAAAAGTGGGAAAAGAGTAGGAGCTTGGGGATCTGTGAGAAGTTTGGTAGCAACCGTGATACTAGCTGCACTGCCATGTGAGGCCCTTTCTCTAGAGGACCTATCCTAATGCCCCTATTTTACAGAGAAGGAATATGAAGCTCAAAGAGACGAAGCTGTGCTGAGATTAGAACCTGGATTCATCCAGAATTTGTTCTCTTAAGCACTAATTCTGCTCCTGATGGTGGGGTGGGGTGGGTCCTGAGCCCTGCATCCACGCTCTGAGCCACCCTTTCTCTACTTACTTACCTTCCAGCTTTTATTGTCTTTAAGCAGCTTTCTGTCTTAGCTTCCCCGCTTCCCCCGCCCCACTGCCTTCATTTATTTCCCATATGCAGACTGAGCATGCGCCAGCTGTCCAGCACTGTTCCAGGCACTGGGTTACGTGGGGCAGACAAGATCCCTGTCCCTGTGGGGCTGCTTCTAATGGGCAGACGATAAACCAGGCACATAATCAAAGGAAAAAAACCAAGGTATAATGTGTTAGAAGGAACTATGGAAAAATAGAGCACAGGGTGAGAGGGGTTGGGGAGTTCAAGGGAAGGAGGATGTTGTGATTTCACTGAGAAAGTGAAATTTGGATTCTTGAGAATGTGAGCCTATGAACACTGCCTTAGAGTTCAGACCCTGACCTGGGATCCTGGACAGGTCCCATCTTGGGTTTTACCTGGAGAAAAGATCTTTAGAGATAGGCTACTCCAGTTTGCTCATTTGACACACGGGGAAAGAGGCCTGTAGGCATGACAGATTAGGGAGTGGGGAGAAGAGATGGGAGCCCATCAGAGCTCTGGGACCCCCTGCCATTCCCCCGGAGTGGAGAACATTCTAGCCCCCCACTCTTTCTCCAGGGGCTGGCCTCCTGGCTGTTTATCTTGGTCAGTACTGATGTTAATAAATTACTCAAAGCCCAGTCCTGGAGCAAAGGTCTTGGCTGACAGTAAGTAGGAGCCACTGTTTTCCCTGCCACCACCCCTTCCAAGGGAAGCATCCCCCCCTACTTTCAAACCAAAGGTCAGATCTCTCTGCTGGTGGCTTTGTTGAAATACCTGGTTCTTCCCCGTATGTGCCTGATGCCCCCCCAGGTCAGTGCTCAAACCTAAGTTGGGGGCTGATTTAGGAGGAAAGAACTCTGGGTGGGTTCTTGCCTCAGCTCTGCCCCTGATTTACTATGTGACCTTGGGCAAGTTCCTTAAACCTCCTATTTTCAAGAGAAAATATCAAAAATGGCAATACTAATAGATATCAACACTGTGTCAACACTACATAGAGCATGTCTGAAAAGCTCATCACGGATCCCTGACAGAAGATGTCCTCAGCTGAAGTACCGAGAGCAAAGCTCCCTTACTCTGGTAGCCAGATTTCGCAGAACCACACTGATGATCAGAAGATAATCATCTTTTTGGTTTTTGTTCGTGAAACAGATACATGCACAGTGACAGAACACCTATGAATTCAGAAGCACTTAAAGTGGTTTTTTTTTTTTTTTAGCTTTACAAAGAACTATAGTGAATAAATAAAAATTTAACCATCTCCCTTTCCCCTTTCCAAGGTAAGCAATATTAGGTTTGGGACAAATCTTCACTCATTTTTCTCCATGTTCATACAACTGTTTTACTACTTTAAGATACTTTTTTTTATTTCATCAGTCTCGTGGCTGCTCCATATTTTGAGGAAAAAAATAATACTTTGATTTGCAAGACAATTCTTTTTATTTTAGTCATAGAAAAGGATTGAAAAAGGAGAGGACTTGCGGGCCCTTAAGGCTCCCACTGTCAGGCTCCCTGGCTGGAAATCATCTAGCAGGAGACTGGTCTTCAGGCCTAACTGCAAATTGTATCACTGCTGCTAAGCAAGAAGATTTAGAGCCTCTGGCAGTCTAAAAATAAGCCCTGCCCCTGCTGGGACCTTGTGTGGGAAGTATAATTCCAGCTGGCAGGACGTGCAACAGGTCCCCTGCTCTGAACAAAAATTTTTTTCTTTTCTTTTCTTTTCTTTCTCTTCTTTCTCTCTCTCTTTCCCTTCCTTCCTCCCCCTTCCCTCCCTCCCTCTCTCCCTCTTTCTCTCTTTCTTTCAAAGCACCTTAGCCAGGTTCACAGGGTAGACATTTGTCAATTAAGTGTGGCCTGGATGAATGAATGAATCTTGCCATGGAATGCCTTTTTACCCCCTCTATCTGCTGTTATCTGCCAAATCAACCCTGGAGATTCAGAGACTGGTCAGATCACCTCCTCTGGAGAGTTTGCCTAGATTGCCAAAGGCTTGCTGACCTAGGCTCTCCCAGATCCCTCTGGCTACAATTACGTTTCAAAGCCTGCTTCTTGCAGTGGACTGTGACTTCCTCAAGGACAAAGTTTATTTTTCTTTGGATTTCCATTTGTGGAGGCTGGGAAGGGGTCACAGGCCAAGTGGAGTGTGAGCCCTGGAGAGGACAGTGAGTATAGGCTTCTGCCAGAGGGAACAGAAATTACAAATAAAGCACTGAGGAAGAGAGTCTGGTATGTTCGGGGAGGAGCAGATCTGGATAGTAGAGTACACAGGTTGGGCGGAGGGGACAGCAAGGAAGGCTGGTAAGATCAGACGGGCTGTTAGGGATTTTGAAAATCTGGCAAGGTGGGTTTGGGGTTGAGCCTCTTGTCAGAGGGCTGCAAATATGTGCCCCAGGTGGAGAGGATGTGGCAGATAAAGGGAGACTGGAGAGAGGTGGGAGGTAGGGCTGCTTTTTCTGGCCTCCTGAGGCCCTTGCAAAGCTTTAAGAAGCAAATTGGGCAACCATGATCTTGAAAAGGGACCACTCTGCTCGGCTGGCTCCAGTGATGTTTTTGTTTTGTTTTGTTTTTTAAAGTTTTTTTAAAAAAGATTTTTATTTATTTATTTGGCAGACAGAGATTACAAGTAGGCGGAGGAGATAGGCAGAAAGAGAGGAGGAAGCAGGCTCCCCGTCGAGCAGAGAGCCTGATGTGGGGCTCGATCCCAGGACCCTGGGACCATGACCCAAGCCGAAGGCAAAGGCTTTAACCCACTGAGCCACCCAGGCACCCCTGTTTTTTAAAGATTTTATTTTATTTATTTGACAGAGAGAAAGACAGCAAGAGAGGGAACATAGCAGGGGGAGCAGGAGAGGAAGAAGCAGACTCCCCACTGAGCGGGGATGGAATCAGGCAGGACCTGAGCCAAAGGCAGCCGCTTAACGACTAAGCCACCCAGGCGCCCTCCAATGATGTTTTACACCCTGGAGCCGCTGCTGGATTCCATGGCCCCGTTCCTAGAGATGTGGGTCATCCGGCTATCTGAGGGATGGGGAGCAGGATATCTGAGCAGGTGGAAGAGCCAGGGCTATCCCCACCTCTTTTTGTCCTCTGCCCTGCAGCTTCTATTCCAAGGACAATGAAAGTAGCTGGTTCCGCTCCCTCTTTGTGCACAAAGTGGATCCCCGGAAGGATGCCCACTCCACCCTGCTATCCAAGAAGGAGACCAGCAACCTCTACAAGATCCAGTGTGAGTGGCTGCTGAGGTAGTCCACCCTCCCAGAACCTCCAGGGGGCATGTGAGGCTTCCGCTGGGACACGAGAAGGGCTGGGACGTCCTGAGCTCTCCTGGGAGTCCTGCCCCTTGGGGGACAACCTCCCATCCCACCTCCCCACAGGAACACAAGCCCCTTGCTTCACCTCCCACTCTCTTTCCTCTGTTGCAGTTCACAATGTGAAGCCTGAATGTCTGGATGCCTACAACAGCCTGACGTGAGCACCCTCCTCCGTGTGCTGGTCCCACCCCCTGCTTGGGCGTGAGCCTCCGTCCCAGCCCCATTCTCCTTGCAGAAATCTAGGAGACATAGATTTCAGAGCCAAAAGTCCTAAGAATGAATTGTCCAGTCTCTGCATCTTAGAGATGGGGAGACTGAGGCCCAGCCCTGAGGGCCTGAGTTGGAACCCTTATCTCAGGGGCCCTGGTGGCTGGTGCGAGCCCTTCCCACCTTCTCTGTCACCCTCCCCCCACCCCAGGGAGGCTGTGCTGCCCAAGCTGCACCTGGATGAGGACTATCCCTGCTCGCTCGTGGGCAACTGGAACACATGGTACGGGGAGCAGGACCAGGCAGGTGAGGTGCCCACCTTCCCAATGCCATTGCCACCCAGCCCAGGTCTCTGGCACCCCTCATGCCTGGCCACCCTCCTCTCCCTCTCCACAGCGCCCTCCAGAGGAATCTTTCTAAATGCAGTCCTCATCAGCTCACTCCACTGCTCTTTCTTCTCAAGGGCCTAGGTGCCCTGCCTGTAACTGTTCCTGTTGGTCCTCAGTATGAGGTTTATCCCTTTTCCACCGACCAGCATTCATGGTCTTGGTAGACTTCCATCCATACAGTATTGTTGCTGTTTCCCTTGGGAAAGAGGTCTTTAAGCTCTAGGGGCAGACCATATTGCAGGTAGGAAAATCAAGGCACAGATGGAATCAGAAGGTAGGTAAGGGACAGGCCAGGGAGGGAAGGAAGAGAAGTCTGGGCTTCCAAACTGCTGGTGAGCCAGCTGCCCTCAGCTCTAGCCTGCCTGACTCACCCTTTGGAGACCTTCCTCCCTCAGCCCCAGCCAGGCTCCCAGGAATGGCAAGATTGTTTCCTTTCTTCTCTTCCCCCTTGGTTATTGGAAGGAATAGTAGTTTATGGGACTGCCATAGCAAAGTTCCAACTGCTGGGTGGCTTAAAACAACAGAAATCAATTCTTTCAAGTTCTGGAGCCCAGGAGTCTGAAATCTAGGTGTTGGCAGGGCTTTGTTCTCTCCAAAGGCTCTAGGGGAGAATCTTTTCTTGCCTTTTCCAGCTTCTGGCAGTTGCTGGAAATGTTTGGCTTTCCTGGGCTTGTCGAGGCATCCCTCCCATCTCTGACTGTTGTCACAGAGCGTTCTCCCTGTGTGCCTCTGTCTTTACATGGTGTCCTGGTGTCTGTGTCCAAATCACCGTCTTCATATGAGGACACCAGTCACTGAATTTCGGGCCCACCCAGTAGGATGGCATATTAGCATGATCGCATCCATGAAGACTCTGTTTCCTATTCTGAGGTTCTGGGTAGGCATAGAACTTCAGGGGAAGGGGACACCATTTGACCTAGCAGCACAGAGAATTCAAACAACACAAAGAATTTTCAGTGAAAAACAGGCCTCCCTCCTTCCCATGAGCCCCCAGGCCTCAGAGGCATCTCCTGTTACAGTCTTTTGGGTCTCCATTGAGAGATGGTGCATAGCTTAACATCACTGAATATGTCCCCTTACCCCTAGACAGATGTGCTAGCGCACTGTGCATCCTTTTGTGGTCCTTGTTTTGTTTTGAATTCACTGTTCTAGAATGTTCCATCTTAGCTTATCAGATCTACTGGCCCCTTTTTTTAAGATTTTATTTATTTATTTGACAGAGAGAGAGATCACAAGTAGGTAGAGAGGCAGGCAGAGAGAGAGAGGAGGAAGTAGGCTCCCTGCTGAGCAGAGAGCCTGATGCGGGGCTTGATCCTAGGATCCTGAGATCATGACGTGAGCGGAAGGCAGAGGCTTTAACCCACTGAGCCACCCAGGTGCCCCTCTACTCACCGTTTATCCAACCTATCCATCCTAAGCCTCGTGGTCAGGTTCATGTGTGCTCTTGTACTTTGGGTACAAGGACACATCTGATCCTCTTGTGCTATTTAAGGAAGGTTGGGTGGAAATGTTATTCCCATTTTTAAGATGAGGACGTCGAGCCTGGAGGGGGTCAAAGGCCACCTGGCAGACCTGGAGCTCAAACTCAGGCCTCCTGGGTTTGTGTCTGGGGTTATCCCCTGCCCAGCGCCATCCCCCACCAGGGCAAAGGGAACTCAAGAGAGTCCTGGGGCTAAGGAGACCTAGCTGGAGACTGCCCCATTTCATATGCCCTTAACTGGCCTTGGGGTATGCAGGGCAGAGTCCCGGCAGCCCTCTGACCTGTACCTCCTGTTTTCTCCCCCACGTAACAGTACACCTGTGGCGATTCTCAGGTGGCTACCCAGCCCTCATGGACTGCATGAACAAGCTCAAAAGCAACAAGGTATGTTGGCCTCTGCTCCACAAACCTCTCTGAACACTGGCTCTGGCTCAGCCCTGTGCCGGGGGCTGCCAGCACTACCCCATGGGGACAGCTGCTTGGGAGGGGGTGCTCTTCATGGTCATCACGGCCAGACTGCCGTGCCCGCAGGAGTACCTGGAGTTCCGAAAGGAGCGGAGCCAGATGCTGCTGTCCAGGAGAAACCAGATGCTCCTTGAGTTCAGCTTCTGGAACGAGCCACAGCCCAGAGCAGGCCCCAACATCTATGAGCTAAGGACATACAAGCTCAAGGTGCCTCCCCCCACTGGATCCCTGCCTGCCTCCCGTTTTCCCTGCTGTGGTACCCTGACCTGGGGAGAGGGGGGTCCTGTGCCCAGCACCTAGACTGGTGCTTCTGGCCTCTCCCTCCCTATGCACTCACACTTATGTGCACACATGCACACCCAGGTGTGAGCCAGGGCCCCTGAATGAGGGCAAGTGGCCCCTGGGGCTGGGGAGACAGGACAGTTTGCCATCTCCACCTAGCTTGACATTTGGAATCTGAGATGGGGGCTCATTTCCATTCTTTGTTCTGGTTCTCTTTCAGCCAGGAACAATGATTGAGTGGGGGAACAACTGGTGAGTGGGAGTGCCAGGGGTTGGGGGACCCTGCCTACCTGCCCCGCCCAGTTCCCTGGCATGCCGCCTTTCCCAGGGCCACATGGCAGGGAGCCTGGCATCCTTTGCCCCTCATGGATCCAGAAAAAGGATCCAGCCAGGAGGTGAGGACCTCCTAGAGGATTGTGAGGCCTCCCCTAGTGGCGGAATATCCAGCCCCTGGTTGTACCTTTGTTACCCACTTCCCTGATCATCTCTGAGAGCTGAGGGTCCTACCTCTGGCTCCTCCTTTGGGGAGGAGTGTGGCTGAGAAATCAGCCGAGGGACACCTCAGAGGGCCTTTTGCACTGGCCCCAGCTTCTGTTTGACACTCTTCTTGCCATCCCTAGGGCTCGGGCCATCAAGTACCGGCAAGAGAACCAGGAGGCAGTGGGCGGCTTCTTCTCGCAAATAGGAGAGCTTTACGTTGTGCATCATCTCTGGGGTAGGCTGAGGACCCTCCAGGGGCCCTCTGCTAGCCCATTTCCCCACTGTCACTCTGTATAGACAATGCAAATACATTAGTGCCCTTCTGGAGTTTGTGTTCTAGTAGGGAGAGATACCACCTCAGGCATAAACTAACACAGAAACATAATTTCCAATTACTACAATTAATAAAAAGACAGGGGAAAAATGATAAAGAAATACATGGGAATGGTTTGGATAGACAAAGACAGCCTCTCTGAGGAGGTAAAATGTTAACTAAGCTAAAGGATGAGAAGGAGCCAGCTTGTGAATTGCCAGGGAAGGGCATTCTAAGTAGAGGGGACATGTGCAAAGGCCCTGAGGTGGGGAAAAGGCCTTTGAAGAGTACAGAGGAGGCCAGTGTGGAGAGAGTGAAGAGTGTGAGGATATAGGGACATACCAGATCAGGCTGGGCCTTGCAGGCTGTGGGGATGCTTTGGGATTTATCCTAAGTGCAACAGGGGACTGATGTAGCATTTTAAGCAGCATGACATGACCTGATTTGTCAAGCAGGATTCCTCTGCTTGCCATGTGCTTTGCCAAGAATGCTTTGTAGGGGAGCAAGAGAGGAAGTGGGGCATCAGGAGATGGTTAAACTTTTTCAGGCAGATGAGTTTGGGAGGATGGTGGCCTGGCCTAATGTGGTGGCAGTGAGGATGCTGAAAAGGCCACAGATAGATTCATTAGTCTGGAGGTGGAACCAGTGGGCCTTGTGGATGAGTTGTCTATGTGGGGCGAGGCAGGGAGAAAACTCTAGATTCTTTTTTTTTTTTTTTTTTAATTTATTTGACAGAGAGAGAGATCACAAGTAGGCAGAGAGAGGAGAAGGCAGGCTCCCTGCTGAGCAGAGAACCCAATGCGGGGCTTGATCCCAGGACCCTGAACTGAGATCATGACCTGAGACAAAGGCAGATGCTTAGCCATCAGAGCCACCCAGGTGCCCCAGAACTCCAGATTCTTGCTTGAGCAGCTGTGTGTCTTTTACTGAGACCCTAGGTGGACCAGGTTGAAGGGGTCAAGAGTGTAATTTTGGCCCCCGGAAATGTTGCATTTGAGATGCTGACACATCCAAGTGGAGACGTCAAGTGGGCACTGGATACATGGGTACGGAGCAGAAGAAGAGTTCTGGGCTGGAAATAGAAAGTTGGGAGTTGTCAACAAATGTACTGATGGAATGAGATTGTCAAAGCAGACAGTGTTGGCTAACAGTTCGAGACTGGGAAGAGACAGAGGGACAGGGTTTGGGGTAATGATAGGAGGGCCCTGTGCTAGGTATAAGATCAGATCCTCTATTTCCCCGGAATGAGCCAATGTGTTTCCCACAGCCTATAAAGACCTGCAGTCTCGGGAAGAGACTCGAAATGCTGCCTGGAGGAAGAGGGGCTGGGACGAAAATGTCTACTACACAGGTGAGTGCTTCCTCTGAGGGGTCAGTCTAGCCCTTGGAGGTCATCTGCCCAGAGCCTAATCTGAGGATAGAATCCCCTCTGCAAGGGGATCAAGCCACACTTGATTACCTCCAGTGACGGGGAACTTACTCTGAAGACAATGAGTGGGTTTCTATCTGGTGGCGCGCTCCACATGATCTAGGCAGTGGGTCTAGGAAGGTGCTCGCAGTGATGAAAACACAGGTAGTCCCCAGGCACTGTGACCTCAAGCGTGGTTCTTCACCATACCAAGGCTGTTTCTTCATCTGTAAGATGGTGACAGTGGTAGCGCCTCCCTCAGAGAGCTGAAGGGAAGATTCTAGGAGCTAAGTTAGGAAAAGTGCTTCACCCGGACCGGCACAGAGGAAGTACACAGCGCATTTTTTTGAGAAGTTTTCGTTGTCTTGTGTTTGCCACCATGCTGGGACCCATGAGAACCGCTTGGAGTCAGTGGGTGTTGACTGCAGTGGGTGGGTGGCTAGAGGACACAGAATGAACAGGAGCTCCTTGAGGAGCTTACAGTTAAGTGTCTGCACTTACCAGCTGGTGCGGGGGAGAATGCTTCCTGAAGGAGTTAGTGGGAGCCTCACTCTTGAAAGCGTGATGTTGAACGATCGTATCAGGATCTCCTGGAAGCTTATTAGAAATGCCGACTCTCAACTCCCACCCCATTTGCTGAATCAGAATCTGCACTTTAACAAGAGCTGTGGGTAATTTGTATGTGTGGTAATGTTTGAATAGCTCTGAGCAAGAGTAAAGAGTCTGACCTCCTGGGTGACCTTGGGCTGACCTCCTGTGGACTGCAGCCTCCCCATATGTAAAGTGAATAATTTGAACTAAATCAGTATTTTTCAAATCTTAGCCCCTTGAAGGACACCCTCTTAGCTTTTGTCCTACCGGTATACTAGGGCTATAATTATTTTCTTTTTTTTTTTTTTTTTTTAAAGATTTTATTTATTTATTTGACAGAGAGAGATCACAAGTAGGCAGAGAGGCAGGCAGAGAGAGAGAGAGAGGAGGAAGCAGGCTCCCTGCTGAGCAGAGAGCCCGATGCGGGGCTCGATCCCAGGACCCTGAGATCATGACCTGAGCCGAAGGCAGCGGCTTAACCCACTGAGCCACCCAGGCGCCCCTATAATTATTTTCTTGATATTTTTCTTTAAATCCTCCTACTTTCTTCTCCACCTAGCTTTGTCCTAAGCAATATTATCTGTGAAATCACTTTTTGCTATGCTACTTATTCTTTCACATCATAGAAACATAAATAGATAATAATGAATATTAAAAAATGTTGTATCTCAGTGACACCCAAGTCCCCTCATATCCCACAGTTGGCTGCTCTCCATTCTAGGAGGGCAGAGGGGCTTTCCCCACCTCAGCATCCCAGGCCTACTCCTTCAATGTCCACTTTTGGGATTCGCTTGCTGCTGCACCCTCTGTGACCTCTGCCTCTCTTTCCACAGTCCCACTGGTGCGACACATGGAGTCTCGGATCATGATCCCATTGAAGATCTCGCCTCTCCAGTGATGCTGCCTCTGCCTCCTTCCCCTTCTCCCTCAGGGCAGCCATGGACAGCAGAGCTCCCAGTTCTGCTGTCTTGGTTTTCTCTTGGATTTGGGAAGACTCTGGGGGTTTTTGCTCGGCTCAGACAAGGGGAAGCTAAAGGATGACAGGGTTCTGAGGACTTGCAGCTCCGCCCAGACCCTTCCCACCTTCCCTGTTCACCCCTTCCCCTGTGCTGGAAGCAGTGTTTAGTTTCTCTGAATGAAGAACAGCAACCTTTTATGTCTTCCTACATTCCCCCCTAAGATTCCTCATCTCAAAGCCACCAGTCCCCATTTATCACCATGGAAGCCCTCTGTTTAGCTTTAGTTGTGCAAAAGGTAGGATGTTGAGTGGTTAGGGAGGAGATGGGAAGGGAGGTCAGATCAGGCCTGGCTGTCTGGAATTCCCTGGTCTCCACTGGACCACTCATTTGCTGAGTAGTCTGAGCCAAGGCCCTCCTGTCAGGGAAAAGCCTAAAACTGCCTCAAAAAGAAAAGGGGAAAACTGTCAAGGTAGCACAGCTGGGGTGAGGTCCGACATATTCCACTCAGACTGGGAAAAGGGATGGGACCTGGAAAGGATCTGGGTCACGGAATAGGACATGAACCTAGAAGGTAGAATTCAGAACTTGATTTGAACTGCAGAATTTGGAATCTGGAATCAGGAATACAGAACAGAGGTTATAGAAAACCACCTGGGGAGGGGTTCCTAATACAAGACAGTTGGAAAGGCTCATCTCTTTCTCCCTAGGTGAGACTGAGAACTTGACTGTTTCAGCCCTTTTGTGTAGGGAGAATCTCCTGCACTTTCTTTTTCATTCCTGCAGGCAAAGTAAAAGGCCAGGGCCTATATTCCCCTCACCCAGCATTCTTTTTCTCTCTTCATATTCTATCAGCCGAACCCCCATTCTACTGTGCCACTGGGTATCTGGAGTGGGATAGTGACTTTGGGAGGCTCCTCGGTGATCCTTACACCTCATGAACCTCTAGGTTGCTTGATTCTGTCTCCCTTTCAGAAAACTTGTGCTGGAGTCACCGATGGAACCAATTAAATATTTACTATAAACTATGATGTTTTTTCTTCATCTGCAAGGAACTTAGGTGCTAGAGGCAGAGCCACTTTCCTAGTTCCACCTGGCTAATTTACCTCCCCTGCCCTGTATTGTGTTCCCTGAGCCACAATGTTGGAGGGCCTCCCCCTAAGGCAGAAGGCATTCGGGACATCAGTGTTTCTACCTCCAGATAAGCAGAATTTACATGAAAAGTCCTGAACTCTGTAGAGTTCGTGCCAGGGGTAGAAAACACTTGAGGCTGTCAAATGCTGCATTAGAATTGTGACTCTGCCCTAGGCAAATGGGGAAACCACTGATGCATCCGTGGGAAAAAAAACAAGTGTAAGAGAATTGAATACCTTCCCTGACTTGCTACCCTCAGTAGTGTGGTATGTCTGGATGAATATGACAGTGGTTAAATATACAGATTATAAAGGCAAATCCACAGGGTTTCGAGTCTTGGCACTACTACGCCCTCGTGTTATCTTGGGCATAGACACTCATTCAACTAATAGTAAGCAGAGCGCCTACTAGCTGCTGGACGTTGCTTTAGGCGCTGAGAAAGGAGTAAACAAGGCAAAGAATCGGTCCCTGAAGTCTCAAGTTGCCTGGTTCTAGAGGGCAGCGCGAGAATGCTGGCCGCTGATTCCCGCCCTGAAAACCTCAGATCTGCGACAGCCGGTCGCAGCTTTCACCACGCGCCGGCGGCGGTCCCGGACCTTTGTGCTTCGCTTCCGGCCTCCGCGCCTCGCTTCCGGCCAGCCGCTCTTTGCTTCCGCTTCTCTATGGTGTGCGGGAAGACGTCTCTCAGCCGCCGGAAGTGGCTGTCTTGCGGCGGCGGGTTCGGGGCTTGGATCGGTGAGGGGGCTGCTGCGCAGCGTGCTGGTCGGAGAAGCGGTGCTGGGCCCTCCGGCACTGAGGTGCAGACCTCCCGGAGGGCGTCTCCGGGCTGGGGACCGACCCGATTCTCCGTGCTCATCCTCCGGGGTCTCCAGCCGCTGAGCGCGGTGCGCTCAGTCTCTGCAGGTGAAAATACCCGCTGCTGCAGCAGCGTCGGGCCCCACAGGGTAGCCTCTAGGTGACGATGTCTATGTCGAAGGTGGTGGTGATGATAGCTCACATTTATTATGTGCTTGCGTGTGTCAGGCTGTTTTTACTAGGTTTCCGAAGTCAGGATTTCCCACAATCCAGCTTTTCGCTTCCCAACGTTGTGGGGTTTGTACAATTTACCGTTTAAGACTTTGCTAAAGGTTTTTAATCGAGTCACCTTTTACATTTTAAACGTGAGTTTCCTTTAGGAGAAAATTTTAAGTCTCTCCCCTAAATGGAGATTTGTCCTATATAGGAGATAATGATGAAAAACTAATGTATTTAACATGAAAACATTTTAAATTCTGGCTAGATTTCATTGTCTAAGGCTCTCAGAGTCCTTTTGTTAACAAAGGATCATTGTTGTTCACGGGTGTTAAAGACAAGCTAGGAAAATGAGATATTCTCCTTGAAGCAATCAGAAGTTTCTAAAAATAATTGGTAAGGGATGAACTTTCTCTTAGGTGTTCAACATTATTTCAGATTACCCATGTACCACCTAAAGCCCCAGTCATCTTCATCACCTTCCCCGGTGGAGTGCCTCCTGTGTCAATGACCACGGCAACCCCGGAGGTAGGGACTGTAATTCGCATTGGATCTGTGAGGAAGCCTGCCCAGAGAACAGTGAAGCAACTATGAGTCCCAGGACTCATAGCAGTAAAATAGAGTGGAGACTCCCAACTCTGGGCTTCTCTGACTCACTGCTGTGAGCCATTGGCTCCTTCAGTAAGCGTTTGTGACTGATTTTGGGGGGTTAGAGAGATTGTGCTGCCTACCTCGGGGCTGTGGTGACAACCAGGAGAGGTAGCAGAGGGAGGATGCTTTGTGACCCCAGTCCCATGAAGTGTAGGTTCTATTCTTTTGAGTTTTAGGGTCAACCAGAGAGTTGATGGCATTGCCCAGTGAGATGGCAGCAAGACACACTGGTGTCACAATAATGTAGTTGTCAAGAGCACTGATGTGGTGTCAGATGGACCCAAGCTTAAGCATACCAGCTGTGTGACCTTCAACACCTCGTTCGCCCTTTTTTTTTTTTTTTTGAGATTTTATTTATTTATTTGACAGAGATCACAAGTAGGCAGAGAGGCAGGCAGAGAGAGAGAGAGGAAGGGAAGCAGGCTTCCTGCTGAGCAGAGAGCCCGCTGTGGGGCTCAATCCCAGGACCCTGGGATCGTGACCTGAGCCGGAGGCAGAGGCTTTAACCCACTGAGTCACCCAGGCACCCCTACTCGTTCTTCTTTCTGAACCTCAGTGTTCTTACCCATAAAATGGTACTTGTTTTTATCTGAAAAGTTTCATATAAGGATCAAGTAAGAACATACCCTTAAGGTGCTTAGATCAGATCCAGCGTGCAGTGATCAATCAGTAGTACTGGAAATGGGTATATATGCTAGGCAGAAGAGTTTAGTCAGAGATGTGGTTGTGGTGCCTTTAAAGAAGGTAGAGCTGGAAAAGATGAGTTCATTTTGGACAGGCTGAGGGATGATTCCCCCCTTTTCTTTGAGATACAGTGTGCCCATGGGACGCCGGGGGTAAGGGGCAGAGGGAGAGAGAATCTTGAATAGACTCCACACCTAACGCAGAACCCGATGCAGGGCTTGAACTCACAACCCTGAGATCAAGACCTGAGCTGAAATCAGGAGTCAGCCACTTAACCAACTGAGCCACACAGGTGCTTCATTTCCCCTTTTTATTTTTTAAAAGATTCTGTTCATTCATTTGAGAGAGAGGGAGAGATTACAAGCAGTGGGGAGAGGGAGAAGTGGTCTCCTCACTGAGCAGGGAGCCCAACAAGGGACTCGATTCCTATGACCCTAGGATCATAACCTGAGGTGAAGGCTTCACCTTAACTGACTGAGCCACCCAGGCACCCCTCCCCCCTTTTACAGAGGATTAAACTGAGGCTTTGGAGGGTTAAGTGACCTTTTTTTTTTTTGAGCTAACAAGGGCATACGTGGCCAGAACTACTAGTTAGACTTCACTATTCTGACTCCAGGAAAATCTCCCAATTCCAGCTCTGAAAAATCTTTAAAGTTTCCTCCTTTTAACAGGTCTCTGCTATTTCCTCCTGACGTGATCAAACAACCATGTCATCAGAATCAAGCAAAAAACGGAAGCCCAAAGTGATCCGAAGTGATGGAGCACCCGCTGAAGGGAAGCGTAACCGTTCTGATACAGAGCAGGTGAGGTCAGCCAGGATTGCCACACTGCTAAGAAATTATAGCTTGTGGCCAAAGCACCAGGCTGAGTTTGCAGCAGCTGAGTGTCACAGGGACTGCCGCCCAGATGGCCTCTGCTTGACCAGGTGCTGGGACTTCCCTTGGTTCTACAGACCTTAGTATTTACATCTGATTTAGCTGCAGCATCCCAAGAACCTACCAGCCTGTATTAGACATAAGTAGTGTGTGAACAGAGACCTCATTCTAGTATGGTGTATGTCTCCATTTTTCCTGAAGGTCAGAAGAAGCCAGTACACCAGAAGAAGCAGCACACCACTGGTGACTGGAGATGTGGCATCCCTGGTCTGCTGCTGAGTTAGTATCAGAACAGCATCCCCACAGAATCTCTTCTGTGGCCTGAGAGCTCATGTGGTCAGCAGGTTCTTTTACTGTTTCTTTCTCCTTGACTCTGTCAAGCTGATTTATGAAATTAATAGTTTTGGTTGGTTGGTTGGTTACTTTATTATTTAATTTTAAGATGTTATTTATTTATTTGAGAGAGAGTGCAGGAGAGAGAGAGCAAGCACAAGTGGAGATGGAGAAGCAGGTTCCCTGATGCGGGGCTCTGTCCCAGGACCTTGGGGTCATGACCTAAGCCGAAGGCTGATGCTTAACTGACTCAGCCACCCCAATACCCTACTTTTTTTTTTTTTTTTTAAACTAGAATAGAGAAACGTAAGAATTTGAATTTAAGTGAAAATGATGTTTTCCTCAGATTTAGGAACTCTAGACTAACAAAAATACCTTATCCACTGCAGGCACTGGTTCTTTTTTTATTGAGATATAATTGATATATAACGTATTAATTTAAGGTGTACAACATTCAATATCTGTATATATTGTGAAATGATCACCACAAAAGTCTAGTTAACATCTATCCCCATGTATAGTTAAAATTTTTATTTCTTCTGATGCGAACTTTTTTTTTTAAGATTTTATTTATTTATTTGACAGAGATCACAAGTAGGCAGAGAAGCAGGCAAAGAGAAGGGAGGAAGCAGGCTTCCCGCTGAGAGAGAACCCTATGCTGGGCTTGATCCCAGGACCTGGGATCATGACCTGAGACAAAGGCAGAGGCCCTAACCCACTGAGCCACCCAGGCGCCCCGAGAACTTTTTTTTTTTAATTAAGTAGGCTCCACGCCTAGTGTCAAGCCTGACATGGGGGTTGAACTCACAACCCTGAGATCAAGACCTGAGCTGAAGTCAAGAATTGGACACTTAACTCACTGAGCTACTCAGGCACCTCTGTGATGAGAACTTTTAAGACCTACTCTCTTAGCCACTTGTAAATATACAGTGCGGTATTATTAACTATAGTGGACTCTCTCTTTAAGAAATGCATTCTGTTCACTTTTAAGGCTGAGTGACCAATTTTGATTGGCCCACATCAGGTTGAAGAAAGGAAGAGATCAGACCCATGAGGTAGAAATTGAAAGGTTTAATCCTCCTCCTCTCTCTTCCCCACATTCCCTTCTTAATTTTAATCTCTGCTAAAGCTTTATTTGATCATCTAAACACTCATCAGTAGGAACTTAGATAAATGAATTCTAGTTCATCTATATAGTGGATTATAATGCAGCCATTTTAATGGATATTTAAATTTATTGGGATGAGAAATTGCATGAACAGTATGATCCCATTTTGTTTAAAAATAAAATTTGTGTTTATCCGCAGTATTAAAAATAGTTATTTCAGGCTGGGAGGTGAGATTACAGGCAACTTTTCATTTTGCTTTTGATACTTCTCATTGTGTTCTGAGTCTCTGACACCAAGCACGCATTACTTTATGGTTAGAAATAAGAAAAGAGGAATGAATTTTTTTCCATTTTGAAAAGAACAAAAACCTTTGATTTGAGGACCAGATTTTTTAGACATCTGATTTGGGGTTTCATTGTTAACTGATTTCAGCCCAGTGTCCCTGGTCCCAGCAGGGCGACTTTTATTCCCCACCTAAGGCCTGTTTCCTCCCCTCCACAGGAAGGTAAATACTACAGTGAGGAGGCTGAAGTGGATCTGCGGGACCCTGGCAGAGACTATGAGCTGTACAAGTACACATGCCAGGAGTTGCAGAGGCTCATGGCTGAGATCCAGGACCTGAAGAGCAGAGGAGGCAAGGATGTGGTAAGGAGTGGGACTGGGATTGGGCAGACAAGAACCTGGTGGGTTTGAATGGGTGGCCTGGTTTTGCACCCATCAAAGCCTTTCCTCATCATGGTCTTCTGTCCTAACCGTGATCAGGGGGTTGAAGTCTGGGGGCTCCAGAGACGTGCCTGTTAACTTATGGGAACATGTCATCACCACCCAACTCAACTACCAGTTACAGTAACAAAAGTACAGGACAACTGATTTTTCTCATAACTGTAATTTGATAATTCATCTAACTGTGTTACATGTTGGGCATTTTGCTAGGTTTTAAGAAATGATATGTGGGGCGCCTGGGTGGCTCAGTGGGTTGAGCCGCTGCCTTCGGCTCAGGTCATGATCTCAGGGTCCTGGGATCGAGGCCCGCATCGGGCTCTCTGCTCGGCAGGGAGCCTGCTTCCTCCTCTCTCTCTGCCTGCCTCTCTGCCTGCTTGTGATCTCTCTCTGTCAAATAAATAAAATCTTTAAAAAAAAAAAAAAAAAAAAAAAAAAAGAAATGATATGTGTAAATTCCTTTGCTTTTTAAGGATGAATATGTACAAGTATGTCATTTCACAGTAATTTCAGAAATGAAATTATTTAACATTAAATGAATGGAACAGACTTTGGGTCAAAGAAACCAAACAGTGGCTAAAAACAAAACCCATATTTTTCTAAGAATCTCACTTATTTGTGCTTATACTAGCCAGTATTGTTACAATAATTACATCATATTTTAATGTAGCCAAACTTTTCATTTATGGTATTCTGTAATGTTATTCTCAGAGACCAATAGTGTGCAGGGTGTTGCTATTGTTAGGATCTCTGTATACAATACATAGGGACAAATTAATTGTTCATCGGCTGTACTTGCTCCGTCTTCAATTCCTGTTACTTCAGTCCAAGCAGAAATTGTTTTTTGGCCCAGATTTCCCTTCTACAGTCATTCTTGCATTTCCCACTTACATTTCTCTTGGTTCTGAGTTCCTTCCAGTATTTGTTTTTGGTCCTGGATGGGGATGGGTCAGAAGTGAGGTGCTGAAGGAAGCTAAGCCAGCACCTGTTGACAGGATCTTTACCAGTTTTCTTTGCCTACAGGCGGTTGAGATAGAAGATCGGAGGATCCAGAGCTGTGTGCATTTCATGACCCTGAAGAAGCTTAATCGATTAGCCCACATCAGGTTGAAGAAAGGAAGAGATCAGACCCATGAGGTAGAAATTGAGAGGTTTAATCCTCCTCCTCTCTTTTCCCCACATTCCCTTCTTAATCCCCTTTACCTCTTCCCTGAGTTTGCTTCTCCTCTGTCTGACCTGACTTGACCCACTCACCTCTGACCTTGTCCTCCTTTCAGGCCAAGCAGAAAGTAGATGCCTATCACCTGCAGCTGCAGAACCTGTTATATGAGGTGATGCACCTGCAGAAAGAGATCACCAAGTGTCTGGAGTTCAAGTGAGTTTCAGAGAACAGCCTTTGGCAAAATAGTCTGTTAATAACTGCTTTTCTTACATAGCTCAGTGTGAGCTACTCTCCTTAAAAAATCAGATGGGCTTGGAGACTGCAGGATCTGGGACAAGGGTGAGTAGATCACTTTGATTGGGAGAATTGGAGGCAGTGTTTTCAGGCTGCACAAAGAACCTTGGAAGCCTTTCTGACTTTTCAAAGTTTTGAGCTCTGCACCTGGTCAAAAGCAGTTGTCTTTCTCCAGCAGGGGCCTTTACATTACCAGTCTGATTCCTGGGCACCTTGCATAGGAGCAACTGCCTTCCAGCCAAATCATTTTAACCTTTGGCCCATTTTTTCCTCTCTAAAGTTCCAGCCGTTCATTTTTGCAACTGGATTTTATTCTTCAGAAGCTGAACTTCTTGCCACTTAGCTGCTTTCAGGTGAACAAACTATAATCTGTCAGTGTCTGTCTTAAAATGTAATGCCTCTTGGCAAATCCAACCTGAGAGATGAGAAGGAAGGAGGAGTAGACAGAGGAAGAGAAGGGAATATATTCTTGCTTGGTCAGACCTACTTGTGCAGATTGAGAAGAGGCAGGTGTTTTGGGGTTTGTTTTTGTTTTTTGCGTAGGGGGGCACCTGGGTGGCTCAGTAGGTTTAGCGGCTGCCTTTGGCTAGGTGACGTCATGGTTCCAGGTCCTGGGACTGAGCCCTGAGTTGGGCTCCCTGCTCAGCAGAGAGCCTGCTTTAACCTCTCCCTGCCGCTCTGCCTACTTCTGCTCTCTATCTCTTTGTCAAATAAATAAATAAAATCTTTAAAAAAGAGAGAGAACAAGCACGAGTGGGAGTGAGGAGCAGAGGAAGAGGGAGAAACAGACTCCCTGTTGAGTGGGAAGCCCAATGCAGAACTTGGTTCCAGGGCCTTGAGATCCTGACCTGATCTGAAAGCAGATGCTTAGCCATCTGAGCCACCCAGACCCCTGATGTAGGTTTTATTTATAATAAACTTGGGATAAGAGGGGCATATCAGTCATTGAGTCTGGTGTATTTTTGACAATTATGCTGATTTGGGGGAGGTACCTTTATCTGCTGTACAAATTCATGTAATAATAGTTAAATATTAATAGAGGTGAGATCTGTGTCAGGCTTGTATCTCAGTTAATAATATTGTGTCATTGTCAGTTTCCTGGTTTTCGTAATGTACTGTGTGTAGATGTTATCATTGGAGGAACCCAGGGGAAGGGTACACAGAGGAAATAAATTCTCAGTACTATTTTTGAAACTTCCTGTGTATCTTAAACTGTTTAAAAATAAAAGGGTATTAAATACAAAAGAATGTGATGCACCAGGCTGTAACCATCACTCAGATGAAAGCTGACAAATGCAGAATACAGTAGAACCCTGGCCTATGGAGAGGTGGGTGACCACCCTTGGCCCCCGTCAGACAGCCTGGATTCACATCCAGATCTGCCACTCACTAGCTGTGTGACATTGAGCAAGCTGCTCAGTTGTAGAAGTCTTCATCTCATTTCAGGTATGGAGATAGAAATCCCCATTTGATAAGAGTTATCATGAGAAATAAGTGAGATGAGGCTGGCATACAGTGGGTGCTTAATACCTGGTAACTGCTGTTACTATCATCTTTTGTCCACAGCCTGTGCACTACTGTGTTAATGCAGGAAAAAGCATTAGGTTTCTTTTCTTGTGAGTCACTGTATATGAAACAGTTGAAGCTTCTAAATCATTATACCCTGCTGGATCTTCCCCATCCCATGCTTAATGCAGTTAATATTTTGAACTTAAATGCAGTCCCTTACTTTTTTTTCCTGTCTCTAATTCTTGGTTTCAACCTGGCAGTCTAGGTCTAGACTGTAGTGTTTTTTGTTTGTTGGTTGGTTGGTTGAAGATTTTATTTATTCATGAGCAAGAAAGAGAGAAACAGGCTCCCCACTGATCAGGGAGCCTGATACGGGACTTGATCACAGGACCCGGGATCATGACCTGAGCTGAAGGCAGATGCTCAACCAATTGAGCCACCCAGGCGCCCTATAGTATTTTTATTCACCCTTCAGTTCTTAATCTCTTTTGCTAAGCTTGGACATCTGTAAGTTTTATAAGCATCCCTTCCAGGTCTTCAGCTAATTCATGGATAAAAACGTTAGACACGATGGATAAGGATCCTATCGTATGTCACCAACTATATTTCTTCAAAATGAAACATTTACTAATGAGCATTTGCTGAGAAGACTGGGTTCTAGGTTCCTGGATATTTGTAAAACAGGGTTGAGTAAGCATATGTGGAGGGAACTGTGGGCTCACTTAATCCATGGTTTGGGATCCTGAGAAGAGCAACCTGACATGTAGTTCTTCTCTGCAGGTCGAAGCATGAAGAAATTGATCTGGTCAGTTTAGAGGAGTTTTATAAGGAGGCTCCTCCAGATATTAGCAAGGCTGAAGTCACCATGGGAGACCCTCACCAGCAAACCCTTGCACGTCTGGACTGGGAGCTAGAACAGCGAAAAAGGTTGTGTATCCTTCCTGACCTTGTTAATCTGTGCTGACACAGACCTTTATGGGGACGGTGCTTTGTGATGCATGACCCACAATCATACAGCAGAGTTCTGTGGAACCAGTGGACTGGTTTAAGACCAAATTAATTTGCACCTGATAATTCAAACTTGACCAACAATATAATGGGTGGGGCTGGAATTGGTTAAGGCTGTTAATAGAAGATTGGAGTAACTTTTCCTTTAAAATTTTAACATTTGAGATGTAACCTTTTGTACTGTAAATTTAATTTTTTTCTTTTTCTTTTTCTTCTGCCTCTGTGGTACTTTAAAGATTTGCAGACATTATTTTAGAAGATTATATACAGCATTCCTGTGCATAGACAAATTATAATTTACATAATCTTTCCTCTGTTGGATCGGACTTTCAGTTATTTTTTTGCTATCATAAATTATGCTTCAAGGCACACCTTTACATGAAAAATCCTGTATTAATAAAGATCTTTTATTTATTAATTGTAAATAGAACACATATACTGTGTAATCTAATCGAGGTCTTTTTAAGGGGATAGTGTATTTTTCATTATCAGATCTTTCATGGTTGTATTCCTTCATTAATAGTAACTTTCTTCCCCATATTTGTATGAGAATAATAGGGCTTTTGTTGACACATTTGCTCTGTTTTCCATTGAAGAAGCAGGTGTTTTTACTTCTTTTTCTTTTTCTTTTTCCTGTTATAAAATGTATTTTATGCTTTTGGTCCATGTTATGAATTTAATAAGCACTAAGTGTGGTTCTTACGGAATTAGTGTCAGGTGTTGAGCAGATGGGGCTGGCCCATCACTCCCCTGTCCAGTACATGGCTTGCCTTGGCACAGGCTAAATCATGAGTGTTCTATTCCTGTGGTCCACAGTCCATCACCACTCTGCTCCACTCAGGCCAGTTTAAGTGCTTCATTTGGGTTCTGTAGTTGCTAGGTCCACGTGTTTGTGAAAGTTTTGGCTGTAGACCCTAGAGGCAAGAAAGGGAATAGAAAATGATACAGGGATATTCCCTAGTGGTTAATGGGCAGAGCCTCTGGAGCCAGACAGGTATGGATTCAGAGCCCAGCTTTGTACTTGCTTTTAGCTGAATGACCTTGAGCAAGTTGTCTACTTGAGCCTTTGTTTCTTCCTTTGGGGAAAAGAAGAGTCCCTACCTATCTTCCAGGATTTTTATAAGGATTAAATGCAATAATGCTTATAAAGAGTTCTCGAAGTATCTGACACAGAGTAAGTACTAGGTAAACATTAGTTAATCATGACTAACTGTCATTAGGTGGGTTGTAACAGTCAGTAGGTGTGTTGGGAGATCTCTGAGGAGCTTCGAGTGACAGTGGTCTGTCCTTTCCCAATAGGCTGGCGGAGAAGTACCGAGAGTGCCTGTCCAACAAGGAGAAGATCCTTAAGGAGATTGAGGTCAAAAAGGAGTACCTAAGCAGCCTCCAGCCTCGCCTCAATAGCATCATGCAGGTAGGACTCTCCCCCCATCATCCCCAACACTGGCCTTTTGCTTTGCCCTCAGCACCCAGTGAGACCTTGCTGACCTGAGGCCTCCAGTAGCCTGTCTCCCTTTGGGTTTTGCCAGGTATGTTACTCTAGTGGGTGTCAGAGCCCAGTGCGAGGATGGTCCTGTTTGGAGTTTCTGCCCAGCTAGTACGGTAAGGTTGTGTCCTGGGTAGAAGAGATGCTGGGTGGGTTCAGGAACATACACATACGTTTGTCTGGAATTTTTTCTTTTCACCCAGAGCTGCTTCCAGGTAAAATACTTTTGCAAACTCTGGGGGGTTTTTTGTTGTTGTTGTTTTAAGATTTTATTTATTTATTTGTCAGAGAGAGAGAGGGGGAGAGAGAGCGAGCACAGGCAGACAGAATGGCAGGCAGAGGCAGAGGAAGAAGCAGGCTCCCTGCCGAGCAAGGAACCCGTTGCGGGACTTGATTCCAGGACGCTGGGATCATGACCTGAGCCGAAGGCAGCTGCTTAACCAACTGAGCCACCCAGGCAAACTCTGGGTTTAATTTACCCAGAATGGTTTCCACCAGCCCCACAGCCTCCAGGCCTCTAAGCCTGCTTCTGTGGATGTCTGTTAGACTCCTGACTGCACCTTGGGGGCAGATGTTCAGTAGAGGTACTCTCTCTGAAAAGAACTTTACTCATATTTGAAAACTGTTAGGTGCCTTTGGGAGGAAAAGTCCCCACTTTAGAATATAATGTAAAATGTCATGTGTTTCTGTATAGGTGACCTAATTTTTATTTGCTCCGTGAGGCCAGATTTGCTCTAAATCCTTATAGTTGTTTTTTTTTTTTTAAAGTAAACACTATACCCAATGTGGGGCATGCATTCAAGACACCAAGATTAAGAGTCACAAACTGGCTCTACGGACTGAGCCAGCCAGGCACCCCTCTAAATCCTCATAGTTTTATGTAGCAGAGTAAATGGTTAATAAGGAGGAACTTCGCAAAAGGACCCTAGAGAAATCAGAGATTCCCTTTTCTAGGATTTGGCAAGATCTGCATTTCCTCCCTTCAACTCTTGACATAGAATTAGAATTGTTAACAAATATTCTGAGTAGCACTTCATAATAGGACGAAAAGAGAATGCAAAGTTTGTACTTAATTTTTCCTGATTGGTTTTTGTTTTTGTTTAAGATTTTGTTTATTTATTTATTTGAGAGAATGAGTGGGAGGAGGAGCAGAGGGAAAGGGACTACCAGGCTCTACCTCCATTGCAGAGTCCAGTGCAGGGCTTGATCTCTTGATCCTGAGATCATGACCTGAGCCCAGATCAAGAGTTAGATGCTTTATGGACTGAGCCACGTGGGCACCCCTTAATTTTTCCTGTTAATTAGAGTTTCTCTAAACATGCCTAAATAGGATGCAGTTTAAATAAAAAATTTTTTAAAGGATTTTATTTATTTGACAGAGTAGGCGGAGAGAGAGGAGGAAGTAGGCTCCCTGCTGAGCAGAGAGCCCGATGTGGGGCTAGATCCCAGGACTCTGGGATCATGACCTAAGCTGAAGGCAGAGGCTTTAACCCACTAAGCCAAACAGGCGCCCCAGGTTAAATAAATTTTTGTATGGTACAGTCTTAATAGCTGTGATGGAAATAGAGGACATCATACCACTGATCAAATAATTGGACAGAACAAAGATTTATCATCTAATTAAACAAAACAATGCCTATTGTAGGACATAAAGTACTATTTGATTGTATACCTTTGTTAACAAAGTATCCATATGCATATATATGGTATATACATATATACATATGCATATATATATGCATATGTGAGTCCAGTGTATGCTTAGAAGAGTCATTATTTATACCATACTATTAACAATTACTTTGGAGTTTGGGAACTGGGATGTTTGTTTGTTTGTTTTTAAAGTACTTTACACCCAATGTGGGGCATTGACCCTGAGATCAAGAGTCACATGTTCTACCAATTGAGCCAGTAAGGTGCCTCTGGAGAGTTTCTGCTTTATAAACTTGAATACAATCTTTTTAAGTAGATTTCACACAGGTCTTGAACTTAAAACCCTGAGATCAAGACCTGAGCTGAGATTAAGAGTTGAATACTTAACTGACTGAGCCACCCATGTGCCCCAGATATAGCTTTTTAAAACAGTGCACGTATATTACATTTAAAAAAATAATTTTGTGTATAGAAAAGCATATCGTTCATAAATGTATAGCTCAGTGAATATTCACAAGTGAACACATCTCTGTAACTGGCACCCAGATTGAGAAAAAGAACATTGATTTTTCAGAAGCAATTTTATTTCCCCTTCCAGTCACTGTCTCCTCTCACCCACACAACCCCCTCCCCCCAGTAACCATTATCTTGACTTCTAATGTCATAGGTTAGTTGGGCCCATTTTTGAACTTAAACAAATGGAATCATATAATATATACTCTTTTTTTTAAAGACTTTCTTTATTTATTAGAGAGATGGAGAGAGGACACAAGTAGGCAAAGCAGCAGGCAGAGGGAGGGAGAAGCAGGCTCCCTGCTGAGCAGTGAGCCCAATGCGGGGGCTTGATCCCAGGACCCTGAGATCATGACCTGAGCTGAAGGCAGAGGCTTTAACCCACTGAGCCACCCAGGCACCCCATAATGGTATCTTTTAATGAGCATATGTTCTTAATTTTTATATGATCTGATGATCAGTTTTTTCCTTTATGGTTAGTGTGTCCTATTTAAGAAATTGATCTCTGTCCCAGGGTCATGGAGATACTGTCTTATTTTCTTATAGAAGCTTTATTGTTTGTCTTTCACATTTAGATCTCTAGGCTTCCTGGAAGGGAATGTTGTACGTAGTGTGAGTTAAGGGTCAGATTCATCCCCCCCCCCCATGTTGGTATTCAGCAGGGTCATTTATTGAAAAGACCATTCTTTCCACACTCTGCTGTGCCACTTCTGTCTTAAATCAAATGTCCCTGTAGGTTTGTTATGGTCTATTTGTCTACCCAGGCACCAGTACCACACTGGCTTATTTACCATAGCTTTTTTTTTTTTAAGATTTTATTTATTTGACAGAGAGCGCAAGTGTGAGAGAGAAAAAGCACGGGTGGGAGAAGAGACAGAGGGAAAGGGAGAAGCAGGCTCCCCACTGACCAGGGAGCCCAATGTGGGGTTCAATCCCAGGACCCCGGGATATGATCTGAGCCAAGGGCAGACACTTAAACAACTGAACCACCCAGGCACCTTGGCCCTTTGCATTTAACATAATCAATTTTAGAATCAGTGAGTCAATTTTCACGTGCTGGGATTTAGACTGGTATTGCATTGAATCGGTAGATCGCTTTGGGGAGAATTGATTATAAGAAAATATTGAGTCTTACAGACCATTAACATGGCGTGTATCCGTTCATTTAGACCTTTCATTCTCAGACCTTTGTGTGAAGCTTACATACCTTTCACTTACTTATTCATAGGTGGTTGATGTTTTCTTGATGCTATTGGAAATGGCTCTTTATCTAAGTTCATTTTCTTACTGTTTGCTGCTTGTTTAAATTGGGGTTTTTTTGTGTTGACTTTTTGTCTACCTATTTTAGTTTATCACATATTTTTAGTAAGTAAAAAGCTATTTATTAAATAAAAAGCCACCCCTTCACATGTGGACTGCCTAAGAAGAGAAAACAAAAACCCTTCTTTTATTGCATGCAGGCTTCCCTCCCCGTGCAAGAGTACCTGTTCATGCCATTCGACCAAGCTCACAAGCAATATGAGACAGCTAGACATCTGCCACCTCCCCTCTATGTCCTCTTTGTCCAAGCCACTGCATATGGGCAGGCCTGTGGTGAGTATGGGGGTTGGATAAGGAAGAGGGGCTGTGGGAGCAGCAGCCTTGGCCGTTTGAGTCATTTGGAAGCCCTGCCTGCTGAGGAAGGCTCCCTGGTCCTGCTCAGAAGCCCACAGGTGACAGATGCTACTTCCCCGCCACACTACCCAGCATGGCTGCTTTGACCAGCTGGCCTGAGGCTAGACTAACCTGGTGGGCATTTCAGAGTGGATGGCTTTGAATCTTTGATGAGCCTGGCTGGGCAGCTGTTGGGTGCAGTGCCCCGGCAGCTTGTCTGGGCTCCCAGACACTCACTCCATCAAGGCACGCTTGGCAGGGGGATCGGCACCTCTTGCTCTGCTTCAGAGAGAGGACTTGGTGAACACAGGTACCAGGCAGCTTTCCCAGACTTTCACCAAGCCCAAACAAGCTGCATGCCATTATAGTGATTACTAAGTGGGAAGATGTCTCCGCTTTAAGCTTAAGGGCAGCCCTTTACTTCACTAGGATTTTGAAAAGTTTTTGGAGACCCTAACTTTTGCCTTATTGCAGCTTTTACCCAGCACCTAAACTTTTCTTCTTCACCCCATCGCATCAGACAGTTATGTATCGCACCAGTGCATGCCTCTCCTCCCAGCCATGGGCACCAACACATTACTGTCTCTCTTCTTGTGTTTTCCTGGTCCTTCTGGTCCGCTCCCTCCCTTTTGTTCTCCTCCTTGTTTCCATCATCAGCTCATATGAAATCCTCCCAGCCCCCTAGACAGGGTGAGTAATTTTCTTTTCTTTTGTGTTTTAACCCATCCTGTTTCCTTTCCCATTTTACTGTAGAATTTCAGGATTAAGTTACCCAAAAGAACAGTTAGGCATTTGCCAGTGGTTTGTGGGGGCAACCACCTTATTTGGGGTGAGGTATGTTAGTTTATGAAGGGCTGTCAGTAGTAGCCAGCCACCTGGGAGGATTATCTCAGTGGCTTGCCAGGTAGAGGAAGTTTGCCATCCCTCCTTAGTACAGTTGGGCAAACCATTTCAGGCTCCTGTGACTATCTGTAATCTGTATACCCTTTTGAATGGAGCCAGAGGGGTGGTGGGCTGTCTCGACCTCCCAGCACTAGACCTCTGGAGTTCCACAAAAGCAGGCCAAGTGTGACCCAGGGAATTGTCAGTCGGGTGCACAGAACAGCCCACTTACATTTGTGCTTGAGACACTGGGCTCAAGTTGAGTAGACCTGGTCTTGAATCCTAGCTTAGCGACTTCCACCCATTATATCCTGCAACTCTGAGCCTTAATTTTCTCATCTCATAGCTATAATAATTGTATGGCTTTCATAGGGTTGTTGTGAAAGTTAAACGTTAATTTGAAAAAAATAATTTTATAATTATAAGGATGAGCTCATTTGGTCCTCACCACCCAACTGGGCAGCTGCTGTCTGTCAAGACAGAACTTCATTGTTGCAGAAAGTGGGGCTCAGAGCAGTGACATAACTTCCCAGATGTTTAGAAATTGGGGCAGAGACTCAGATTTGGGACTAGACTGCAGGGTCCAAGTTCCTATCCACTGTCCTGCCTCCCAGTTAAATGTGACGGTACCAGCGAGATGCTTGGTGTAGTACAGAATGGAGACTAAGCACTTAGATGAGAGCAGTCATTTCCAGGATGTGGACAGTGGACAGGTTCTGGATGAGAATCCTTAAGACAGTTGTCAGCAAAGTATTCTGTAGCTTTAGGCCCTAGGTTGGTATTGTGCATTGGTATAAGCCTGAAAAGAGAGGAGTTCACTGTAGTCTCAGGTAGTGCTGGTCCAGAAGTTTGCACTTTGGGTTCTTTGTTCTTGGTCAACACTGGAAAAAAGACTTAAGTATCCTCTCAGGTCCCTCTTCATTTGGAGAAAGGGCTTTTGCCCTTCCACCCCCCAGTCAGTAAGGACCTGTGACAAACGCAGAAGAAATGCATTCCCAGAGCTAGCCTTTTTATATAGCTTAGCTCCTTCCCTCAGCAGCTATCATATGAAGCCTTTTTCTTGCTCACAGATAAGACATTGTCTGTGGCAATAGAAGGCAGTGTGGACGAAGCCAAGGCTCTGTTTAAGCCTCCTGAAGACTCCCAAGGTAATGTAGTCAGATTCTTCCCCATGTTTCCTGTAGCTGGTTCCCGGGACACAGGGTCGCCACTCACAGGCAGTGCTGGGTCTTTGGAAATTAGCTGTACTAGTTTTGAGTATCACGGAGCTTAACTTTAACGTCCTAATGCTCCGGATAGACAAGAAAAAGCAGTGCTTGTGGATTTCAACCCTGCTACTCACTAGCTCACTGATCCTGGGAAAGCTCTTTATCATTTCTGAGCCTCAGTTTACGCACCTGTCAAAACAGGATAATAATTACTTGTGTAGGATAAGTGGATTAAGTGAACTCATGTGTGCAAAGTCCTTAAACATCATTCTAGGCACATAGCAGCCCCTCAAATTGTATGAACTGCCGCTGTTGTTGTTATTTATACTACTGTTACTGCTACCACCACCACTACCAGTGGAGGGGCTTGTGGTCCACAGGATGACAATAAAAAGCACTTTCAGAAATAGGAGGAAGGGGGTAGTGGGATTATGAGGCATTCCTCTTTTTTTTTTCTTGGGTCACCATGTTTTCTGTACCACATAAACAGCAGCAAATCAGTTCATCGGGTATTCTGATGAAACGTATTTACAAGTGACACAGAGTCTTGGTGCCTATATGCCCCCTCACCTCTAGATGCCTTCTCTTTGTGTTTGCAGATGATGAGAGCGACTCAGACGCTGAAGAGGAGCAGACCACGGTGAGAGCTGTTGCCCCACAGGAGTGTGCCATGCAGCCACGCCTGGGGTCTGCTAGTTGGCAGGTGCTATTATCCCTAGAAGCAGAAGAAAGAGGTTGGAAAGAAAGGGCTCCTGGGGGCCTGGCAGCCAGATAGTTGAAGCAGCAGGTCCCAGGCAGAAGTCCATGGCCTATAGGGAGAAGGAAGGGGGAAATTCGTAGGACTAGTGCTTATCTGCTTTGCTCTTTCCTTTATCCAGAAACGCCGGCGACCCACACTGGGAGTTCAGTTGGATGACAAACGCAAGGAGATGCTGAAGAGGCACCCGCTGTCTGTCATGCTGGACCTGAAGTGCAAAGGTCTGGCTTCCCTTGTTCTGGGCAATCCCATAGCTGCAGGTGCCCAAGGTCCAGCAAGCCAAGTCCTGTTTGACTAAGAAAAGATTTTGGTTTCATATTTCTCTATTTTTCCTCATTGTTTGGCATGAAGTTTGTTTGATTTTTTCCCCCCTAAGTCATAACTGTAACAATTCAGTACAAAACTAGACACATAATGGATGCTCAGTAAAATTACACCAGTTTCTGAATTTGTTAAATCAGATACACAGAACAAGTTGCAAGAGTATGCTGGTTTTGAGTAATATGACCAAAGTGCTTAATATAACAAATGTAGGTAGAGGTTTGTGTTCTGTAGAGAATGTATGTTTTGAATCTAGTTTTGTTTGGATAAAGAAGCTTATGATAAGGCATTCTAGCAGGGTGAGAGTAACCATAATGTAAGTTTCCCTCTTCACCTGAGACTCCTAGACTGTGGTCCTTGGTCTTACCTCCAGTGACAACCATTGTGATAGATTTCTATGTGTTTTCTAGAACTATTCATGCATTTGAAAGCTCTTATACTAGTGTTTGTATATCCCCTTCTATTTTTAGTTTTTACACAGGTGGAAACATATTCTACTCACTGGTCCTCTCTTTACTTTTTTTTTTTTTTTTTTTTTAATTTTATTTATTTATTTGACAGAGAGAGATCACAAGTAGGCAGAGAGGCAGGCAGAGAGAGAGGAGGAGGAGGAAGCAGGCTCCCTGCTGAGCAGAGAGCCCGATGCGGGACTCGATCCCAGGACCCTGAGATCATGACCTGAGCCGAAGGCAGCGGCTTAACCCACTGAGCCACACAGGCGCCCTTTTTTTTTTTTTTTTTTAAACTTGTTATTTTGAGATAATTTTAGACTCAGTAGAGTTGCAGTAGTAGAGTTCTCATGCTCTTCATCCAGCTTGCCCTGATGTCAGCATATTACTTAACTGCCGTGTAACCAATGTTAATTTTACTGGTATAATATTATTAATTAAGCTACAGATTTTATGTGGGTTTCCCTGGTTTTTCCGCTAATGCTCTTTGTTCCAGGATCCAGTGCAGGATCTCACATTGCATTTGGTTTTCTTGCCCCTTCCAGGCAGTGATAGTTCCTCAGTCTTTGCTTATCTTTCATGACCTTTGCAGACAAGGTCTATTACGTAGAAGGACTCAGTTTGGGTTTATCTGGTCCTTTCTCCTGATTCGACTGAGGTTATGGGTATGGGGAGGAATACCATAGACATGGTGTTCATTATGACATCATATCAGGATTAAATGGTGTCACTCTGTCTTATTACTGATCATATGAACCTGGATCCGTTTGATCACTTCCTTTCATATTGTTTTTGTTAGAAGCAGCTAAGTCCAGCCCACACTAAAAAGGTAGGAAATGAAGCTCCCTGTCATGGAGAGAGGAGTTGTAAAGAATTTGTAGACGTTCTTCTTTTTCAACCCAGTATGAAATTAACATTGAGTTTTTGTTCAGTAAAAGCTCTTAAAACCCTTGCTGCCTTTCTGTTCCCTAATACTATAAACTCTGCTCTCATGTTCAGATTGTACATGGTCTTCTTTTCCTCCTCTCGCTCCAGATGACAGCATGCTTCACCTGACTTTCTACTACCTCATGAACCTCAACATCATGACAGTGAAAGCCAAAGTGACGACTGCCACGGAGCTGATCACCCCCATCAGTGCAGGGTATTGGGCGGGCGTGGTGGAGAGTGGCGCCTGGGGGTGGTTGTAAGAAGAGCCTCAATGTGGGCTGATCTTGGTTCCTCACACTTGGAGGAGGTACACGGCTGTGTTGATTTCTGTTGTCATGTCCACATGGCCTAGGAGTCCTGGCACATCACTGGTATTTAGGAAGCACTAACTGATTTTAGTTGGTCCTCTAGCTACACAGCAGATGATGAAATGACTACAATGTATGGCAAATTGAGTAGGTGGGGCAGAGCTCCGCTTTTTATGAACAGTGGAAAAGCATGAATGGAGAAGTGGAGTTTGGCATACATTATTAGGTTGACAAATTTAGGCCGCCCTCTCCCTTTACTTTTTCTGTCCCAGAGTGCTGGGATTGTTGCTTGACAGCTTAGCTCGGTCCCAGATTGTTCTTACCTGGAGATGAGAGAAGATTTTGAGGAGGGTGAGAGGAAGCAGAGTAATCAAGGACACAGGTCGGGAATCCCCAGGAAGCCCCTGACTGCGGCAGTCTTGTTTCACAGCTAGGAGTGGGAAGAAGGGAGGAGGACCCAAGAGATCCTGGGGTTCAAATAGCCTCACTTACAAACGCACTAGCCTGGCCTGGCACTCCAGCATACTGAGTCCTCGTGCTGGCTGTACAGAGACCAATGAGGGAGGAAGCACAGGTCTGGTGCCTGGTGGGCTGGGGCTCTTCCCATGGCTGTCTGGTGGTGCCTTGTCCCTGGGTTCTCTACCCTGCACTTACAGTCCACGCCCCCTTCAGGCTACAGCCCTGGTTCCCTAAGGCACTCTAGATAAAATTGACCCTATTCTCACCAGACCCCAGCAGAGGGAGCCCAGAGCATTTAGTTACACTGCCCAGCTAGAGCTCTTAGTCTGGCAGCTTGAGGCCATGGTGGAGCTCCTTGTCACCAGCATTCTGCCTGCTTGCCTCTCAGACGCCATACTTACTAAGAACAGGGCTACCGGCTGGCCTCGGTGCACACTTCCAGCTCCTCATAAAGCTCCACATGTGCCACAATGGGGGCAGTGCTGCTGACTGGTTACCAGCTGGGCTCCAAACTCCAGCCTGTCCTGTCTGCCACTTAGAGCTGTGTGTGCACCTTGAGCCAAGTGTCCTGGCTTCTGAGTCAGCTTCCTCACTCTGGTCGTTTAACTGTAATATCTCCTTCAAGGGTGTTTGTGAAGGACCAGGTCCAGTGCTCAGCATAGGTGAAGCACTTGATAAATGACAGCTGTGTTTATCATGAATTTGCTTAGCTCTTCACAGTAACTTTACAAGGGGAGGAAATTGAGGCCTGTGTGACTGACAGTGAAAGATAGGCTATGGCCCCAGAAGAGGGAGGAGATAAGAAAGAAAGCACTACCCTGAAACCAGGATTATATCTTTATGGGCCTCCTGGTGTAGTTTTAGCTCATCCCCCAGTTTTCTGGATGGAGAACCTGAGGTCCAAAGAGTATGTGACCAGTTATGGATGCCCCAAGCCTCGCACTCTGGACTTCTAGCCTACAGGCCTTTGCTCAAGTACAGGCTGCTTTGGCCCTTGGGGAAACCAGGCTGGTGTATGGTTCTATTTATTATCTACTAAAACATAAGGATACTTTTTTTTCCCCCAATATAATCACAGTCTCACACTAATTCCTTAGTATCACCCAATATCCAGTCAGAGTTCAAATTACCTTGATTGTCTTGTACATGTTTTTGTTGTTTTTTGTTGTTGTTGTTGTTGGGTTTTTTTGTTTGTTTTTTGTTTTCTGTTTTGTTTTTATATTGAGTTTTGAATACGAATCTCTATAAAGTCCAAGTGTTGCAGTTGGGTGAGGCTTCTCTCAAGCTTCTTTTCAACTGAATGTCCCTGCCATCTGTTCATTTGTTGAACGGAATGGGTTGTTTATAGGTTTCCCTGGTCTGGATTTTTATGCTTGCATCCCTGCAGCACAGTTTAATGAGTTACTTCCTCCCTGTGTATTTCATGTAAATTAGATTTAGAGGCTTGTTCAGATTTTATTTTGATTGTTTTGGCTGGGGAGACAGGGAAGCCAGAAGATATCATAGATGTCGAGTATTTCCATCAGGAGGCATAGGTGGTTCTTTGTTTTTGTGGCATTAGCATCATCGACAACCATTGCCAGAATCTATTTCATTAGGGAATTGATGTTCTTAATACAAACAATTTAACATTTAACCAACCTTGCTGAATATTCTTTTAAGAAATTATTTTCCAGGGGTGCCTGGGTGGCTCAGTGGGTTAAACCTCTGCCTTCGGCTCAGGTCATGATCTCAAGGCCTTGGGATCGAGCCCCACATCAGGCTCTCTGCTCAGCAGGGAGCCTGCTTCCTCCCCCTCTCTCTGCCTGCCTCTCTGCCTACTTGTGATCTCTGTCTGTCAAATAAATAAATTAAAAAAAAAAAAAAGAAATTATTTTCCAGAATGATTTCCTTTAGGGCATTTGACTATTCAGTTTTTCATTAAGCCATTAAACCATTCTTAATTATTTTGCAATTTTACCAAATTTTTAACCCTTTATTATTATTTTATAACAAAGATTTGAGTAATTGAGTATTTTTTGTTTCAGTGTTGTGGGGGGTTTTTTTGTTTTTTGTTTTATGTTTTGTTTTGGTTTTGTTTTTGTTTTTTGGTCAGAGAGCCCAAAAGCAGCGGGAGCAGCAGGCAGAGGAAGAAACAAGCTCCCTGCTGAGCAAGGAGCCTGATGGGGGACTAGAACCTGGGGCCCTGTGTTCTTGACCTGAGAGCAGATGGTTAACCAACTGAGCCACCCAGGCATCCCGGTGGTTTTGGTTTTGCTTTTTTTTTTTAGTAGACCCCATGCCCCGCATGGAGCCCATTGCAGGGCTTGAAGTCGCTACCCAGAGATCAAGACCTGGTTGAGATCAAGAGTCACATCCCAACTGAATGAGCCACCCAGGAGCCCCTTGGTGTTGTAGTTTTATGACTATATATAACCTCCCCTTTTATGTCCATTATTTTGTTGTCCTGAACCACATATTACAGAAGTAATTTTGTCAAGAAGATTTGATTCTTCCATCAGGTTTTGTTAATTAGAAATCTTTTCATGCAGCTTTAGCTGTTTCATTCTATTAGTAGTAGTTGTTAAATATAGGCCAAAAGACTGACAATTTTTTTTTAAAGATATATTTATTTATTGGAGGTGGGGAGGGGGCATAGGGAGACTGAGAGGGAGAATGTCAAGCAGACGCCCTGCTGAGTATGGAGCCCAGTGCAGGGCTCAGTCTCATGACCTGAGACCACAACCTGAGCTGAAGCCAAGAGTCAGAGGCTCAACCAACTGAGCCCAGGTGCCCCAACAAAAAAAATTTTTTAAGATACTTATTTTTTTGAGAGGGGAGATCATAGAGGGAGAGTGAGAGAGAGAAGGATGGGACTTGATTCCAAGACCCTGAAGTAATGACCTGAGCCAAAGGCAGCTGCTTAACCCGACTGAGCCACCCAGGTACCCCAACAAATTTCTTTTTAAGATTTTATTTATTTGAGAGAGAGAGCATAAATAGGGGGAGGGATAGAGGAGGGGGAGAAGCAGACTCCCCACTGAGCAGGAAGCCTGATGCAGGGCTCAATCCCAGAACCCCAAGATCATGACCTGAGCCAAAGTCAGACACTTAACCAACTGAGCCACCAAGTTGCCCCAAAAGACTGACAATTCTTATTTATTTTCTAGTCAGTTCTACACGAAAGGCAGTGAAGGGGCAGAGATCTAGAGGAGGGCAGAGAGTCCGTAGGAGAGACAGGGAACTGGGAAGAGTCAGAAGCTGCCACTGTCCCATTGCTAAGTTCTTGAAGGTATGCCAGGGCTCTGAGCAGCAGAATTAGCCCATTCTGCTAATTGAGTTGCTCCTGAGTTGCTCCTATTACGATACCTGGAAAGGTAAAGAAGAAGGAGGATCTCCCCCACCCCCCACACTGGCTGAGGGAAAGAATGAGCCTTGTCCTTTGCGATTAGATTACTCCATTATCCTCCTCTTCTCCCCTCCCATTCCTTCTCCACTAGTCATGTTTAATTACAGGCTGTGCCCTAACCATTCCAGGTGGGTGGCAATGGCGCTGTCTCTCTGCTTATAGCCCTGGGTCACCTTGTCTCCAGCACATGTGATAATGTCTTTCTCTGGCGACATAAAAGGGGACCTTTTTCTGTAAATAGTATAAAATTTGGCCAAAGTAAGATAGACACACCATCAAAACTGCACACTTGTTCTTTTGGGGTAGAAAGGATTCTCTTCTGCTCTTAAGAAAATTGTGATTAATTTATCTCCAGTGTCACAGGGCTTTGCTGCCTTTGAGGTAAGGCCCTGGTCATCATATTACCTCGAAGGGATAGGGTTTTCAAAAAAACTCGGTGCTTAGAACAACTACTGTCTTTGATCAGATAGTGCAAATCCCGGCTCCAGTATTTATGAGTAGTATGATCCTAGATCAGCCATATTGTTCAAAGCTTTGAGTTTCTCCTCTGTAAAATGAAAATGGTTATACTCCCTCCCTCATAGGGTTGTAGGGGTCTGGTGACCTCAAGTATAAAGGTCCATAGGAAGCATTCTGGAAATGGTAGCATGACCCTCAGTGATAGGTGGCATTACCATCCCCAGATCACCAAGTCTGCCTTGAGGCAAGGCATTGGCCAGCATTCTCACTGCGGTCTTTTCCCTTTGCCAGTGACTTGCTGTCTCCTGACTCAGTCTTGAGCTGTTTGTATCCAGGAGATCACGGAAAGAAAACTCCAAATCCAGCCAATCAGTATCAGTTTGATAAAGTCGGGTGAGTCAGCAGTGTCTCCTCCTCTCCCAGCCTCTCTGCTTTGGAGTGCCTCTGGCAGCTCACCATTTAGGGCCAGAGGCCTCTCAGTGGGGAGGGGAGACTCTGGGGTGGGGTGGTAGTGTGGTTTTAAGAGAAGGGAATGCAGGGGCAAATGAAGGTCATGGAAGGGTGAGGAGGGGTGGAAGCATCAAACTTGGAAGACATAACATATGATATAACATGGTTTATCATTTTAATTCTCTGAGGATTAAAAACTTTAAAAACATTTAAAAAATTGGTAGGCTGGTGAAAAGCTCAGTGGCACTGCCTTATTGAGATTTGCCTATGAGTAAGGGTAGGAAGAGAAAAGCAAACATGGGAGAGGTGAAATTCACAGTAGGGAGGTGATGTAGTTTAGATCCTGGCTGTGAGTGGCTGAGCCTGCAGGACTAGTCCATTTTGAGGGGGTGAGGGGATAGGAAAGGCTGTGTCCTGGGACCACTGCAGAAAGGACTTATAACTTTTATTTATGTATTTATTTATTTATTTGACAGATCACAAGTAGGCAGAGAGAGAGGGGGAAGCAGGCTCCTAGCTGAGCAGAGAGCCTGATGTAGGGTTCTATCCCAGGACCCTGAGATCATGACCTGAGCTGAAGGCAGAGGCTTTAATCCAACTGAGCCACCCAGGTGCCCCTATAACATCTTTTTATGCTGTGTTCTTTTCTGCAGCATCCTGACTTTGAGAGACTACGTACTTGACCTAGGTCACCCCTATTTGTGGGTACAGAAGCTGGGTGGCCTCCACTTCCCCAAAGAGCAGCCCCAGGTGTGTTCACTGATTCTTTCTCCTTGGCTGAAGATCTCTACTTCCTCATATCCTGTGCAGACTCCAGAAAGGCTTCCGATGTCCTCTGGGGGTTTTGAATGATCAGAATGCTATTCCTCCAGGCTATGATCTGTCCTCCCTCCACTCAGGATACTAAAATGTCTGAGGCCTACAAGTGTTTTTGTACCTTTTGCCTTCTCCCTGAGCATAGCAGCTCTCTTAATTATAACTTTGGTCCTTGCCTTGGGTACAGCAGGGCTCCATGCTCTGCCACCCCTCAGTTTTATGTACAGAGATGCCAAAAATTAGGTGTCAACAGAACCCCAGGGGATGTGGCATATTAGAAGTCTTTCTCAAGAGGTGACCAAGCCTCTCAAGAACCTAGTAGTTTATATTGTTCCTACTGGAACTCAGCATCAGGCCTGTCACAGCAGGCAATTCCTGCAATTTCTGTAAGATAATCTATCTCGGTGTGGGTGGTCCCGGCTGCCATAGGCATGCGGGGCCTAGGAGAGAGGCAGTGCCTGGAGGAAGGGACAGAGCACCCAGGTGTGCTGCTCTCTGTTGTCCACAGCACACGGTGATTGCTGACCACTCGCTGAGCGCCAGCCACATGGAGACCACCATGAAACTGCTGAAGACCAGGGTGCAGTCCCGTCTGGCCCTTCACAAACAGTTTGCATCCCTGGGTAAGTTAAGAGCCACTTGGACAACAAAGAGACAAAGATGACTTATCCTTCATTCAGATTTCTCCAGTTCTGATCACATCAGAGAGGGCTTGCTCTTGCTGAGCAGAGCTGGTGGCAGGGCCACTAGAGAGAGCTACAGGCCCATCCATGCAGAGTTCTGAGCTCCCCTCAGGGCCATCATGATTGTCCTAGCTCACAAAAGAGGCCCAGAGCCGTCTGGGTGGTCCAGGATAGTGGACTGGTCAGGAACAACTACTACTACTAACCTACTTTAGGTTAGCATATGTCAGCCTTTGGTGTCCATTCTACTGATACTTAGTAGAAGCCCAATTCATGCTTTGTAGACTTTACATTTAGCTTATTTGAGTACAGCTGTTCAGGAATCCACGCCCTCCCCCTTCCCCTGAGACCTACTGAGCTAACGTCTTCCATGGTAAGGCCGAACCCCAGTGTTTTTCATAAGCTCTCAGGTGATTCTGATGAGCCATTGACCACAGTGGTGCCCTGTTGGATGTTTCTCCTCATTCACAAAATACTTGTCAAGGGCTTACCATGCATAAGGCAATTGTGGGATAGTGAGAGTTAAGGTCTTTCTGAACTGAAATAGTAACTCTCGGGAAAGTCATTGGGTTTCTGGGACCCATCTAGAGATCATTACCCTGTCAGGGAGCTCTTGCAATCTACGTGGACCCAGGTGTCCCCAGGGCAGCATTGCTTGTGGCAGGCTTGCTCCCCATCAGCATTGCTCCACTTGTTTTGTCCTGAGGTTGGATGATTTTCATCCTGGACAGCATTTACTGTGTTGGCATATTTGCAGATTGAAGTGCCAGCAGGAATTTGCCCTGGAGCAGTTCTCTAGCTCTCCTCCCTTAGAGGAACTGACACAGAACACTTCAGTTGTTTCCTCCATCAAGGTCAGCTATGAAAACAGCCCTCTTAGCTATTTGATCTAATTAACAGTCCCTGCTGCAGAGACACTGTCACTGGTTCTGGCTGCCAGCGGGGGTTTTGTTTTGCTGACAATCATTTGCATTAAAGATAAAGCACCGTGAAAGCTAGTGCTAGGTCTGGCCACAAGCACTTAGCACCCGGGTAAGGTCAAGTGGTGCACCTGCAATCCTAGCACCTGTTGACCAGGGTATCTGTGGAATGCCTCCTGTACCTGCACAGCTGGCAGGGCAATCTGAGCCCTCCAGATACTAGTTACCCTGTGTGGCACCTGATTGCTACCTGTGATACCACATATCTTGCTCTCTTTTAGAACATGGCATCGTACCAGTTACTAGTGATTGCCAGTACCTCTTCCCTGCAAAGGTTGTCTCCCGCCTGGTGAAGTGGGTGATGATTGCCCATGAGGATTACATGGTAAGTGGAGGAGGGCCAGATCACCCTTGCCATCCCAAAGACTCCTGTCACTTTTGAGCTCCTGCCTTTTCAGCGGGGCACTTGACTGGAGTATCTAGGAGTTCACTCCGCTGTGGTGACTTCTAGGAGCTGCATTTCACCAAGGACATTGTGGAGGCAGGACTGGCTGAGGACACGAATCTCTACTACATGGCACTCGTGGAAAGGGGCACAGGTAATTTCTTTTCTGATCATGGTACTAGACAAGGGGAGCTAGTAAGAATAAAACATTCCTGGGACACCTGGGTGGCTCAGTCAATTAACTGTCTGCCTTTGGCTCAGGTCATGATCTCAGAGCCCTAGAATCAAGTCTTACATCAGGCTTCTTGTTTAGTGTGAAGCCTGCTTCTCTCCCTCTGCCTGTCTCTGTCCCTCTGACAAAATCTTAAAAAAAAAAAAAAAAAAAAAAGGAATAAAGCATTCCTGAGGGCTGCCCAAAGAAAGCAAAAGATCCTAGAATCCTGCCAGTGTGACTTAGCAAATAGTAATGATTGGAAGATCCACCGTTCAGTGAAGACTTGCTCTGTAACACAGCCACATCTTATCTCATTTAATCCTCATGACAGTACTGAGAGTAGTAATAAAGGTAATAAAGGTAGCCCCCGTTTTCCTTAAGTTTGCATGCCACCACTTTGCTTTTACAAAAAACCTACATGAATACCTGTTTCCATTAACTGAAAGAAAGGAGGATTTTCACTTTTACCAAAAAAGTCATTACTGTGCTGATGTAGGTCTTTTGTAAAAGTAAAGTGGCATTAATGCTCAGGATGTGGAGGATGCCCCTTTATTTATGCCCTTTGGGCTTAGGAAAGGGTTCATAGGAACATTTTGCTTTTGGATAATAGGAGAAACCTGTATTCCCATTTTATAGGCAGGCACACTGAGACTCAGTCCCAAGTGCAGTCTGACTTCTGAGCCTGAGCTCTTGGCCCTTTTCTTTACCATTCTCTAAAAGCAGGTACCTGTTCTTCCTCCTCTTCACAGAAGGGCTGACATGTTATTCTCAGGTTGTGAAGTGTGCAGGGTGGCAGGACCTTCCTCCCTGTCGGCGGTTCCTACACTCACTTTGGAGGCATCGCAAGCTATTATTTCTCACAGCTGTCCTGGCATCTAATTTGCCAAGGCTTGCTGTGGAGCCAACCAGGTGCTGCCTCTGGAGCTGTTTTCTGGATCCTGCCCTGGCGAGCCTGGCACTGCCCATAGGATCTGACCCCCGTGTATCTGTGGCTGCAGAGCTGGGGGATTTTCTGTGATTCTAAGCTAGTGGGAGAAACATAAGGAAAGATTGCACTCTTTGATGTTAGAGTTTCTCTACCCTGTGGTTTCTTATCTTCTTTTTTCCTTTGTATGGTTTTAAAATATTCTGAGGAGGGGCGCCTGGGTGGCTCAGTGGGTTAGAGCCTCTGCTTTCGGCTCAGGTTATGATCCTAGGGTCCTGGGATTGAGTCCCACATCGGGCTCTCTGCTCAGCAGGGAGCCTGCTTCTCCGTCTCTCTCTGCCTGCCTCTCTGCCTACTTGTGATCTCCGTCTGTCAAATAAATAAATGAAATCTTTAAAAAAAAAAAAAATTCTGAGGAAATTAAATATTTTAGATATAGTTGAGGTCCCCTTACTTTATACTTCTTTCTCTCCCTCAGGATAGGTGACTACTATTTGGAATAGGGATTTGGAATTTGGAATTTGACTATTTTTTGTACATTTGCTTCTCATTCTTCTCCCTTTAAGAAAATACTTTTAGGGACGCCTGGGTGGCTCATTTGGTTGAGCAGCTGCCTTCGGCTCAGGTCATGATCCCAGCGTCCTGGGATCGAGTCCCACATCAGGCTCCTTGCTCGGCGGGGAGCCTGCTTCTCCCTCTGCCTCTGCCTGCCATTCTGTCTGCCTGTGCTTGCTCTCTCCCCCTCTCTCTCTGATAAATAAATAAAATCTTTAAAAAAAAAAAAAAAAAGAAAATACTTTTACCAGGTGCCTGGGTGGCTCAGTGGGTTGGGCCGCTGCCTTCGGCTCGGGTCATGATCCCAGGGTCCTGGGATCGAGCCCCGCATCGGGCTCTCTGCTCGGCAGGGAGCCTGCTTCCTCCTCTCTCTCTGCCTGCCTCTCTGCCTACTTGTGATCTCTGTCAAATAAATAAATAAAATCTTAAAAAAAAAAAAATACTTTTACCTTGTTCCTAAATAACATAGAATACTGTTTTAAAAGGGTACAAAAAGGCACCTGTGTGGCTAAGTGGGTTAAGCCTCTGCCTTCAGCTCAGGTCATGATCTCAGGGTCCTGGGATGGGTTCTCTGCTCAGCAGGGAGCCTGCTTCTCCCTCTTTGTCTCTGCCTGCCTCTCTGTCTACTTGTGATCTCTCTCTCTATCAAATAAATAAAATCTTTAAAAAAAATTTTTTTAAATAAAAGGACACAAAACATGTAGTCCAAGATGTTTAATTTTTTTTAAAGATTTTATTTATTTATTTGACAGAGATCACAAGTAGGCAGAGAGGCAGGCAAAGGGTGGGGGGAAGCGGGCTCCCCTCTGAGCAGAGAGCCCAATGTGGGGCTCAATCCCAAAACCCTGAGATAATGACCTGAGCCAAAGGCAGAGGCTTAACCCACTGAGGTGCCCCGAGTCCAAGAATTTATAAAGCCCAAGTGGGAAAAGTCACAGACATCACTCTGTTGGTTGGGCAGATGAAAGCTTGAAAGGTAGTAAGTGTTCTAGATCCATCAGAGTGAATATGATAAATAAAATTTTCCTAAGATGCATTGAAGAATTTGAATATTTAAGAGTGAAATTTAAATGAATAAGTGGGCAGTCAATTCCAAAAAATTTAAATCACTTTACAACAGATCAGTTTGAAAACTGATGAATTAAAAACAAAAAAATTGAATAGAGATAAATCTAGGAATATATGCTGTTAGGACACCAACAATATGGCAGGAGAGAAAGGACTTACTTTTTATTTTTAATTTTTTCATTTAATTTATTTAAATTCTATTAATTATAGTGTATTATTAGTCTCAGAGGTAGAGTTCAGTGATTCATCAGTCTTACATATACTACTCAGTGCTTATTACATCATGTGCCATCCTTAATGTCCATCACCTAGTTACCCTATCCCCCCACCCCCCTTCCCTCCAGCAACCATCAGTTTATTTCCTATACTTGAGTCTCTTACTCTTTGTCTCCCTCTCTGATTTCATTTTATTTTTCCCCATTCCCCATGATCCTGTTTTGTTTCTTAAATTCCAAATATATGTGAAATCACAATTTTCTTTATCTGATTGTCTTATTTCACTTAGCCTAGTACCCTCTAGTTCCATTCACATCATTGCAAATGGTAAGATTTCATCTTTCTGATGAGTAATATTCCATTGTATATATATATACCATGTCTTCTTTTTCCATTCATCTGTCATTTGACATCTGGGCTCTTTTCATAGTTTGGCTATTGCAGACATTGCTGCTAAACACTGGGGTGCAGGTGCCTCTTTGGATCACTGTGTTTTTATCCTTTGGGTAGGATAAAATGTGTGTACTAATAAATGTGGTTGCAACTGTCAGGGAAGAATTGTCTTAATTTATATTCTCTTGTTCTCTTTTGTTTGAATTACTGGTGTGTCACAGTTCTTTTTCTTTCCCCTATAAATAATGAAAAAAGAATGGCATACTTCACCCATTGGTAGAAAGGGTAAATGTCCTGTGGAGAAATGCAAAGGCTGTCACCAGAGAAGAAAATGAATACATTAAAAAATATAACTTTTCAGGGGCACCTGGTGGCCCAGTCAGTTAAGCGTCTGCCTTCACTTCAAGTCATGATGTCAGGGTCCTAGGATCAAGCCCCGTGTCGAGCTCCCTGCTCAGCAAGAAGTCTGCTTCTCCCTCTCCCTCTACCCCTCCTCACTGCTCATGCTTGCCCTCCTTCTTTCTCTCAAAGTCTATAAAAAAGAAATACAACTATTTCCTATAAGGAGTATGAACATAGCTTTGATATCCGACAGTTCTAGTTAAGCTCAGCACTGCTGCTTTGCAACAGTTTGATCCTAAGGAAGATTCTGTCAGAGCTTCGTTTTCTTTGTATATAAAACGGGCATGTAATAATGGTACCCATCTCAGAATCATTGGTAGGATGAAATAAAATGTGTGTAAAGAGTACAACACAGTGCTTGGAATACAGTAAGTTGGCTATTAAAAAGTTTCACATAACAAAATACCTAAAAAGAAAAGGAATAGAGTAGAGAAAATATATTTGATATAATAGCTAGTACACAATATTGCTGGAAAGAAAAAACAGATAGCCTTCACATGGGAAAATCCTTAACTTGCTGGCAAAGAAAGAAATGCCAGTTAAAACAAAATTCTGTCAAAGGAGCAAATAAAATTCTTGGGCAGACCCAGTGTGGACCAGATTCTGGGGAGTCCACACACCTCTGCATTCTTGGAGGGACCAGAGTCACAGGACCTCACATTCTGCAACCTGACAGTTCTACTTAGGAGATTCTAAAACAAAAATAAAGGTACCAGAATGTGCTGTGCAACACTCGGATTAATACAAGGCAGAGCTAGCCTCAGGGGCCCAGTGGGGAGGGTCCATGACTGGTATACCCGGTCTCAGAACTGGTTTTTCCTCCTTACTCCCTTCCCAGCCAAACTCCAGGCTGCTGTGGTGCTAAACCCTGGCTACTCCTCCATCCCACCTGTTTTCCAGCTCTGTCTGAACTGGAAAGGAGAGAAAACCAATAGCAATGATGACAACATTCGGGTAAGACCCTGCTGGAGGTGATGGAAAGAGCACGGAGAGCCTCTTTGGGGGAGGGAGGGCAGTGGCAAGACGTGCTGCAACTGAGAGCTTAACCACTGGTCTAATTCCAGTGGACCGTGAGGCCTGCCAGGATTTGTAGAATTTGCGGGAGGCTTTTTGGTATAGTAGAAGAAAAAGCCTAGCGCCATATTAACCAGTTGCCTAGCTTGGGGTCACCCCATTTTAAAATGGGGATACTATAAATCCTTGCCTTGAAAGGTTGCTGTCTTGGGCTTCGGTGGAAATGTGAATAAACTGGGAAGCATGGAAGTGTTGGCATGAGGTGGTGTGTGAGATTATTGTAGCTAGTAAATAATCATTGTACCTGTTGATTTGATTCTGTAGTGTCCTGCTGGCTGTGGATCATGTTTTTAATGCTAATACCTTCTGACTTAGGTCTTGAGATTTCTTCTCCACACACCTCCATCTTCTTGGCTGTGGGAATGTTGGCTAGGGAAAGTTACAGGTCAGAATCAGGAAGACGCTGGTGTCCTGAGCCTGAGGATAAACTCATCGGGTTTGATCTGGTGTGACCGAGGTCCTATAGAGGCCTGGCTACTGTTCCTGTGGAGCTGTCAGACCCAGTTAGTCTGAAGGTAGTGCTGAGTTTCTGGCTTTCCCACTCCTTAGGCTATGGAGAGTGAGGTCAACGTTTGCTACAAGGAGCTGTGCGGCCCCCGACCCAGCCATCAGCTCCTGACCAACCAGCTGCAGCGCCTGTGTGTGCTGCTGGATGTCTACCTGGAGACTGACAGCCACGATGACAGTGTGGAGGGGCCCAAGGAGTTTCCCCAGGAGAAGATGTGTCTGCGGCTTTTCAGGTGAGGGGACGGGTGGGAACATTGGAGCTCTGGAGGTGTCCAGCCTTGCCTCTCTCAGGGACTCAGGGCAGAGATCAGAACCTGGTATGGAGGGCGTGCTCGTACTCACGTGTGCTTGTCTCTCTTCACAGTGGAAATAAAAATTCTGTAGCCAGATTTTCTGAGCAGGGCTTGCTCCCTCTTTCCTGAAACCCACTTCCTACAGCTGGTCCAGCTGTTCTTCTCGAGCACCCCTGAAGGTGGGCCACCCACTGAGTGAGCCCCACCAGAACCAAAAGGATTAAGCTAAACTTCCTGTGCTTCTTTTGGAAAACAGCATGGTTTGCTTTTTATTGTCCAAATAAGCTTTTAAAACTACATAAAGCCCCACCAGTCCCAGAGTCTGCCATATTCTTCCTGGGATGCTCCTGAGTCTATGAGAATGGCAGTTCTAGGCAGTTGGGCATCATGGAAGGAACCAGTTCTGAAGTAAGACAAATAATAAGTACAGATCATTGCTTTGCTGCTCACCAGCTGTGTGATCTTGTTAGAATCACTTTAGCTCTGGACCTATTTCCTAAAGGCTGACATGGAAGTATATTGTCTGGCTCGTGGTGAATTAGAGATAATTCATATAAGCTATGAGAACGGTTCCTGGCACAGACAGGGCTCACAAAATGCCATTAGGTCCTGATGACTTGGTGTTCAGTGTGTCTGTGCTCATGGCACTTTTAGCTACTTTTCTTTTCACTTTGGTGAGGTCCTTTCTCTCCCTTTTATCCCTTAACACATGTTCTTGTTCTTTTGTTTTGTTATTTCTTTTGTTTATTTATTTATTTGACAGCACAAGCAGAAGGAGAGGGAGAAACAGGCTCCCCACTGAGCAGGGAGCCCAATATGGGGCTCTATCTCAGGACCCTGGGATTACAAAGCAGAGCCAAAGGCAGATGCTTAATAGACTGAGCCACCCAGGCACCCCACATGTTCTTGTTCTTAAAGATCAGTTTCAAAATTCCAGAGTCCATGCTGTTAGGCTTTCCTTCCCTTTTGAGCAAGCAGCTAGGGAGGAATGGTGTCTGGGAGAGAGGAAGGGCTATAATCTGTTTCTAATTGGGGCATCCCTGTATTCCCTGTCAGTCTAAATGTCCCTTACCTGCCCCTTACCTCAGATAGCCAGTCCCAGCACCTGGAAGCTGTGCCAGCATCCTTCCGCTTCCATCTGGCACCTCCACCTGGCCTGGTTCTTCATGTTATCTGATAATAACCAGTTCCAGCCCCCAGGTGGCTGCTGGAAGGTGGAGCTGGCGGCTAGATGTTGGTAGCTTCTAGGACTTGCTCTCCCTAGTGAGTCTGTGTGAGAACTCTGTTCTTCCCACCCTCCCTATCTGCTGTAACACATTTCGAGGGTGGGAGCTCTCACACAGTCAGTGTTTATTTTCTGTTACCTAATGGTTCCCGAAGGATCCATTTCCTGTAGTGCTTTTTGTCACCCAGGCAGAGGTCCTCCATCAGGGCATTCTGGGTTTGCGCTCCTTTGGCTTCTCAGATCCAGTTAACCCCATGACTGGAGAGATGCAAGTTTCTCAGCCTAGAGTCCAGCTAACCACTGGTATCAGACCAAGAAGCTGGGCTGCAAAGTGCTGGCCTGGCAGCAGGAGGCAGGAGGTCTAGTTCTGCCTGCGGCTGGCTACCTTCAGACTGTGGGTTCTCCATTAGCCATATGCCTAGACTTGCCCAGGTGATTCTGTGCCCTTGTGATGTTGGGAGTATCTGTCATTATGGTTATGAGCAAGGACTTTGGGCCCAAAAAGATGTGGGTTCACATTGCAGTTCCAGCCTATGTGATGAGGGTCTACACTTAGCCGCCTGAGCTTCAGATTCCTCATTGGTTAAAAACAAAACAAAACAGCATCCACTTCAGGTATTATAGGGAAGATGAAATTAAACGAGATATAGTGTGTAAAGTGCCAAATACGATGGCACGCAGAGTAAGCCCTCACTTAAGTAAGTAGTTGCATTGGTATTGGAATAAAAACCTTCTTTCTCTTGTCTCTGTGTACACACACACACACACACACTCTTCAGACTGATATCCAGGGTGTCACCTTTCAAGTTACCACTGAATGTCAACCATAGCAGACAAAAGTGGCCCTTTAGATGGTCATTGTTCACTGTGGAGTTGGGTAGAAGAGGTCCGTTTGTGAAGTTTTGCCTGGGATCCCCAAATCCCTACCATTATAGCTGAAGCACCTTAGCTTCAGAGCGTTGAGGTTTTGGCCATGATTGTCAGCCTGCCTGTGGCCAGTAGGATTTAGTGTTAGTCCTGGTTTTGAAGTTGAGCCCGTTGCTTTCTGACAATTACCTTCGGGCAGACAGTTTACCTTCCTGAGACTGTTTCTTCATCTATAAAATCTATAAAATGGTAGAAATAGTATCTCAGAGGTAGTAGTATAAAGCACGTGGCTCTTGGCAGACACTTAGTGCTGATTGTTTTCGTTCTTGTTTACACGGGAATCTCCCTGCAAAAGGAGGATTTTAAGGTTTTTTCTTATTATAAAAATTAAATAGGGGCACCTGGGTGGCTCAGTTGGTTAATCATGACCTGTCTTTTGCTCAGGTCATGATTCTGGGCTCCTAGGATTGAGCCCCGCACCGGGCTCCTTGCTCAGCAGGGAGCCTGCTACTCCCTCTGCTTCACCCCCTGCTCCTGTGCACTCACTCACTCTCTTTCTCCTCACTTTCTTTCTCAAATAAACAAAATCTTTTAAAAAAGAGAGAGAGAAAGAAATATGTTTGTTGTTAAACATAAAAACGTCAATGAGCAGTTTTGTAAAAACACTAAAAAGTGAGGGTCTCCGAAGTGCCTGTTGTTGGTGAGGGCCTTTCCAGGTTTATGCTCATGCCTTTGCAAGCATACATTTTTGCCAAAACAGTATGACACCTTACATATTGTTTTATAGTCTGCTTTTCGTTCGTTTTTCACCTCCCAACAGTTGCATAGTTTTCCCTTGTGCAGATGAATTGTAATTTCTTTTGTCAGCCCAAAGGGCACGGTATTAACTGATTTCCCTTCTCCTCTTTCTTTAGGGGCCCCAGCAGGATGAAGCCGTTTAAATATAACCATCCTCAAGGATTCTTCAGCCATCGCTGACCTTCCACTCAGCCTGTTGTTCTCCCCCATGACCAAAGTGCTATGCCTCTACCTTCTGCTTTGGCCCACATGTGGCTCTTGATAGTCTCCAAAGACAGGTTTTTTTATTTCTAGCTTATTAAAGTGTCACTTGACCAAGTGACCTTTGTCTTGTGGCTTCCTGGAGACGACGGGGGTGGATTTGCAGTCTGGAAGGGCAGCTGGGGACCACAGCATATTGTGAAAGAGTTTTTGTGGACTGGCTTTCTCTAGGTGGCCAAGAAAAGCAGAGTGCAGAATATTCTGAGTCTGTAGAAAGATGCTGCCCTCTTATCCCCACTCATCTTTCTTGTTCTTGCTTTGGGAAGGCCTCATTATTTTGGTGTTTATTACCCTAAGTCTCTGCCATTAGGAGGTGGCAGGGAAAGCCCAAGTGAGCACAGCCCAAAAAAACAAAAGTTCTTTCCCTTCCCCTCTCCCTCCACTAACTTCAGTACCTTCATTGGGCAGATTCTCTCTGATTGTTGGATTTTATAAACATCTGACTGTGTAGCACAAAGAGAAGACAGGTACAAGGAGTAATTGTAAATATTGCAGCATTGTGTGAAGTCAGTGAGAATGGTGTTGGAGAATCATATGTAGAGCCACCATCTAATGAGGCTCTGGCAGAGTGAGACCAGGAGCCATTTGAAGAGAATCTTCATGGTGAGGACATGATAAGTGCCTCAAAAATAATGGTTCGACTCTCAGGGAATTAGGAGAAGTCCTAGGAAAATCGATAAAACCCTCTAAAATATTTTCAAAATAACCTCCTTTATAATTCTGCAAAAGTCAAAGTGAAGGATGGCATAAAGTGTTCTTGGACAGTTTTGTCAAAAAACTTATTCCCCATCTCCTCAAAAAAAAAGTCAGTTTTCAGTTCATTATTTGTTTAAGAAATAAGATATAAAGCTGGAAAATATTTAAGAATTATTACAGGTGTACCTGGGTGGCTCAGTCAGTTAGGCATCTGTCTGCAGCTTGGGTTGTTATTGAGATTGGGCCCAATGTCCAGCTTCCTGTTCAGCAGGGAGCCTACTTCTCCCTTTCCTTGCTCACCCCCCCGCCACCACTCTCACTATCTCTTTCCCTCTCTCTCCCTTTCTCTCTCAATTAAAATATTTAAAAAAGAGAGAGAATTATTATATACTTGGGGCACCTGGCTGACTTAGTCAGAACAGCAAGCAACTCCTGATCTCAGGGTCATGAATTAGAGCCCCAAGTTGGGTGTAGAGATTACCAAAATAATAATAATAATAATAAACCTAAAAAAAGAATTACTATAGGGGCATGTGGGTGGTTCATTGGATTAAGCCCCCACCTTTGGCTCAGGTCATGATCTCAGGGTCCTGGGATTGAGTCCCACATCGGGCTCTGCTCAGCGGGGAGCCTGCTTCCTCTTCCCCCCTGCCTGCCTCTCTGCCTACTTGTAATCTCTCTCTCTCTGTCAAATAGATAAATAAAATCTTAAAAAAAAAAAAAAAGAATTATTACATACTTCTAAGAATCATCTATAAAGTTTTTTTTTTAAGATTTTATTTATTTATTTGACAGAGAAAGAGAGATTACAAGTAGGCAGAGAGGCAGGCAGAGAGAGAGGGGAGGAAGCAGGCTCCCTGCCGAGCAGAGAGCCCGATTCGGGACTCGATCCCAGGACCCTGAGATCATGACCTGAGCTGAAGGCAGAGGCTTAACCCACTGAGCCACCCAGGCACCCCCATCTATAAAGTTTTTAACTACCAGATGAAAATCTACAAAATCTACTCTTATAGCCATTTTTAATGTATATAAAGTTTATTTTTTGTGAGTCTTCTTTCTTTTTTTTAAAGATTTTACCTATTTATTTGTCAAAAAGAGAGAAAGAGCCAGTGAGCACAAGCAGGGGGAGCAGCAGACAGAGGGAGAAGCAGGCTTCCTGCTGAGCAGGGAGCCCAATGTGGCACTCGATCCTGAGACCCTGTTATCATGACCCGAGCCAAAGGCAGACGCTTCACCAACCGAGCCACCCAGACGTCCCAATTTTTGTGATAGTCTTGATGAAGTGGCTTTTTTCTCCCACAGTATACTTTGAACTTTGTTCCCCATTATTGGACTTCTGCTGATTTTCCTTGGATAATATGGGCATCTGGTAGAAGAGTTGTTTCCTCCTGTTCTCTTGGCTGATCACTGAGCATCCCAGTGATAAGGATTTCCTGAGAAAGAACTAGAAGACTCCTGGCACTGCCAGGCCCTTCATTTGATAGATGGAAGCCTGAGCCCTTGAAAAAAGGAAAATGTGACCTCTGTTGGCTGTTTTAATGACTGCCACTACCTCTGCCTGTCCTCAGCCTACATCATTCTTTTGAATTCAGAGGTAGAGACTTTTCTGCCCAGTGATCCTCGAATTTCAATATGTGTGAATCCCCCATCCCAGGAAGAAATTAATAGATTCCCATGCCTCACTGTAATATTCGGTCTCCGTTGAACTAAGATGGGCACAGGAAGTGAAGTATATTTTTAACAAGCTCCCCAGGTGCACGTTGCCCTAGTCTCTTTTTGGAAGTGGTTGTACTTTCTTCCCTTCTCTCATTTTTCTTGGTGACTCCTCATAGACCGCAGAAGGCCCAATTCTTTGCAAGCAGCTCCACATCTTCTGTCTTGGGTACCTTGGGCAGCAGTGTGAACCTCCCTCTGTGTGCTTCTTTCTTTCCACATAGTGTGATCTCTTTGTCTTTTTCCTGACCTACTTGCCTGGACTCTGTCCCTGCTAGCATCTCCTTGGTCTGGCCACCTTCAGGCCCTGTGTCTCACTGCCTGTGCTGAATAAGATTGAAATAGGGTCTAAAAATAGTTCCTTTAATGGCCCTGCATTGCAGCCTCCACTGTTCTTGGCTGGAAGACAGCCAAACTGACTCAGCACAACCGACAGCTGGGACAAGGTTGCAAAGATGGCTTGTGAGCAGTGGGGAAAGGCTCTGCTTTCTGGGCAGGGGATGTCAGAGTCTGTCACCCTCCAGAAGAAATTTTCCCTCTTCAAAGGAGCTGGCTGAACAAAGGAATCCTTTGGCTGTAAGGAGAAGTGTTTTCAAACTAGTGAGAAGCCCAGGACAGTCCAGCCCATTTGAGCTACTTAAAAGGCACTTGTGCTTCCAGTAGGCAGATTAGGGAGAAGAGTCTGGCTTGGGAAGACCTTGAAGCTTCCTCAACCAAAATTGGCCTTGGCCTTCCCTGGGGCACATCCCAGAGAGCAGTCCCTTTCTGTCATCCTTCCACACCTGGGACCCAGTCTATGTTTCATATCTTTCTTACCTTTTTATTATTTTTTTAATTGAATTGAAATTTTTTAAAGTAATTTTTATGCCCAACCATGAGGTTTGAACTCCCCACCCCAAGTTTGAGTCACATGCTCTACTGACTAAACCAGCCAGGTCCTTCTACTAGCTTCTTTTTTTTTTTTAATATATATATATTTTTTTGACAGATCACAAGTAGGCAGAGAGAGATGGGGAAGCAGGCTCCCCGCTGAGCAGAGAGCCTGATATGGGGCTCGATCCCAGGACCCCGGGATCATGACCTGATCCGAAGGCAGAGGCTTTAACCCACTGAGCCACCCAGGTGCCCCTCTCTTAGCCTTTTTAAAGCTACCATTCATGTTCTTGGTTTCTTAATATATGCTAGTCTCTCTTTTATTTTCTTCCCAACTTGTTCTCTCCTCTTTTCTCTACAAATAAATATAAAAGCCTCTTTTTATTTTAAGGGTGTTCCTGCTGATCAGTGTGGGGAAAATGGCTAAAAGTCCTATCCATGGGAAGGAGCAGAGCTGCCAGACTGCCAAAGGAGCTTTCTCCCTGTCTGTAGCCCCACCTCTGTCCTTTCCATGGTGTTCAGCAGACTCTGTTGAGAACAGGTGTGAAGCATCTATTTTGGCTCAGGCCTTGTGCTAGTCACAATTTTCCATTCACTGTCCTATTTAATTACAACAGACTGCCAAGAATCCACAGTCCCTTCGTTTTTACAGATGAGAAAACTGAGGCTCAGAGGGTTAAATGACATGTCCATGCCCACCAGCTTTCTTGAGCTGCACATCCAAGATGAGCTCTCAACAGATCTATCTGCCTCCAAGACTTTCGTTTTTCTAAGAACAGCTCTGGGCTCAGCATAGTTTCAGGCTGGCACTCTTGCTGGGCCATTTGTTCATTTCAGCAACACAAGCACACCAAGAGCACTGTGGTGGTCAGGAGTTATAGCTTAGGGGCACTTGGATGGCTCAGTCAGGTAGGTGTCTGCCTTGAACTTAAGTTATGACCTCAGGGTCCTGAGATTGAGCCTGCTTCTCGCTCTCCCTCTGCTATTCACCCTGCTCATGCTCTCTCTCAAATAAATAAATAAAATCTTAAAAAAAAAAAACAAAAAAAAAGGTACAACATAGTGACAGGCTAACCTATCAGGTCCTTGTTCCACACTTGAGCAACTTGGGCAGGTTGCTTGACTCTAAGCTTTGCGGGGTCCCTGCCTGCAGCTGGGAGTGGTTGTAGGGATTAAACATCAATTTAGCATCATGCCCAGCACCTAGCATTGCTCACCAAAGGGGAGGGAGTCTTTTTTTTTTTTTTTTAAGATTATTTATTTATTTATTTGGCAGGGATCACAAGTCAGCAGAGAGGCAGGCAGAGAGAAAGGGGGATGCAGGCTTCCTGCTGAGCAGAGAGCTCGATGCAGGGCACGATCCCAGGACCCTGGGATCATGACCTGAGCCGAAGGCAGAGGCTTTAACCCACTGAGCCACCCAGGCACCCCAAGGGGAGGGATTCTTATCCTTGCCCTCCCAGTTTAGCCTCGAGAAAAGGCCTCTTAAATGAGGAAGGCCTTTGCTACCTGGTGTGCCATTCCCTGGCCAGAGGGTTCCCAGACTGTGGAAGCCCACTCTCTCTGGTCGTCCCTCCTTGCCGGCAGCACTTTCATCAGTTGTGGCTAAGAATGGAGGTTAGAGAAGTAGAAGCCAATGAAGACCTGCTCCTCAACTGGAGCCATGCTCTCATTACCTGTTAATAGGCCAACCACAGCCCGTTAACCAGACATCTGTTCCCTGCTGTCTATGGGCCTATGTCCTGGTTCCCACCAGACAGTCACCTCAACTTCATGGGCTCTTGCCATACCCTCTTCTAACTTGGCTTTCTCACTACCTTCATGGATGACCTAAACGGAAGGAAACAGCAACATTACCTGGTGGTAGTGTTCCACCTGCCTTGGAGGCTGGTGGAAGACCCACAGAGTATATTTGTGCAATGAAAATATTTTAAAGATGGGCCCAATCTAGGGTGCCTGGGTGGCTCAGCTGGTTAAGCGACTGCCATTGGCTCAGGTCATGATCCTGGAGCCCCAGGATCCAGTCCTGCATCCTGCTCCCTGCTCAGCAGGGAGTCTGGTTCTCCCTCTGACCCTACCCCCTCCTGCTTTCTCTCAAATAAATAAATAAAATCTTAAAAAAAAAAAAAAAAAGGCTAGACCCAATCTAACAAGTTGAGATATAAAGTCCTACATGAAGGACCCCAAACCAATCACAGAACCAGTGCAGTATTTATTTCCTACTGTATACAGAATAAACACTCCTGGGCTGGGTGTTTTGTATTTTCCAATCTCATAAGTATTTATTTGTTATCTCACAAAAATTAGACCATAGTGTACAAAATTCTTAATTTGATTTTTAGAATAATAACTTATTCACAAGATTCATAAAACCAGAAAGCATGAAAAGTGAAAGTACAGTGAAAGGTTTTACTGTCAATCTTATCCCCGACCTGCCTAGTTCCTATCTCCCTCTATAAGCAACCAACTTGCTTACTTTCTTTTGTATCTTTTCAAGTTCTGTAAGCAAACAAATTATTTTTCCATTTTTTGCAAAATATATTACATACATTGTTCTGCACCTTAATTTTTTCATATCTTAGACATTATTCTGTATCAGTGCAGATACAGATTCCTCATTCTTTAAAGCTGCATACTGTTCCATTCAATGGATATACCATAATTTATTAGGTTAATTTTATTTTTTAAATTTATTTGTTTATTTGACAGAGAGAGTACAAGTAGGCAGAGCAGTAGGCAGAGGGAGAAGCAGACTCCCTGCTGAGCAGGGAGTCCGATGTGGGGCTCGATCCCAGGACCCTGGGATCACGACCCAAGCCAAAGGCAGTCACTTAACAGACTGAGCCACCCAGGTGCCCCTAGGTTTATTTTAAAATATTTTATGTATTTGTTTATTTGACAGAGGGAGCACAAGCAGGGGAAGGGGCAGAAGGCGAGAGAGAAGCAGACTCCCTACTAAGCAGGGAGCCTGACCCAGGGCTCAATCCAAGGACCCTGGAATTGTGACATGAGCCGAAGGCAGATGCTTAACAGACTGAGCCACCCATGCTTTTCTTGATACATATTTTTTAAACAAAAAAAGAATTTATTGATTCAAGTGAAAGAAGTTCACTGGATGACTTTAGGCACAACTGAATTCAGCTGCTTATTTTTTATGTTTTTTAAAGATTTCATCGATTTGTTTGACAGTGAGAGAGCACAAGCAGGCAGAGCAGCAGAGGGAGAGGAGAACCAGACTCCCCGCCGAGCAAGGAGCCTGACACAGGGCTCTGTCCCAGGACACTGGGATCACAACCGGAGTCGAAGGCAGTCGTTTAACCAACTGGGCCACCCAGGCGCTCCTAATGTGACTGTTTAAATGGTGTCATCGGGGCGCCTGGGTGGCTCAGTGGGTTAAAGCCTCTGCCTTCGGCTCAGGTCATGATCCCAGGGTTGTGGGATCGAGCCCCACATCGGGCTCTCTGCTTAGCGGGGAACCTGCTTCCTCCTCTCTAACTCTCTGCCTGCCTCTCTGCCTACTTGTGATCTGTCAAATAAATAAATAAAATCTTTAAAAAAAAAATAAATGGTGTCATCGGTACTTAAACACTAGCAGTAATTCCAAGGTGCTTTCTTCACTGTTGTTTATTCTCAGGGTGGCCTTTGGCAGAGCTTCTCGCCACCAGTAGCTTCTACAACAGTATTGGAATTTCATTGGATAGACTTGCATCACTTGTAAATCTCTGAACTAGTCACAGAGATAGTATATAATGGGCCATGTCTGACACATGTATATCTCTGGGTCCTGAGTCCATGGACACCCAAACCACATGGCCTATATTGGGATTCTGTGGGTGTTGTAACAATTTACTGCAAGTTTGATGGCTTACACAAATGGATTCTCTTAACTATTCTGGAAGCCAGAAGTCTGAAATCAATTTCACTGGGCTAAAGTCAAGATTTGGGTACAGATAGGGCTGGTTCCTTCTGCAGTCTCAAGGACAGCATATTTCCTTGCTTTTTCCAGCTTCTAGAGTTGGCTTGTGGTTCATTCCTCTATCTTGAAAGTGCATCACTCCAGTCTCTGCTTCTGTCATCACATCACTTCCTCCTCCAACTCTGACACCTGCTCCGTCTAGTAAGGAGCCTTGACAGTGGTTCCAACTGGATAATCCAGAATAATCTCCCATCTCAAAATCCTTTATTTAATCACATCTACAAAGTCTTTTATGCCACACATGGTAACATTCACAGGTTCCAGGGATTAGGACATAGATATTTTTGGAGGACTATTATTCACCCTATTGCATGGCCTCAGTGAGAAAGATGTGGTTTCTCTTTTCATCAGAAAAAGAATGGAGGCTAGAGAAGTAAAAGCTAATGGAGACCCACTAAGATGGAACATGTAACATACTTCATTATGCAACCACAACTTCATCGTGTTTTACTCTTCAATTCTTGTTTTCTCACTAGACTCATGCTCCAGAAAAGGCAGAAACACACTTCTATTTTGCTCACCTCTATATCTCTCGGGCCTTGCACAAGGTTGATACACAACAGGAGATCAATAAATATTTCTTGAATGAATTAATACATGATTTTTTTTTAAGATTTTGTTTATTTATTTGACAGAGATCACAAGTAGGCAGAGAGGCAGGCGGGGTAGGGGTGGGGACAAGAAGGCTCCTTGCTGAGCAGAAAGCCCCATGTGGGGCTTGATCCTAGGACCCTGAAATCATGACCTGAACCAAAGGCAGAGGCCTAACTCAATGAGCCACCCAGGTGCCCAATACATAAAGTCTGTTAAGAGAAGATTAAAGTGAAAAGTTAAATTTCGTAAGTAAACTCAGGTTTGGGACAGCAAGAAAAGCAGAAAGCTTTTTTATAATCATTATTAATGTACTTTATAAGGCTGACATATATGATTGTTAAAGAATCTTCAGGCTTTCCCTAAAGGCTCCTGGGTGGCTCAGTGGGTTAAAGCCTCTGCCTTCGGCTCAGGTCATGATCCCAAGCCCCGCATTGGGCTCTCTGCTCAGCAGGGAGTCTGCTTCCTCCTCTCTCTCTGCCTGCCTCTCTGCCTACTTGTATTCTCTGTCTGTCAAATAAAATAAATAAAATCTTTAAAAAAAAAAAAAAAAAAGAATCTTCAGGCTTTAGTGAAAACCAAGGAGCAAAAACACCTCCTTCCCCCTATCTTCCTTGTGTTTGGTATTACAACCTTCAGGATAGACTATTCCCAGAAAGAAGCTAGGCACAAAAGGTCATGTATTGTATGATTCCATTTATATAAATGTCCAGAATACATAAATCCATAGAGACAGAAAGCAAAGTAGTTGTTATCAGAAAGCAGGGGTGGGAGGAATGGGAAAGACTGCTTAATGGGTAAGGGGTATCCTTCTGGAACTAGATAGTGGTAATTGGTTGCACAACATTATCAATGTACTAAATATCACTAGTGGTGAATTTTCTGTGTATTTTGCCACAGTTTTTTAAATCTATTGAGGTGTGATTCACATGGCATAAAATTAACCATTTTAAAGTGAATCATTCAGTGATTTATTACTTTTCCTTATATTACCATCATTTCTGGGATAAATCCTACTTGATGATAGTGTATAATCTTGTTAATATGTTGCTCAATCGAATTTGCATAGTATTTTGTTGAGGATTTTTGCATCTGCATTCGTAAGGGACATTATTCTGTGGTTTTGTTGTTCTTTGTCTGGTTTTTGTATAGGGTAATAGAGACCTCTGAGAATTAATTTTGAATTATTATCTCTTCTTTTTTTTTTAATTTGAGAAGGATTGGCATTAATTCTTTAAATGTTCGTTAGAGAATAAATGAAACAAGATGGGATCAGGAGGGAGACAAACCATAAGAGACTGTTAATCTCACAAAACAAACTGAGGGTTGGGGGGGTAGGGAGAGGGTGATGGGGTTATGGATATTGGGGAAGGTATGTGCTGAGTGCTGTGAAGTGTAAACCTGGCAATTCACAGACCTGTATCCCTGGGGCTAATAATACATTATATGTTAATTTAATTTTTTTTTAAGATTTGATTTATTTATTTGACAGAACAATCACAAGTAGGCAGAGAGGCAGGCAGAGCGAGGCAGAACGAGGCAGAGAGAGAGGAGGAAGCAGGCTCCCTGCTGAGCAGAGAGCCCGATGCGGGGCTTGATCCCAGGACCCTGGGATCATGACCTGAGCCGAAGGCAGAGGCTTTAACCCACTGAGCCACCCAGGCGCCCCTGTTAATTTAAATTTTTAAAAATTTTTTAAAAATTAAAAAAACAATAACAAAAACAAACAAACAAACAAACAAAAATGTTTAGTAAGAAGTCACTTTGGAAGCCATCTAGGCCTGAACTTTTCTTTGTGGGTAGTTTTGAAATTACTATTTTAATCTCTATTTGTGGCAGATCTATTCAGATGTGCTATTTTTTTCTTGAGTCAATTTCAGTAGTTTGTGTCTTTTGGGGAATGTCCATTTAATCCAAATTATCTAATTATTAGGCATGCAGTTGTTCACAGTATTTCCTTATAATCCTTCTTATTTCTCTAAGTTTGGTAACATGTCCTCTCTTTCATTCCTGATTTTAACAATTTGAGTGCTCTCTTTTTTCCTTCGTTAGTCTAACTAAAGTTTTGTCAATTTGGTTGATCTTTCAAAGAACCAACTTTTAGTTTCACTGATTTTTCTCTTGTTTTTTTATTTTTACATTATTAAGTTTCACTCTAATCCTGCTTTGAGTTTAGTTTTCTGTTTCCATCCTTCAAGTGGAAAATTGGGTTATCGTTTTGAAACTTTCTTCCTTTTAAATGTAGGCATTTGCAACTATAAATTTGCCTCTAAGGAATTAGTTGCATCCCATAAGTTTCCATATGTTGTGTCTTTATATGCATTCATCTCAAAGTTTTTTTTCCCAATTTCCCCCCTGGTTTCTTCTTTGATCTTTTGGTTATTAAGAAGTATATTGTTTGGGTGCCTGGGTGGCTCAGTGGGTTAAGCCGCTGCCTTTGGCTCAGGTCATGATCTCAGGGTCCTGGGATCGAGGCCCGCATCGGGCTCTCTGCTCAGCAGGGAGCCTGCTTTCCTCTCTCTCTCTCTCTGCCTGCCTCTCTCTCTACTTGTGATCTCTCTCTGTCAAATAAATAAAAAAAATTCTTAAAAAAAAAAGAAGTATATTGTTTAATTTCCATATATTTGTGAATTTTCTAAATTTCTTTATTAAATTTCTTTAAATAAATTTTTGTTATTTCTAATTTTATTCCATTGTGGTCAAGAATAGACTTTGTCCTATTTCAATTTTTTTAAATTTTCGAGGCTTGTTTTTAGCCTAATATATGGTCTGTCCTGGAGAACAGTTCATGTGCATTTGCATGGAATGTTCTATAGATGTCTACCAGGTCCCATTGATACAAATTATTTTTAACATTAAAAACTAGTTTTCGGGGGCACCTGGGTGGCTCAGTGGGTTAAGCCGCTGCCTTCGGCTCAGGTCATGATCTCAGGGTCCTGGGATCGAGTCCCGCATCGGGCTCTCTGCTCAGCGGGGAGCCTGCTTCCTCCTCTCTCTCTCTCTGCCTGCCTCTCTGCCTACTTGCGATCTCTCTCTGTCAAATAAATAAATAAAATCTTAAAAAAAAAACAAAACTAGTTTTCGGGGGTACCTGGGTGGCTCAGTTGGTTAAGTGACTGCCTTCAGCTCAGGTCATGATCCCAGAGTCCTGGGATCGAGTCCCACATCAGGCTTCCAGGTCCATGGGGAGTCTGCTGCTCCCTCTGACCTCCCCTCTCATACTCTCTCACTCTGTCTCTCTTTCTCTCAAATAAATAAATAAATAATCTTTTAAAAAAAAAAGAAAAAAACACTAGTTTTTGGGGTACTTGGGTAGCTCAGTCAGTTGAGCATCTGCCTTCGGCTTATGTCTTGGTCTCAGGATCCTGGGACTGAGCCACGCTTTGGGCTCCCTGCTCAGCAGAGGGTCTGCTTCTCCCTCTCTTACTGTGATCTCTCTTGTTCTCACTCTTTCTCAAATACATTAAAAAATTTTTTTTTTATTTTTTTTATTTTAAAGGTTTTATCTATTTATTTGACAGGCAGAGATCACAAGTAGGCAGAGAGTCAGGCAGAGAGAGAGGAGGAAGCAGGCTCCCTGCTGCACAGAGAGTTGGATGTGGAACTCCATCCCAGGACACTTAAGACCATGACCTGAGCCGACGGCAGAGGCTTTAAACCACTGAGCCACCCAGGCGCCCCTTAAAAAAGATTTTTTTTAAGATTTTTATTTATTTAGGGGCGCCTGGGTGGCTCAGTGGGTTAAGCCGCTGCCTTCAGCTCAGGTCATGATCTCAGGGTCCTGCGATCGGGCCCTGCATCGGGCTCTCTGCTCAGCGGGGAGCCTGCTTACCCCCCTCTCTCTGCCTGCCTCTCTGCCTGCTTGTCATCTCTCTCTGTCAAATAAATAAATAAAATCTTAAAAAAAAAAGATTTTTATTTATTTGACAGACAGAGATGACAAGTAGTCAGAGAGGCAGGCTCCCAGCTGAGCAGAGAGCCAGATGCAGGGCTCCATCTTAGGACCCTGAGATCATGACCTGAGTGGAAGGCAGAGGCTTTAACCCACTGAGCCACCCAGGTGCCCCCAAAATTTTTTAATTGAAAAAAAAAAACAAAAAAAACCCTAGTCGCTTCTTGGCCTTTTGGCTTAGATCAAGTGTGGGAAAAAAAAAAACTAGTTTTCTTTTTTGCTGCAGAATGTTTACTAATATAAATGTAATTTTATTTAGCCATTTTCCTATTATTGTATATTCAGGGAACTTTCCATTTTTCCAAAATATAAAGAAAGCTGAAGTGAATATATTTTGTATTTAAATATTTCTATAATAGATCTGGTTATTAATTTAGGATACATTCCCCAAAGTGGCAAACTTTGGTTAGAGTATCTGAGCTTTTTAAGCTTCTGATGCATCTCATTAGATTGCCTTCCAGGAAGGTTTTGTTCACTTTCATTCCAACCTTTATTTCCAGAAAATTCAGGTTTCTCTGCATACCCTCTAACACTGGGTATTACTGCTCGTTTGGATCTTCTGCTACAGGTACTGTGGACATTTATCATTGTTACTGCCCAGCATCAATTCCTTTTTCTTCTGATAACAGTCCCCCTAATTGCCTTTGGGAACTACACCTCCCAAATTCTCTGTTTCAGTTTGAGGAGCCTGACGTATTTCCCCAGCTTGGCATAGGCAAGTGACCACAGCTCAGCTCATCAATGTCTTGTGCATGCCCAGAGAGGAACACATGACCTTACTGGCCCAATGAGAATCAACCCCTGGACTTTTCCTGAAATATTGAACAAGGATTCTCTTCCCACTGTCCTCCCATCCCGAGTTGACTCAACTGTTGGTACATAAACCACAGGGAGAGCTCGGTCCTGCCTGAGAATGAAGCCTACACAAAAGAAAACAGCCAAGTGGGGAGAAAGGACTGGAAGCATCTTTAGGAACATCATTTGAGAATTCCCCTGGATCTAGCTTTATCTGAAGCTAGTCAACGTTCTTACACTCCTTGGTTGTAAAGCTGATATATTTATCATAATTAATAATCAGTAGCAATAGTATCTTGCTTAAACTCATTTGATTCTGTTTTGACTACTTGTAGCAGAAGTAATGCTGATGAGTATGGGAACCTCCAAGGCCTTGCCTCAGGAGCTGCTGGTCAGAATTCTCTGGAACATTGCTGTAGAGTTATCAGTGCTCCCCCTAAAAAAGATCCCCCCTCTTCTCCCTCTAGCACTTCAGTAACACTGCTCTGCCTGTCTCCTCTGACGTTAGATATCTAACTGTGAATTACTTTGTCTGGTGCCATGCTGCCAGAAGAGACCTGCCTCACGTCCAGGTGGGACTTTTAAGAGCCTGTGCATAGTTTGTCTCGTTCTCTCTCCCCTGCCTCCATGAGCCTGGAAACCTGGATCCAGATGGATCACCTATTTACTTGGTTCTTGAGTGACCACTATGAACAGAGACCCATGCCAATGCAGACTGGGTGTGTAGCGTGCATGAGAAAGATGCTTTCTTTGGACTAAACTACTGAGATATGCGTTGTTTATTATCATAGACAGGGCCTAACCTAGCCTTTCTGAAACAGTTTCCCTGGGGGAAAAAAAAAATGAAGGATGTTTTTCATCAACCCAACTATGTTTGCTGAGCCAAGAGCTAGTTCACAGGAAAGGCACATCCCAAAGCAGTCAGCTCCTTTCCATGTATTGTCTGTATCCCCCAGGCCCTTGACATCTGACAAGCAATTTCTTAGTAAATTGACTCTATTCGTTTTTCCTAAGGTTCGTTATCCTCCCAGAGGGAGAATTATTTTGTTTGACAGATAGTTAAAGTTAGTCCTAGTTGGTATCTGGCCGGCTAATCCTGCCTACAGCCCTGGGAGCATGCCCACTTAGGGCAAAGAGGAGAAATGGCGGGGCAAGATCCTCCTGCCCTCCCTGTGCCACATGGGGTCACCATGAGAATGACACCACTGTGGAAGGCTGGGGCTTTTCACATTCCAAATACCTACAGCGTCTGGTCTGGGGTGGCCGTGGAATATGTCAGGACGCAGAATGACAAAGAAAGGGAGCCCGGGCTTCCCTGTTCAGACAGATTCAAATTTAAATCCAGGCTCCAAATCTTACTGGCTCTGGGACTTCAGGCAAAGTCACTCTCCGAACCTCAGTTTTCTCGATGGAGAAATGCAGGTTCAGTAGTGTTCATTTCATCGGGCTGTTGTTAGACTATAGATATAAAATGTGCAGCCAAGCATCTAGTCCTTGGAAAGTGCTGATATGATGGTACCAAAGCTGATGGCTTGGGTTCTAATCTAGACAAGCCCCTTCTTTTCTCCTGTGGACATTGGTTGAATCAGAGATATTGAAGAGCCCTTGTATTTCTACTGCCTATCATGTCTTCCCTGTGATTTCAAAACTGAGAAAGTATAAAATTTCTAAATAAGGGTCACTGAGAGCAATTTTTAAAAAATAAGACTCTAAAAAATTAATATCCAGGTTATTCATATTTTCTGTATAGAACAAATAGGAAAGTGAACTCTGCAACCAAGTAGGCTTTAGACAGGCTCCTGCCCCTCTGGCCTCAGTTTCCTCATCTATATAAGGAGATTGGGCTGGAAGCTGTTTGGGGCCTGTTGGCTTTGACTGGTTATGATCTGCTTATAATGACACATAGGGGCCTTTGCCTTTTCCTGACCTTCGTCTACTTTACCTTCAACTCCAGGTCTTAGGTTCTGATATCCTATTTACTTTGTTTTTAGTCCTGTGCAATTTCTTGACATACCAATTTTTTAAAAAGATTTTATTTATTTGAGAGAGTGTGATCAGAGGGTGAGGGAGAAGGAGATAATCTCCAGCAGATTCCATGCTGAGCGCAGAGCCCAATACCCGCTCCATCCCAGGACCCTGAGACCATGTCTGACCTAAGCCAAAACCAAGAGCCAGACACTTAAACCAGCTGAGCCACCCAGGCATACATTGATTGATACAACACTTTTTAAAAGAATTTATTTTGAAGTAATTTTATTTATATTTTCTTAAGATTTTATTTTTAAGTAATCTCTATACCCAACATTAGCCTTGAACTCACAACCCCAAGATCAAGAGTCACACATGCTCCATTGACTGAGCCAGTCAGGTTCTCCCACTCCCTTATTTTTTTTTAAGATTTTATATTTTGAAGTAATTTTAAATTTACTGAAAAGTTGCAAAGGCAGCATAGTAAGTTCCTGAATACCCTCTCCCAATTCCTTATAATATTCACACCTGTGTGATCATGTATTTGTCAGAACAAAGAGATTAATACTGGTACATTGCTCTTAACTGAATGACAGATTGCATTTGTAGTTCACTGCTTTTTCCACTGATGTTCTAGAAGTCAGTGCAGGATACCACATTGCACTGAGTCATCATGTCTCCTTAGTCTCCTCTAGTCTGGTAGTTTCTCAGTCCTTTCTTTTATCGATTTTAAGCATTTTCTCCAGACTGGTATGAGAGATGAGTGTTTTTGATCAATTATACACTCCATTTTTCCTTTCCCCATCTTCCCCTTATATTTATCTTACTTTTTGGTATAATCCATATTCATTGCTCTTGTTATTTTTTAGATTTATTTATTTGAGACAGAGAGAGAATGGGGGAGGGATGGAGAGGGCCAGAGAGAGTCCCAAGTAGACCATTTGGTTTCCAGCATAGTTACCATCCCCCCTCAGTCACTTCATTACTTTTTTAAAGACTTGATTTATTTGGCAGAGAAAAACACAGTGAAAGAGGGAACACAAGCAAGGAGAGTGGGAGAGGGAGAAGCAGGCTCCCTGCCCAGCAGGGAGCCCGATGGGGGGGTTCGATCCCAGGAGCCCAGGATCATGACCTGAGCCAAAGGCAGACGCTTAACGACTGAGCCACCCAGATGCCCCCAGTCACTACGTTATCAGAACCCTTCCAGTTGCATATGACAGAGCCATATCCTAAATGAGCTTTGGTAAAACTTTATCAGCTCAAAGAATGGCCAATAAGCCATGGAAAGGAACATCATGATCAAGGACCTGAAATCTACAATAATTCTCTAGGTATCTTGTCTCGGTCCATCTCGCTTTCTCACAGACAAACTTTTCCACAAGGATGGAAAAATGGTGGCCCATAGCTACTGATTCCCTTATTCACCTACCCCCAACAAGGAGAAAATGGACAGTCAATCTGGTCTAAGTTTGAAATCCCAAGAGTTCTCATTGGCTCATCTGGAATCGAGTGGCCATTCTTGGATCAATCACCAGTGACTAGTGGTACAGGGCAATTAGAAAACATGGTGACTCTGAGAACCACCTGGCTGGAGCAGGGAAAGAAGCAATTCCCAGGAAAAGAGCTAAAATCAAACACAAGGTTGGAAGCCACACAAGAATTTTAGAGCAAATTCACATAAATTCACAAAAATACAGCTTTCAAAATCTTCTCTGAAGTATATTAGAATCCTATTAAGGGACTACTGACATTGTTCCCAATGGCAATGACTGTAGTAGTCTTCACAACAGGTGAATTAGCCTCCTATGGCCCCTTATTCAGAAGGCTCACCCCTCCTTACAAAAGAGGACGTAGTAGAGCTCTATAAATAGACTATTTAATATCCACAGGAACTCACCCATTCCCAGGCTTCAGTGTGCATCAGAATCAAACGGGAGTTGGTAAAGCATGTACTTTCCCAGACCTACGCCTCAGATTTTGATTCAATTGTCTAGGATGGAATCAAGGAATCTGCATTTCTTATGGCTCCCAGACGATGTTAATATAGGTGATCCACAAACCACACTGAGAAACCATGTGCCAGGCCACCTAGCTACAAAATCATAAAGATAAAGCACCTAGCACATGATTTGTGTCCCGGAAACAGCCCGAGAGAGGCCACGTTAACTGGTCCCATACCTGCACGGGACCTCTGATGCTCACTCAGTCCTCTGCGACCTTGAGTAGGACATCTAGACTTCCCTTTGGCCTGTCCCCCAGCCTGCTGGGGAGCAGAGAATAAATAACAGCAGAAACATACTCATTTTATAAGCACTTGGTTTTATTGCACAGAAGCAATTGAAAGTGGACTTCAGTGGAAAAGTGCGCCCTGGCATGATTCAGTGGCCAGTGCCCAGGCCCACCTGCTCCAGCTCTTCCAGGATAGAGAGCTCTGGGCAAGGGCTCAGCCACTCCTTTGGAAAACAGAAGGCATTCAGGAATAGGTTAAGACATCTCAAGCATAATGTGTTTCTAACTGCTCATTCATTATTGCGATCATCTGTCAATTGCACATACAGGTAATAAATGCACTTATTTGGAAAGGAGGGGGTCAGTTTTTATAGTCAAGTGTTTACATATGGCATTCGGCATATATCACATTCGGCTACGTAAGCTATCATAACATAACTGTCCATCGCCTGCGGAGAGTTTGGGGTGTAGGGCTGGGGACTGGGAATACCCTCTCTTGCTAACCTATTGCTAATAGAAATTCCTGTTTGGTAAAGAAGGGCCCCATCACCTAAGCAAAGTTTTTTCTTATATAAAGAAAGGGAGAAAAAAATGAAAATTTGTTATGTTGACCCTTGAGCTCCTGGGCCCTCCTGAGTTTCTTTGGCTGTTCTGGAGTCCTTTCTCCCTGCCTTATTTCTCTGCCTTGGAAGCCTTATCTTCCGTGGCCTTCTCTGCAGGCCTGCTGTCTTTCTGGTCTGTGCTAGAGGATTTCTCAGCCTTTTCTGTCTTGGCTTTACCAGGTGTGGGGGCCTCTTTGCTCGGCTCTTCTTTGGCTTGGGCCTCTGCTTTGGGTTTCTCCTCAGGCTTCTTGGCCTCCTTGACATCTTTTTTTTCAGGTGCTGCCGGCGTCTCTTCCTTCTTTGGCTTTTCTGGCTCCTTCTCTGCCACTTTGCTAGGTTCTTTGGCCTTGGCATCATCTTGCTCCTTCTTGGCCACCTCAGCCTTCTCTTTGGGTTTGGCCTCTTCCTTTACCTTGGCAGGAGCCTCCTTCTCTGGGGTCACTGCTTTTTTCTTATCTTCAGCCTCTTTCTTGGCTTCACCTTTGGATTCTTTGGGTTTCTCCACAGCTGGTTCCTTCTTGTCCTGGACCTCAGGTTTTGGAGCCTCCTTTGGCACCTCATCTTTTTTGCTGTCTTTCTTCTCCTCAGCTTTTGGTGTGGCTTTCTCTTCCTCTGCCTTCTTTGGGGGCTCTTTGACTTTCACTTCTTGGGGTTTCTCTTCCTCCTTTATGGGGGACTTTGCCTCTTCCTTCTTTGTGACCTCTTTCTCAGGAGTCTTGGTCTCTTCTTTCACAGGAGATTTGACCTTCTCTGGGGACTTGACCTCCTCCTTGACAGGGCTTTTTGCCTTTTCGGGAGATTTGATGTCAGCAGGGGACCTTACTTCTTCCTTTGCTGGAGTCTTGGCTTCTGGGGACTTAACATCAAGAGCCTTAGCCTTCTCAGGGGACTTAGCCTCTTCCTTCACTGGAGACTTGGCCTTTTCTGGGGACTTGGCCTTCTCTGGGGATTTGGCCTCCTCCTTCACTGGAGACTTGGCCTTCTCAGGTGACTTGGCCTCTTCCTTCACTGGGGACTTGGCCTTCTCAGGGGACTTGGCCTCTTCCTTCACTGGGGACTTGGCCTTCTCTGGGGACTTGGCCTCTTCCTTCACTGGGGACTTGGCCTTCTCTGGGGACTTGGCCTCTTCCTTCACTGGGGACTTGGCCTTCTCAGGTGACTTGGCCTCTTCCTTCACTGGGGACTTGGCCTTCTCTGGGGACTTGGCCTCCTCCTTCACTGGGGACTTGGCCTTCTCAGGTGACTTGGCCTCTTCCTTCACTGGGGACTTGGCCTTCTCAGGGGACTTGGCCTCTTCCTTCACTGGGGACTTGGCCTTCTCAGGTGACTTGGCCTCTTCCTTCACTGGGGACTTGGCCTTCTCAGGTGACTTGGCCTCTTCCTTCACTGGGGACTTGGCCTTCTCAGGTGACTTGGCCTCTTCCTTCACTGGGGACTTGGCCTTCTCTGGGGACTTGGCCTCTTCCTTCACTGGGGACTTGGCCTTCTCTGGGGACTTGGCCTCTTCCTTCACTGGGGACTTGGCCTTCTCAGGTGATTTGGCCTCCTCCTTCACCGGGGACTTGGCCTTCTCTGGGGACTTGGCCTCCTCCTTCACCAGGGACTTGGCCTTCACAGGTGACTTGGCCTCCACAGGGGACTTTGCCTCTTCCTTAGCTGGGGACTTGACCTTCTCTGGGGACTTGACCTCAGTTGGAGATTTTGCTTCTTCTTTCATGGGAGATTTAGCTTTCTCAGGGGACTTCACCTCAGCTGGAGATTTAGCCTCTTCCTTAGCTGGGGACTTGGCCTCAGTTGGTGATTTTCCTTCTTCTTTCATGGGGGACTTAGCCTTTTCTGGGGACTTGGCCTCTTCCTTCACTGGGGACTTGGCCTCAGTTGGGGACTTAGCTTCCTCCTTCTCTGGGGACTTGGCTCCAACTGGTGACTTGGCCTCTTCCTTTTCTGGAGATGCAGCCTCTTCTGCTGGGGGAGATTTTGCTTCTTCTTCTCCCCCTTCTGCTTCCTCCTCCTCCTCGCCTTTCTCCTCTTTGGCCTCTTTTTCTTCTTCTTCAGTCACTTCTTCAGTCACTTGGATCTCTTCTGTCTGTTCCTCCAAAATCACGGTTTCCTTCTCTGATTTTTCTACCACCTTGATCTTCTCTTCACTTTTGACCTTTATGTGAGTGGATGTAGAGGGGATTTTGGGAAGTCCTTCTGGAAGGGAGAAAGGACTGGGGCCAAAGCCAATCCGACATTCTTCACCCTCCAGGAGTTTTCTGCAGAATGGATAATAGAACACATTACTATTATTAACTCAGAGCAGACTGATGAGTTGGGGGTCTTCTTGAGTTACTCTGAAAATCCAAAGAATCCAATGATATGGACTTTGGTAGAGGAAGGAATGTGAATGTTGGACAATTTGAGTCTGGAAATAGTCCCAGGGACAACCCAGAATCTGTACCCTAATGGCACTGCTCTTGTTTTATGCGGCTAAGGCTCCAACTTCTAAAACAATGCCCCCACCCCAAAATGGCCCTCGAGAGAGAACACCTGTATTAGCAAAAATTACAGTAACTCTCCCTCAACTAAAATATTCAAGAGGAAGGTGGGAGCCTGAGCAAACAATTTCTCATTTATAAATTTGGACTTCTGGGGACTTAATATCAACATAAGAGGTCTTAGAATTCCCACTGGAATTTCAAGAGTCCCCAGTCACTTATTTTCTCATCCTTTGAGTTTTAGGAATAGGGTGGGGATGGCAGTGTCTGCTCTTTCCTACTCAGTAAGTATGTAGACCTCAACCAAGCCATTCTGACTCTTAAAGTCTCAGTTTCTTCATTGGCAAAAAGAGGGTCATAAGAGCCCCTCCCTCAGAGGGTTGTTTCGATGAGATAAGAAATAAAAAGGACCTGGCAGTGCCTGACTCACAATAGGTGTAGGGATTACCCTACACCTGCGCTTTGCAAACTTAACAGCATACAAATCCCCCAGGAATCTGGTTAAAATGCAGATTCTGATTCAGTAGGTCTGGGGTGGGGCCTGAGAATCTGCCTTTCCAACAGGTTTGTGAAAATGCTGATTGTGCCGGTTCACCCACTGCATTCTGAGCAGCAAGATTACAGACTAGACCCAAGAGGTGGGACATGAAGGGTCACCTGCCAGCAACTGGGATAGATCATTGGGTCAGCCTGCCCCGCAGCAACAAACTGCTCTGCTGGGAGGTCTCAGGGCCATCTCCTGGCTACCATTTACTGAAGGCTTTCTCTACGGCCACCCAGCTGTATCCGGATTTGCTTCAGAACTGGATTAGTTCCTCCTCCCCGTGGCCCTGTGACAGGAGTACTATTACCATCTCCATTTTACTTCCCCAGGAAACAAAAGCCCAGAGAGCTAAAAACAAAACAAAACCAAAAAAGCGCTAAGTGAGTTGTCCCTCTGACAACTCAGGTACCTCCTTTCCCTCCAAAGCAGGCCTCTACCTGGCCAGATTTGGTGAGGGGTGAGGAACGTTAATTCTCTAAGTCACTGGCAGAATGAAAAGAAGCCACCCTCCAGACTTCTTTCAGAAAGTAGAATGATGGCTGCTAGGACCAGAGGAAAGAAGGAAAAAGGAGTGGGGAGTAATTCTTTAGTAAGCACAGGATTTCAGTTTGGGAAGATGGAAAAAGTTCTAGAGATAGATGGTGGTGACGGTTGCACAAGGTAAATGTACTTAGTGCCACTGAATGGTATACTTAAAAATGGTTAAATAGAAAATTCCATATCCTATATATTTTACCACCAAAAAAAAAAATTCTTTTTTGTCTCTAAGATAGGCATGCCATCTTGCTGGGAACCTGAAACTCAGTGCAAAGCTTCTCATAAGAACACAAGAGCTCCCCACCATCCCAAAGGCCCCCCAGCCCCCCTCACCTGTAAGCGGCAATCTCAATATCCAGAGCCATCTTGACATTGAGCAGGTCCTGGTACTCTCGGAGCTGGGCTGCCATTTCCCACTTGGTGTTCCTCAGCTCAGCATCCAGCTGCTGGATGGCTTCCTGGGGAGGTGAGGTCACACACACATCACACACCAGCCAGCACTTGGCCCTCAGCACCGGAGAAGCTGGAGCACACCATGCAAACCCAAAGCAGTCACTGGGGCCAACACCCACACTGCCAAAGCTATGGGAGCCTCATTTGTGGACGTGGAAACCACCTGGAGCAAAAATCCTGCTGCATGTCTGTACAACCTCAGCCTGGGGAGTGGTTTAGAATGAAACACACCAGCCACCAATAATGGTTATCAATGGTCAATGGGATGACAGGTGAAGTTTTACAGATCTTCTGAACTTAGAAAACGCTCTGAAGGAACAGAGCCTTGTCTGCTTTGGCTCCCAATGCTCCTAAGTGCCTACTGAACAGTCAGGGCTGAGAAAACACCTGTGGCTGAGGACTGAAGCCATACACAGAAACCCGCTAAATAGCAATGGAAACTTCTCCCCTGTCCCCAGGCTCACTTAGCCACTGCTGAAAGTGAACCATTAGGGCTGATTTTTATTGCCTCTTTTTTGCTTTCACCATTTCCTAATTTATCCACAGTCCCCATATATTAACTCACATTATGAGGTCTTTAGAAATGTCATCTTTGGGGTGTCTGGGTGGCTACCTTTAGCTGGGGTCATGATCCCAGGGTGCTGGGATTGAGCCTCACATCAAGCTCCCTGTTTGGTGGGGAGTGTGTTTTCCCCTCTGCCTCTGCCTCTCTCCCTATTCATGCTCTCCCTCTCTCAAGTGAATAAATAAAATCTTAAAAAAAAAAAAATAAGAGTCATTTTCTTTTGCCAGCTATCTTTAATGGAAGGAATCTGCCAAGGCCTTCCCTAGGCTACCCATGTTTGCAGATGCTGGTTATAGTTTACCAAATGCCCACCATGACCCACACCCTGCTGAGCAGGCTCACACTCATCTCATGGAAAGTCTATCCATCTCTTTAACCTTCACAGCTCTGCAAAGTGGACATGCTTTTTCTTTTCCCCCATTGCACTGGAGGAATTCAGACTCAGCTAGAAAGACATACTGGTACCCCTTGCATGTCTTACTCCAAGGCCCACCCACAGTCTTCGCCACTACAACTCTGCTGAGAGAGGGACAGTGACTTGTCCAGGATCACCTGAGCAGGGAAGGTAGTCTGGCTCTCTGCCTCATCCCTGCCCACCTGGTAGGATGCGATGTCAGCCTGATGACGGTCCTCCAGCTCAGAGCGCTGTCTCTCTAGTGACTCCTTAGTGCCTTTGAGAGCCTCTAGCTCTGTGGTCCTGGCCTGTAGCTGACGGCGATACTCTGTTATCTCCTCCTGTGCTGAGCGCATGGCATCTGTATTGACCTTGGCCGCCTCTGATAGTCGGTCCAGTCTCACTGTGGGAGAAGGAGAGAGGGCACAGAGTTAAACACACCCAGATTTGGATTATAGAGCCCAAATCCCAAAGGTGACATGCATGGCTTGAAGACCCACTGAGCACCTGGTGCCATCTTGGATTCTTAACCTACCCTCTCCTTTGTGATAGGCAAATTACTACCGTTCAAAGCCAGCTAGTAATAAGCAGTAGATTCAAATCTAGTGTCTGTCTGGTTCCAACAGTCAGACTGTCTCCCCAAATTCAAGATCTGAAACCCCATAGGACAGCGGACGCTCCATTTCTGGTCCTAATACCTGGTTCAGCTGGGTTGAACCCAGCTGTCAATGCTGGGAATTCAGATGTGAAACTTGGCTGACAGGGCTTAACTCTGAGCTTGTGGTGGAACAAGGTAAAGAGCCTGTGACCTCTAGAGGCATGAAGGTGCTGTGAGCCACTAGAAGCCACAGCCCCTTCCTTGCAGGTTTTGGTTCTGCAGAGCCCAAGGTCACTGCGGAGCCTGGGGGGCCCACATGCCAGTTCTCTGTCCCTTCCCCCACCTGGCTGCGCATTCGCTAGTACAGGAATCCTTGTGTCAATGGCAGCCACACCCTGGCCCCTGTGAACAATGGGCTGCTGGTTCCCAGAAGACCTTCTAGGACCGGAGGAGGTCTGAAGACTAGTCTACATCTCCCAAAAGTGAATATCGTGAATCCCAAGATAATAAAAGCCAGGGCATGAGTCTTGGGAAGGTGAAAAGGGGAGAAAGGAAGCCAGCTGGGTGGGCCAGAAGTCCTAGGATGGTTTGTCTGTGTAAAGGGCAAAACCCAAGAGAGCAGAGAGGTTTGCTTTGGGAGGTGTCTTGCTGCAGAGATGGGGGAAGGGAAGGCACTGCCACTGCAAAGGAGAGGAAAATGGGGAAAACCAGGCATCCGAGTCCCAGCTTTCCTGGCTTTCCCTGCTAGCATTGGCAAAGACTTAGAAACCATCAAGGTGGGCGAGGCTTCTTACCTCTGTTGACACAGACCGATTTGAAAATCGCTGGAGCCTCTGCACCCTCTCCCAAGGAAAATGCAAAAGTTTTACACAGTTTCAGGAAGGATCATGTAGCTTCCCCTGAGTAAGAGGCTCAGCGGGTCAACACCCTCCCCTTTCAACCCCCAAAGAAATGAAAACCAGAGAAGGCAAACATTGCCCAAGGTCACCCTGCAGCTGCTGGGCACAGCTTCAGAGCTGCTGCAGCTGCAATCTAGCTGACTCAGAGCAGCATGGAGTTGGAGGAGGGGGGAGCTTGAGAAGCTTCCAGCTTCTCAAGGGGAGAGAGGACATTAAGGCACCATCTCAGCGTCATGCACCCATTGGCTGAGGTGATGGTATCTCCCGGGAGAAAGGATGTGAGAATGCCCCACTGGGGAGGAGCCTGATAGGGGTCTGGAGAATGAGGTCCCCTGCAGAGTGCAGGCAAGAGGGATGAGCAGTGCTGGGCAGGGAAGGCAAGTTACTTTGAAGGGCAAAGGCTCCCCAGTACCTGTAACTGGAAGCTGGCACTACTTTGGAACTGTAGAAGGAACCTGATAGAAAGGGACCTCAGAGTGGGGCTCTCTAATCTTGGGCTGGGGCAACAGAGGGGACCCAGAGTCTCAGGACAGATATAAGGACCCTGGAGGAGGGCAGCCAAAGGACAACCCAGAATTTCAAGGAAGGGAGAGAGGGGTGTCTCCAGAGACCCGGGGGAAACTGTTATTTAACAAAGGGGGAAGCTGAACGGCACAGCCTGCAGCCGACTGCACCCGTTCCGGCCAGGAGGGGGCGCCCCCTCCCCCACGCGCCCACGAACCTCGGAACCACTCCTCCGACTGCAGGGTGCTCTGCACCGCGTGGCCTTCAAGTTGCGCGCGGATCTCGCGCAGCGCCGACGTCACGTCGCACTTCAGGGCGTCGCGCGCCTCGGCCTGCGCCTGCGCGGCGCCGCAGCCCTGGATCTGGCCAAGCAGCTCGCCCACTTCCTCCTGGTGGTGACGCCGCAGGTAGCCGCACTCTTCCTGCAGCGCTTGCGCCTTCTTCTGCAGCTCGACGCGGGCCGCCTCGGCCTCCTGCGCAAAGCGCGCAAGTGCGCGCGCCGCCGCCTCGGCCTCCTCCCGCTGCCGGGCCTCGTCGTCTAGGCGCTGGCGCACGTGCGCGATGTCTTCCAGCAGGTGCTCCTGCTCCAGGCGCAGCTGGCCGCGCGCCGCGCCCAGGCGCAGCACAGCGCCGCGCATCTCGCGCACCTCTCGCTCGTATAGCTCGCCCATGGCGGCGCGGCCAGCGTGCTGCTGCCGCAGGGCCGCCGCCTCGCCTTCCAGGCTGCGATTGTGAGCCTCAAGCTGCCTCACCTTGTCGATGTAGCCCGCGAAGCGGTCGTTCAGCGCCTGCAGCTGCTCCTTCTCGCTGCGGGCCGCTGCTGCGGCCACCACGCAGCCCTCCGGTCCGTTGCTCAACGTGTCTAGCGAGTCGGTGCTTGAGGTGGCTGCTGCGCCTCGGAAGCGGCCCGGGGAGGCCGACACGGAGCTCACGGATGTCCGCGCCCAGGAGTGGAAGCCACTGGATGAACCCGCAGCAGAGCGCGCTCCGCCCGCGCCGCCCTTGCGGGCCAGCGCGTAGTGCAGGCTGCCGCCTCCATGTAGCGGCGCGAACGGGGCGCCCAGCAGCGCGTCCGCGCCGCTGAAGCTCATCATGGCGGGAGCAGGTGCGGCCGCCGGCGGAGGGGTATACCCAAGGCCAGGACGGGGCGGGAGGCACTGCGGCAGCACGGGGATGCCGGCCTTTTTATAGCAGCCGGGTCGGGTCCAGCCCCTTGGCAGTGGGGGGGAGGGGGCAGGAGAGGAGGGCCCCGCCCTCTCTGCCTCCTCCCGGGCTGCCCGGGCCGCTCCGCCGCAGTGAGAGGGGCGGGGCAGGGGGACTCAGGAGTGAAGGGGAATCAACGCAGCGTCAGTGGAGCACTCCGAGGTCGGATTAGGAGGTACAGGACTCCTGGAGTGGAACGGTGGGGACCCCTGGATGCGAGTCAGAAGACCCTGCTACTGTGCTCGGAAATAGAGAAGAGACCCAAAATAGGAAGAGGACAAGGGAGTCCTGGTGGGAATAGGAACAGGGTGCCTTTGGGATGGAGCGATGGATGACTCTGTAGTCAGTAGGATGAAGAGACCCCTGAATTGGGGGGGGGGCACAAAATTTTCCTGAAAGTTAGGATTCAGGATAGGGGGTGCAGCGTGTCTGGAGCCAGTCCGGAAGAGGGGAGGGAGCAAAGTAATCCTAAATGGACTCTGGTGGATGCTACAGAAGGTAGAGATAGAAGACTCCTGAATAGAAATACTCTTTCCCTAATACCTAGGAAGCCGCCAGGAAGAAATGCAGCCCGCTAAGGAATAGGGGAGGGGGACTTGGAGTTGGGAAGGGCGGCAAGGGCACTCTGAATTGGGGTATGGGAGACATCTCAGAGGATGGAGAGAGGGAAGCCAGGATGGGAGACCCAGGGGTCCCTGCAGTATAGGAAGGAGACCCTGAAGCTGGCCCCAGCAAGGAGGGCTCTCAGTGAAGGAGGCAGAGGGTCCTCTGAATAGGCCAGAGGAACGTGGGTTGTGGAAGGGTCAGAGAACCCAGAGTGGGGCTTCTGTGGGGGCTGGGCATGAAGTTGGGGGGACTAGAGCCTGTGTGGGGTGGGGGGAAGTGACAGGTGTCCTAGGAGTCATTCAGGTCAAGATCTATGGTCTGAGGTCAGTTTCACAGTTTGCTGGCTAAATGACCTTGGAGAAGTTGCGCCTCCCCCACCCCATTTTTCCCACCTGTACCTTGCCCTGGGATAAGCTGCAACTAGAGACCCACCAGCGGCATCTACTTTGGGGGAGTCTCTGGCTGAACTAGGGCAAGGGAACCCATATACTGCCTGTGAACGTGGCAGCCCCTTTCCCGCAACTAGAAAGTCCTTTCTCCCTCTTTCCTCCTCATTTCCTGCACTTTGACTTGTCATCTGTCATCCCTCCCCCAGCACCTCCACAACAGAGAAGTGGGTGCAGTGATAGGCATCCCTCATAGCCCCCAGTGAAGTGGTGGGAGGTTTCCAGGGCACCAAAATCCCTTACTTCCATAATCTCGAATGGGAGGTCAGATAGATAAAGGGGCTCCTGGGATTTGGGTTGCTATGCTGGTGTTACACCACTAACAACTGCTTGTGTTATACCACTTTTCCTTGGGCTTTCATTCTCACGTGAAATGCCTTGGGAGTGGGGTAGGGCTGTGTCTGGTGCTTCAGCACCGAGGACAGGGCCTGCTCCTTGGGTGAGAAAGCCGTTAATCTCTGCCTTTACCTAGGAGCAGGAGAGGAGGGATGTATGAATATGTGCCAGGCAGTTGGGAACTGAGGAGTGTGCTGAATGACCCTGCAGGACTACTCTGGGAGCTGGAGACCCAGCCCCTCGACCTTCTGCTAGGGGATCCATTCCCCTGTTTTCTATGAAGTTCTCCCACATACACATCTGGGCTTTCCTGCTCCTCCTTTGGGACTCCCACCATCTTTTTCTGGGAAGGAGCCTTGAGACTCCCCTCCCAGATCTGAGCCTCCCCTCAGGCAGTTACTCAATCCCCACTACACTTCCAGTTTATACTAGTTTTCTTTCTGTGGGCTTCCCAGGATGGGAACAGACAGATTTCCCCCAGAAAAGACCTCTGCCAGTTTGTTTCTCCTTGTTCTCTGCCTCATTTCCGGGCCCCTGGTCCTAAAGAGACCCTCAGAGATGAGGAAGTGATGGTACTGTCCCTTTAACCACATTTTACTGGAAGGAGAGTGCGCTGGGAGAAGGAAGGAGGGGGAAGGGAGTTTCTGGTTCTGAATGGAGAAGCAGAACATGATGAAGCATTTTTCCCCCCCATTTAAAGATCCAGTCATGAGCCAGTTTGCAGGGGGCAGAGGGGCTGGTTTGCAGTCCATGCTGGGAGGAAGGAGGTGAGTGTCTGGTCTGACGCTTCTGAGAATGGCTTCTAGGGGGGATTGAGCAGAGCCTCTCTGCTCTCATGTGGCTCCCCATTTACTTGTCATTCTGCTTGGCATTTTGCCAGCAGAGCTTTGTTCCTTTGGGTCTTTTCAGTCATTCGCATAACGCAGATACTTCCTCAGGGTGTGGGATGGATTGATAAGCAGCTGACAGGGCGAGAGGTGAGGGGAGCTCCTTAAGTGTTGGGGGTCAGGGTCCAAGGTGAATTCTGTCAAGGTCAGGGGACCACAACCATGGGATCACAGCTCCCTGAGAATTCCAAGCAAGAAATCCCAAGCATGATTTGTGTGACTGGAAAAATAGGATGAGGGTGGGAGCCCCGAGTTCATTCTCCCAAAGGACCCTTCTGACTCACTTCCAGGAAGCCATTTTTAGCCTCCTTTACCTCCACATTTCGTTAATTATCCCCTCCAAGTTCTCTAGTGCTAATCCACTACACTGCCCTTAACCACTCTCATTGGCTGAATGAATGAATGGGTGAATAAATTACATCAGTTCTCCAGCCAAACTTGTGGTCTAGAAGAAATTAAAAATTGTTCTGTCCTGAGTCCTTGGGTCTCAAATTGCTTTCACCTTCCTCCCCTCAATTATTACCATTTGGAAATGAGAAGAATAACAGAGTCATTCATTCATTCATTCATAGAATAATATATTCATTCATTCTTCCATCCACCCATCCATCCATCCATCCATCCATCCATTACCTGTTTACTGAGCACCTGCTTTATGATAGGCACATACAAAACACTGAGGTTACAGAATCCCATAAACCTTTAAACTTGTCTCCCCGAGATGAGGATTCTCAAATCCTTCCCAAATCCTAGTCCAGTATTTCCCAAGGCACCTGCTTGAGGATAATAAGTGTTTCTCCAAAAAAGGAGAGGAAGACAGGAGTTTCATGGGTGAAGAAGTTAAATAGGGCTTGTGAAGCAGCTCTTGGACCCTGGACTTGGCAATGGACATTGAAAATCCTCCAAAGGTGATTGGAGTGTGCTGTGTTATCCAAACTTACTTGATCATAGGACTTTCTTGCTCTCAAGTGTCTCCCATAGTGGCCCACACTGAAGGACCCTCTTAGAATTGGGCTCCTCCCTGTGTTCTCCCTGGGCTGCTATCTGGGCTCCTGTGGATCATGTCTTTTTTTCTTATAAGAGACAAAATCGTGAAAAATGAAGGAAAGATGTTCATTAAAAAGGACATAATGAAACATGAATAACAATTTTCTTGAGTAAATTCTACATGCAGTGTGGGGCTTGAGCTCATGATCTTGAGACCTAAGTTGCACAGTCTCCTGACTGAACCAGCCAGGCACCCCTGAATAACAAAATTTTAAAGACTGTTGCAAAATACAAAATATTTGAATACATTTTAACTATATGTAGATTCACGACAGTACTGTGCAAATAACTCACTTTATTTTGTGGATTGTACTTGTACTTGTCTCAAAAATAATAGTTCATAGTTACACATTTCCTTGGCTTCCTGATTCTCTCATTTAACATCACGCTTTCTTGTTTTTATGCTAAAAATTCTTCTTTCATCAAGACAGGTATTCATTTCCAAACACTAGGATATATATTTATAACTGGGTTTTGTATTGCATTGTGAAAGCCTTCTCTACACAGTTGCTTGTTCTTGGCATAATGTCACATGTTGTTGATAAACATTCCAATGTTCTGTGGGAGGTCTGGGTTCAAAATTCTGTACCACTGTATAGACCACCATAATGGCTACTGTTTAAATTATATATAAATGGGAGCACTATGTCAATGGAGAAAGTAAGCCAAACCGTCAGACAGTTGATGAGACCAAAAAACTATCAAACCAAACTATCAACCAGTTGTGTTTTTCTTAATCTTTTAAGGGAAAATTACCTCACAGCCAATTAGTAATGTGGTAAAAAAAAAAAAAAACAACAACAACAACAACAAAAACACTTGCAACAAAGAAGCTTATGGCAAAACTATCTAGAACCCCTGTGGGCCCCAATGTCAGTGCTCTTTGGGAACAGGGCTGCAGTGTGAAGGATAAAGCAGTATACAGCTCTCCATGAACATCAACCAAACGTTGCTGTCACTCACTTCATTCACTCAATGCTATAGAACTAGACCCTGTGTTGAGCACTGGGGACTCTAAAGAATGTGACCTCAATGAGGGGAAATCCTTCCCTCACCCAGCCACATGTGTACAGTAGAGAGAACTCGGCCACCACTTTCCCCTTGGTACCTCCTTAAACCATGTTTACTAGATAAGGATGATAGTTGCTATTTCATAGATGAGTAAACTGAGGAAATAAAGTGAGGAAGTGGGTTGCCTTAATTGACCCTCTGATAAAACAGAAGTGAGCCCAGTGTCTCAAATTTTCCAGGACTAAAGTGATATTGGACACCCAGAGTGGGAACCCACTTCTCTGGCACAGTAGACACAGATGGCCTGAGAGTGAAGGAATGAGATGCACCCAGAGGGAGAAGAGGTGAGGGTTGGAGTCTGGCCTCTGATGGATCCTCCTTAAAAAAAAAAAAAAGAAAAGAAAAGAAAAAGAAAAATTTTATTTATTTAAGAGAGAGAGGAAGAGGGACAGAGGGAAGGGAGAAGCAGACTCCCCACTGAGCATGGAGCCCGACACAGGCTCAGTCCCAGGACCCTGAGATCATGACCTGGGCTGAAGGCAGGCACCTAACCAACTGAGCCACCAAGGTGCCCCTGATGGGTCATCCAACTAAGAGTCCCTGTGACCTGTGACCCAATGTCAGCATATTCTTTATGTAAGGACTCACTCCCAGCCTTGGTATCCTGCACCACTGTGTCTCCTCTCTGGGGAATGGCATGTGACCATGGTTTCAGGGTACATTTGATGAACTCCTCATTCTCTTCCTCCTTTATTTTTCTTCATAAAATGTGACCTTTTCTCACATTAAATATTGTACGAAAATTGTGACTGATGTAGCATTTTGTTAAAAGTGAAATGACAAATCACATAGAACATTCTGTGTCTTCAGCATATATATATATATACACATTTATATATATAAGTGTTATTTTTATATATTTATACATATTTATATATACATATATTTATACACATATATACATATATATACACACATATATATACACATATAAGTCCAGAACAAGCTATTATTTAACTAAGGATACATTTTGTTAAACAACACTTGCTTGAAAATAACAGTTTATAACATTGAAACTTTCAAGAAAAAAGAAGTGACTTTTTTTTCTTATTTTAGAAGTGACCTTTTTCTAACATGGATAGTTCTTATCTCTCTTGTGTTCTCTTCTCCCAAGGGTTGTAAGCTTCATAAGGGCTCAGATATTTTTCTGTTTTATTCACTGCTGTCTTCCTTGGCACTTGGAACAATAGGTGGCATATGGTAGGTGCCTAACAAGTTGTTGTCCAATGGCTGAGCAGTCTTGCCAGTGAGCGCCTGGACATTTCAGCACCAGGGGTATGGACAGCTCCCAGCCCTGTGTGCCCCTGGAGGAAGGCCACTGCAGAACGACTGGGAAAGGCTTTAAAGTGAACCACCTTAACCCGCCCCCACCCCACCACCACCTAAGCTTGGAGCCTCCCAATCCCTGCTGGCTGGTCAGTTTTGCTGGGTCTACATACCTGTTCACTCTGTTGTCTGCAGACTTCCCTAGTATTCCTTTTCCTCTTGGACTTCAGCAATTATTTGTATATATCTATGAAGATTGCTTCTCAGCCTTTTGGCTAAGATCAAGTGTATCTGGGGCACCTGGGTGGCTCAGTGGGTTAAAGCCTCTGCCTTCGGCTCAGGTCATGATCCCAGGGTCCTGGGACCGAGCCCCGCATTGGGCTCCCTCCTCTCTCTCTCTGCCTGCCTCTCTGCCTACTTGTGATCTCTGTCTGTCAAATAAATAAATTAAAAAAAAAAAGATCAAGTGTATCTATCTATGAAGAACTGAGCATTTCTCTTTCTCCTTTTCTCTCTTCCCTTAAATTGTGCCCCACATTCTTGGTCTCCCTTGCCCTGTCCTTTCTTCATTTCTTTCCCCATCCTCTCTCCTTTCCTTTTCCCTGTATCACATCCCTCCTCCTTTTCCCACAAATTCTCTGTCCTCTTTATCTTTCCCCTCCTCCTCTCCCTCCTTAGAGATGTCCTATTTTTGCAGGGCTTGATTTATAGTAAAAGGAGGCAGACTCCCTTCTCCTGCTCCCTTAATGAAGGAAACAGCAAAAACTGAACTACGTGCAGTTTTGCATAAGCCTCCTCCTCCCAGTATCCACCCACAGGTTAACCCCAGGAGACTGGCCCACAGCTGATGAAAGACTACAGCAGGCCTGTCTGCCTGCCCACTTATCTGTGCCCTGGGGTGGCACCAGGTGGGAAGCTGAATTCTGCAGCAAAGGTCATGGGCTTGTGGGTGGATTTACTGATTCCCCAATTACCCTCGCTCCAACTCCCTTTGTGGATAATCATGAATGAATGATTTGGGGCTGTGGTTCCTGAGAGTAGGAGTGAAATGATTCATTGGTCTTTCCTAAGGGACCGGTTCTAGCAACTAGATGAGGTTTGCTGTGTTACACATGCTCTAGAGCTGTCATATTCTTGTTACCTAGAGCAAAGGGCTAAGCAACAATAGGAATGAGGGCTCTCAGCTAAGGAGTGGAGGAGGTATCTTTGATTTTAGCCCTGGCCTTGCTTATCCCTGTAACCCTATGATATATTTGCACTTTGTGGTCTGGGAATTGGAGGCTCAGAGAGGTTGAGTGACTTGCCCTAGGATGCACAGCTAGAAAGTGGTGGAGCTGGGATTGGAATTCAGCTCCAATAGATTCCATTGCAGCAGGTATACTGAATTATAGGATTGTCCTACCACCTTTCACATTTATGGGAAGTCCCAGCTAGGTTTCCATAGGATCACTGCCATAGAAATGGACCCAACACTTTCCCAACTTCTCAAGCTGGTTGGCGCTTTGCTCGGGGGAACTGATTCATCACCTTGGTGGAAGAAAGGGTTGTTGGGAACCAGCATTGTGTCTGGGGGAGGAGGCTTTCCAGGCAATACAGTCAGGATGTTAAAATGACAGCCAACTCAGCTTTCTGGATGACCTGACCTGAGGAGAGACTGCTAAGTAGAAAGTGGTCATGGAACCATAATTGATCTGGAATCATCCAGAAAACAATTTTGGCAACCTCCACATGGTGATCACCTGCCTGCCGCATGCTGGCCACCTACCTATGTGGTATCTGCAACAATTCCACTAGATCTGCAGGGTATCTTCTAGTAAAGAGTAGATCATCTAGGTCAGAGAAAGAAAGTGACCTGCCAAGGTCACAGAGCAATGTAGGGAGGGGCTGTCACACCTAGGCCTCCTATACTTCCCAGTTTCCACAATTGCTTGAGGAGGGTAGTTTCAGTGATGTTCTATCTCTTTGTTCCAGAGCAGAAGGCAGTAGATAGATAATTTTAGGAGGTTATATGTCAATGATTTTAAATTGGGTGTGTTGGGGCTTGAGGGAAGAACTATCAGTTGGATAAAGGGTCATTCCTGGGATGGCTAGGTGGCTCAGTCAGTTAAGTGTCTGCCTCTGGCTCAGTTGATGACCCCAGGGTCCTGGGATTGAGCCCCACATCAGGCTCCCTGCTTGATGGGGAGTCTGCTTCTCCCTCTCCCTCCCCCTGCTTGCGTGCACTCTCTCTCTCTGTCAAATAAATTTAAAAAAAATTTTTTTAAGTCATTCCTGATGGTCAGTGTTGGCAGGTAAATGAGGTACTACTGGGCTTTAAAAGAGGCTCCTGCAAGTGGCATGTCCTTGAGCTTGGTGGGCATGAAGCTTGCTTTACTCAGCCTGTCACTCTGCAGTCAGGCTGTGTGAAGACACAAGGGACCATCCAAGAGCAGCAAATGCCAGCAGGGAGGAGACATGCCAGGAAAGTTTCTGAAACCTCTTCCTCAACCCTGAGCCAGCCACCTGCAATAGACAGAACATTGCAGGACCCCAAACTAGACCTGGACTGGGGATCCAGTCATGCATACCAGAAAAATCTCTGCTAGGTACCTGACTGCTTTCTGGCTTCTGGGGAAGTTAGTGGTGGAGGAAGGAAGAGACAGAACTGACCTTGTGGTCTTTGCTTTCTTAGGGGGAGTTAGTGGAAATAATATGCTTTTTATTAAAATTTTAAAAATAATTCTGCCTCAGTGCTGGTCACCAATGCATATTCCCAGGTCCACTCATATCCTCAAATCAGGATCTCTGGTGAAGGGGTTTGGAGAGATGCATTCTGAGCCAGTATTGCTAGAGCAGAACTGCTTCCAAATCTGTTCTCAGCCAATCTTCCAAGTTCACTGATTGAGCTCCCGCACTTGCTTTTTTTTTTTTTTTAAGATTTTATTTATTTGACAGAGGAAGAGAGATCACAAGTAGGCAGAGAGGCAGGCAGAGAGAGGAGGGGAAGCAGGCCCCCTGCTGAGCAGAGAGCCCGATGCAGGGCTTGATCCCAAGACCCTGGGATCACTACCTGAGCCGAAGGCAGAGGCTTAACCCACTGAGCCACCCAGGTGCCCCCCACTCTTGCTTTTTAAACACATTCTCTCATTTAGGTGTCACAGCCACTCTAATAAGCTCTGGTAAGAAAATTAAGGCCTGGAGAGGTTAAATCACCCACCAAGCACAAAACTTCACAGCCTGGTTCTAGAAAGCCAACCTATCCCACCTTCCTGTCTTTGCTCATGACTGGATCTCTCCCAGGAATGCCTTCATCCTTCTCCATGTGCCTTGTGCCCTGCACATTACTTAAGTGTATGTCGTGGGTCCTAGATAATGGACCTGGGCCCCTGGTGCCCATGCCTCTGACCTGTGGGTGCAGGTAATGGTCTTTGCACCTGGGGCTCAGGATGTGGGCAAATCAACTGAAGGAACATAAACACGTGAGGCACAGATAGGAGTGCACAAGAATGTACCCTGCTGGTGGCTTTGGTGGAGGTAGGACTGGATGGAATGGACAGAGAGAAATCATATGCCCTCCCCTGCCCGCATTCCTCCCTGCCCAGATTTCTTCTGCCCTCCAGGGTCGCCTCCATGGTGGTCTTGATTCTCTTTCACCGTGGGCTTCTTGTCTGAAACCCTTTCCCTCACTCCAGTATTCACTTTCTACCCCTCCTTCCTATCCTTCAGCTACTTCATATTACCTACTCCTTCAGGAACGTTCCCGAACCCCCAAAGTTTTGATAGCTGATTCCTTTTAGGCTCCCACAACCTCTCTGTCTTTCTGACATTCTAGCCCTAATAAAAGGGCTATTTATTTGCTCTTAATGGAACTGTGAGCTCCAACAAGGGCAAGAACCATCTCTTATTCAATGTTGCTTCCCTAAGATCTGGTACCAGAAAGCTGGCTCAGTGAAGTTTGTTGTATGAATAAATGCCAATTGATGGTGACTTCCTATGATCTCTACTCCACCTTACGCATCTAATTATAATCCATCTTAGGGCACCTGGGTGGCTCAGTCGGTTGAGCATCTGCCTTTGGCTCAGGTCATGATCTCAGGGGGTCCTGGGATCAAGCCCTGCGTGGGGCTACTTGCTCAGCAGGGAGCGTACTTCTCCCTCTTCTTCTATGTGCTCGTTCACACACTCTCTCAAATAAGTAAGTAAATCAATCAATCAATAAATAAATAAATACTTAAAATCCATCTTGGACTGCATTTCACAAGCCGGAATCCAAGGAAGCCAAGCTAAAACCCTCAGGGAAAGGAGAAAACTGAGGCTCAGTGGCCGGTGACAGGTCTGACTCCCAGCCAATCGATATACTGTAGCTCCCAGCTGCCTTGTTTCTGGCTCTGTGGCTGGAGCTCCTTGAGGGCAGGAACCAAGAGTGGGACATTATTTCCTGGCTTGGCAGGGCGCTTTGCCTATTATCACAAACATTGCCGCTTACAAGGTGCCGAGCCCTTTATATGCATTTTTCCCACAGTTTACACAGGAAAGTGTACACAGGAAAGGAAGGTGCAATTATCCCCATTTAGAGATGAACAAACTGAGGCAAGGTAAGTAACTGCATATTTATCCATGTGTCTTCTAGTTCCTTTCATACATTTATCCAGGTTCCACTAAAGCCTCACCAAACTTGTCATCAAACCCATTTTCCGGATCATGAACCCGAGGCCCCAGGACTACTGAGCCGATACCTGTGCCTCCAGAATGCCGGGCCGGCAATCCGACTTGAACGAATCGCGCCGGGAACAGCGCCTCCTGCTGGCGGCGACGGCCACGCCTGCGCCACTTTCAGCCCCGCCCCTCCGGCGCCGGAAACGCCCGAATTCTCCCTCCCGCTTCCGAAGATTATCGAGCGCTCCTCCGAAGGTCCCCGCGCGGAGAAGTCCGGCGCAGAGCGTTCAGCCGGGACCCGACTTCCCGGCAGCCTTAGTCGCTGCGGCTTCGGGTCAGAAGCCCTTCCCCGGGGACCGCGGGAAGGTGGAGGCGGCCTTCGCTGCCGTCGTCTCCTTCGTCGTGAGTAACGCCCAGATAGACGCCGCGGGTCTTCCGGGAGGGCCCGAAGCCCACCCTGCCGAGCAGGAGGCGGGGCTCTGGGAGGGGCTCCTACGGCAGAGGCTCTCCCCTAGGGGACAGTGCTACAAGCGAGGACACCGTGCGTCAAGCTCTGGGCTTGTGTCCGTGCGTCTTTGAGCAGCAGCCTCCCCCTCCTTAGACCTCAGTTTCTGCACCTGTAAAATGGGGCTCGCGACACTTCCATAACTGCAAAAGCCGGGATTTCGTCCAGCCTTTTCAGAATCCCCCTCCCCCAGGCAGGCACTGAGAAATCAGAGCAGGGTCAGGCTCTCCCGTGTGGACGTGCGGAGCTCTGGGATCGCCTTCTCTTGCTGCGTTAGTACTCCTGAGACTGGAGAGTCCTAGCGGTTGGGAACTAGCCCCTTCCATGTGGAACATGCGCCCCGCAGCCTAGGATGTGACAGACATGAAACATGGCCATGCCAGTAACAAGTATCAGTGCCAGCTCAGATTTATTGAGCACTTACTGTGTGCTGGCTTTACATGAAGCCCAACACACATGTTATTTCCACCTCACCACAGCCCTTTCTGGTAGGTACTGTTCTTGCCACCCCCAGTTGACTGAGGAGGTGTTTGAGGCCCAGAATCACAGAATAGTAACCAGTTCAAGGTTTGCCAGCTAAAAAGTGGCTAAAGCAGCAGTCCACAGCCTTACCCCCTGTACTGCTCTGAGAAATGTTTGACCTGGAAGGCAGAATGGCGGACTGGGAAAAATGACAAGGGCCTACCAGTATTAATAATATCTACCATGAATGGAGCACTAAATATGTGTTGGATGCTGGCCTAAGGGCCAACAACCTTTATACTGCTGACAGTGACCCTACTCTATAGGTTTTGTTTTTTCTACTTCACCGATGAGGCTCAGAGGTCCTCATAGGTCTCACTGCTACTAAAAAGCTGGGTCATCGGTGGAGCATTCTGCCTACCTGTATATTGCTCTTAGGAAGATCCCACTTTTTATTTTTTTTTTTTAAGATTTTATTTATTTATTTGACAGAGAGAGAGAGATCACAGATAGGCAGAGAGGCAGGCAGACAGAGGGGGAAGCAGGTTCCCTGCTGAGCAGAGAGCCCGACCTGGGACTCAATCCCGGGACCCTGAGATCATGACCTGAGCTGAAGGCAGAGGCTTTAACCCACTGAGCCACCCAGGTGCCCAAGAACCCACTCTTTAAAAATAATAATAATAATAATAATAATAATAATAATAAAAAGAAGACCTGACTCTTCTCTCAGTCTCAGTTTTCCCCTTCTGTAAAATGGGAGGCTTGGGTAGAAGGACCCTGGACATTGTTTCCGGAGCTCACATAATTGGATTTGTAGGTAGCATTGACATGATGTCTGGAGTCTTGGGTTTGTTCCCAGTTATCTGCGATTTGGGAATGCCTTGGCCAAGTCCCATGTATCTCTGAGCCTCAATTTCCCCCTTCATAAAATGTAGAGACTAGACCGTCCTAATTGCAATGGCACCTTCTGGCTTTAATATTTTATGACTGTGGGGGAAGAGACAAGTTGAGGTTCAGCAAACCTTGCATCCCCTGAGAACTTATAATGAAGTGAGTCTGCCACCTCACTCAGAACATCCCTGGTGGTAGGCTTCCAAGGACAGATCCTCTACATGGGTGAAGGGGAACAGCGACCTCCAGTGGATCAGCAGTGACTGCTGGGGGAGGCTCACTACTCCAGTGATTCAGAGCTCTCTGCTCAGGTCAGACCAACCCAAGGCTGAATGCCAGCCCCCCCCACCTCCCAGCGGGGCACTTCAAGCAAGTCACCTATTCTGTTTGTGCCTCAGTTTCTACATCTTTAAAATGGAGGTGCTAATAATACCAGCTTCGTTGGAGATTGGGTGGAAAATGTATGCAGATAAATCCGACCCCATTTCTAGCCTAGAAACCCCTCCATAAACAACTGTTATCACTTGTGTCTACAGCGCCATCCCAGGGACTAGGAGAGTTCCTGAGTCTGAACCCTGCCACCCTCTGCCCCCCTGGGACCAAGGTGGTGTTGGGAGTAAGGGAGGAGGAGTAGGGTCCCACTGAGTCAGCAGGGTACCCAGATAAGAGAAACATCCCCCACCCCTGAGGTGGCTGGTATAGGCTGCCAGCCCTGATGGTGGCCAAAGGAGCATGAACAGGCATTCCTGCACGTCCCTGGCTGGCAGCAGCCCCCGGGGTGGGGCAGAGGCCATCTGAGGACAGAAGAGGCAGAGGAATTATGTCAGGACAGCTGCACTGCGTGCCAGGGGCTGCGGCTAGGTGCAGGCTCATGGTTCCAGAAGAGACGACTGAAGTGTGTGCTGTGTGTCAGGCTTTAATGAAGCACGTTCGCATCTGTCCTGTGTCCCCTGGACAGGGCTGGGTGTCACAGGACGGAATTTTCCACCTGCGGTACGGAGACACTACTCTTGGTTGCCTGTGGGTGAGCTGCAAGGGGTCAGGAGGCCCCAAAACTGTGTGCACGATTGTGTGAGTGATTCTCCAAGAGTTGCAAGACCCCGCCCGTCCCCCCCCCCCACCAAAGTTTTAGGTTTAGAAGTCAGAAGAATTGGTCTAAGACACCCTCATGCTAGTAAATGGCATTGTGTGACTGGGCAGTGGCCGAACCGCCCACCCTTGCCCCTCAAACTCTCTCCCTTCCTTCCCTTCTTTCATCATCCAGTCACCACACATTTCTTTTTTTTTTATATTTTTTATTTATTTATTTGACAGAAAGAGACACAGCGAGAGGGAACACAAGCAGGGGGAGTGGGAGAGGGAGAAGCAGGTTGGGGCTCGATCCCAGGACCCTGGGTTCATGACCTGAGCTGAAGGCAGATGCTTAAGGACTGAGCCACCCAGGCGCCCCCACACATTTCCTGAGACCTGTTCAGGGCCCAGGCCTGCACTCGGGAATCCCAGCTCCTCTTACCAGGAGCAAATAAGGAGCCAGTTTTATAAGGGCAGATAGAAGGGCAAGTCCAGAGGCTGTGGGAGACAGGAGGGGAGTGCTGGTTCACTGTAGCCTTGGGCAGATCACTAGCCTTTCTAAGCTTCAGTCTCCCCCTTTCCCATAGTTCCAATGGTGCCACTTTCAGGATGGGGTGAGGATGGAGGAGATAAAGGATTCCCCTTGGGAACAGGCCAGAGGGAAGAGAATTGGTATGGGAGTCAGAGATCTGGCCCCAGTCTCCTCTCTGCCTGGTCTCACTGGGTCACCCCAGACACCTCCCCAGGGCCTCAGGGTCCTACCCACACAGAGAGGGAGCCTGGCGGCTCAGTTTTCCATGGGCAAATGCACTCAGGCAGTGAAAGCTCCAAGAAAGGTGAGCAATCAGGGAGAGCTTCCCAAAGGAGGTGGCATACCCGAGGCCCGAAGGAAGGAGAACAGGGATCATGAGAGAGCTGAGAGGGGTTCCTGGCAGAACTCCTGCATGTGATGGAGGAATATGGGGGTGAGGCCCTGAATGAGGGTAGAAGGGAAGAAAGAGTGGGGCAGTCCTCGAGCTCCAGCACTCACTAACTGGTAGAGTTAATGGTGGAGCACGGCTTCTGCGTCAGGTGTGCTGGGGTTTCAAGGCTACCCACCACTGCTTCATTAAAGACCCCTGGAGGCACCTGAGGCTCAGTCCCTTCAAGTCTGCCTTCGACTTTGACTCAGATCATGATCTTAGGGTCCTGGAATCAAGCCCCGCATAGAGCTCCTTGCTCAGCACTTGCGTGAGCTCCCCACTCCCCACCTCAAATAAATAAAATTGTAAAAAAAAAAAATTTTTTTAAATAAGGCCCTCCATAAGTTTTTACTCTATCTAAGCCTCAGTTACTGCCATCTGGGAAATAGGGGTAAAATAACAACTCATTCAAAAGGATGTGGGATATTATATGATGCCAGTTATAGGAAATATCCAGGAATAGGGAAATCTACGGAGAAGAAAGTAGGTTAGCTGTTGCCTTCGGGCCGAGAGGATGAGATAGAGGGATGGTGGTTAAAGAGCACAAGGCATCTTTCCGTGGGGATGAATATGTCCTAAAAATGACTGAGCTGGTGGATGCACAACTCTGAATATACTAAAAAATGTTGAATCATACACTTAAAATGTTGAATCATACACTTTAAGTGGTTGAATTGTACGGCCAATTTGTGAATTACATCTCAATAGACTGTCACCAGAAAACAAAGGTTGTTGGGAGGCTCAGCTGAGGGGCTACAAGGCGGGACATGTTGGAAGTGCTGCCTCAGCCCTAGCTCTCACTTGCAGCGTTTATTCCCTCCCAGAGAGAGCTGACAGGCTCCTGGAGGAGAGGAGGGAGGCTTGCCCACCCCTGGCTGGCTGGGGGGCTCCAAGTAAGGTACAGTGACTCTCTGAGCCTCAGTCTTCTCATCTGTGAAATGGGGGTGCTTTTCCAAGCCTTGACCACCTCTTGAGACACTGTGTGATCAGACCCTGGATATTGCTGGATACAGACATGAGGTCGGATGTGTCCCACTTACACGGAGAAAGACCAGAAGTTTGGATGTTCCCTCTCTCTACCCTGGGGTGGGACTGGCTTCATGCGTCCACTGATCTTAAGTACTCAGTGTAGAATGCACTTAAGGCACAGGGCAGAGGACAGAGCAGGGCCCATAACAGACAGAATCCTGCCTGCCTGGACCTCAGAGCCTGGGAGGAGGGGCAAACTAAGGGTCTCAGGGCTGGGATGGAGCAAGTCATCATGTTGTCATTCTGGGCCTCAGTTATGCGTGAAATCAGGGAAAATAGTGTCCCCCAGGTGGGGCTGGACTGAGGCTCACAGTGACTGACCCCACATCTACACGTAACATGTGGGAACCATTAGTATTATTGTTGCCTTCATTAGTATCAGGATCATCCAGTGCCTTTTGTCACCCTATCTCAGCTGTCTTGTCACACAGTGAATGGTGTCAGGGCTCCATTTTCCTGTCCCCTTCCCAGACCACCAACTACCCCCAGGGCCGGACCTGGCTGCCCCTTCCCAGCACTGCCCTTTTCAGACCCAGCCCTGGGGCCTGAAGAAGCTTCTCTTCTGCCAATTTTTTGTTTCTTTTTTTGGGGGGGGAGGGGATTGGAGGGAGATGAAGGGAGTCAGGCTTTCAAAACCACCAGATTAGATGACCTCATTTCCTTCCCACTATGATTCTATTGTTGGGTTGAGGACTAGCTCACACCATTCTCACTCCAAGGCTGAACAGAACTTAAAACAAGATTGCTGGACACCATTGTGCAGGTTGTTGACTGCATAAGAGAGCCTTTCTTGATTTGTCAAGATTCCCCCACAAGCTTAGAATGATCTGTGCATAGCATTTATTCAATTTGAAAGCACTTGCCTATAATCTAGATATTAATAGAGTAAGAGCCCATGGTTTCCTGAGGCCACCTGAGAATCTGGAAGGAAGGTATATAGGGTGAGGAATAAATTCAGACAAGGTGGGAGCCCCAAGTCCCCCTTCTTGCCCCTCTTTCTCTAGGATCCTTTCTCTGGGCCTGCGGGTTTGGCCTCTCCTTCTTCGCAGCTGCTGGGTAAAGTCATGGGACCACCCCCGAGCAGGCCTTTCTGGGCATTCTGTTCTCACTGCGGCAGGAGCTGGAGCTAGAGCAGGCTGAGTCCAACTCAGCACCTCCTCCCTCATTTCTCCCCCTGTGGAGCTGTGAGCCGGCCTGGGGACTCAGCCAGGGCCGCAGCAGCGTCCGCAGTATCCCTGTCCCTGTGGTGGGCAGAGCGCACAGAGAGAGGGGTGTTTTTTCCCTCAATGGGTGTTAGTCCCTGCTCCAGACCCGCTCCAGACCCACTGGGCCTGCTTCGAAGCTCCTTCTGCACGCTTTTTGCCAAAAGTGCCTGCCAGCCACCCCTTCTCCCTTTTTTCCTGGTTCCCATTTGCAGACAGTGTGTCTAGCCTGCTGGGCTTCCCTGGGCACCTGGGGTACTAGGGCATGTTGTGCATTGAGAGGAAGGACAAGGTACCACCACAGCCCTGCCATGAATGGGCTAGGCAGCTCAGAGAAGCTTACAGAATCTCTTCTGGGTCTCAGTTTCCCCATTTGTACAGTGCGAATGATCTTGACAGTGTCAGCACTGCCATCTGTCCTTCTGATTTCTCTTATTCACTCCCCGACCTTGAATCTTTCACCTTGGAACTGGGTCTCCTGTGCGTCTGAACAGGGACCTCAGCAACCAGGCCAGGCAAACAAGAGAGAGCTAAGATAGGCTGGGTGATGGGGGAAATAGAGAAGTGGAGAAACCCAGCTCTGGAAGCTGGGACCTTGGTCACGACTCCCCTTTCCCCCCAGGCCAGTCCTCACTTCCCTGAATTGGGAGTCAGTCCTGAGTTATTGGCCTGTGTCAGACCCAGCACTAGCTGGTGACCATCAATAGAGTTCTCCTTCCCTTTCGAGGTCCAGCCTAGCCCCTCAAGCCTGGGGCTCTCAAGTTGTGGCCCCTGCAGACAGTGTCAGAGATGGGGGATGAACTTGTGATGGGCACTTTGTGGCAGAGAGGGTTCCAGTGGGGGCAGAGGGGCAGGAGCATTGCTGCCTCCAGGCCACGTGTGTGATCCCAGCTCAGTGGTGAGCAGGTGGGGAGGTTAGAGCAGGCTCCAACCCTGGGGGTTGGCATGAAGTGGGGCATGGGGTTGTCTGAGAGCTTGGCGCCCTGTTTGCTCACTTGTTCATCCACTCAGTGCATGTCAGCATCATCTCCCTAAAAGCCACAGCGCGCCTGGGCCTGTGGAGGACAGAACAGAACAGGGCTGTGTGCCAGCCCCTCTTCTAAGCAACTTATGTGAATTAACTCCCTTTTACCCTCACAACAACAGTGGGATAAACACTTTCCTTCTCATTTGGCACAGAGAAGTTAAGGAACTTGCCTAAATTGCACAGCAGAAGAGTGGTCAACCTGGTGTCTGAAACCAGGCAGTCCTCTCAGGTCAGTGACAAAAGCCTTTCCTCCCCTTCTCACTGGCTTCACTTCCTGCTGGTTCTAGAACAACCTGCTGGGTCTTCCCAGCTCTTGTTCTTACTGCTACCCCTGCCTGCAGGCATTTCCTGACCTTCTTTCTCATCTTACTGAGTAACCCCTAGTCATCTCTCAGTGCTTAGCTATGGCAACACCTCTTCCAGGAAGGCTTCCTTGGTGCTCTTTTTACCCCAGGCTGGGTTAGGCTCCTCGGCTAGCCTCTCTTAGCTCCCTCTCTCCCACCTACCACTTCTCTTCCTTTTTGCAAGCATCTGTTAACTTAGCTGCCTCCCCCTGGACTGTGAGCCCCTTGGCCTCACCTTGGCACCGCCCCCCATCCCTCCCACTCCACCATGCCTGCCATCATATGTGGTTCAGAGATCAAGATCACTGGGAAATGTTGAATGACTAAGCCTTGATTGTTTTATTTATCTTGTGAATAGTGGGCAAGTTCTAGTATCTCTGTTTCACAAAGGAGGAAACTGAGGCACAGAGAGATGACATGATCTACCCAAGTCACAGACCTAATAGCAAGAGCTGGAATTTGCCAGAATGGCCTCAGTCTTCAGGAAGAGATCCTGGGAGGTGTCAGAGGACTGTGATAGTAGCCATTGGTTGGGGTCTGACAGACAGATGGCCAAAAATAATAATGTATTAATAATAATAGTAGTGGGGCACCTGCGTGGCTCAGTTGGTTGGACCACTGACGCCAGGTTCTGGGATCAAGCCCTGCATTGGGCTCTCTGCTCAGTGGGGAGCCTGCTTCCTCCTCTCTCTCTCTCTCTCTTTCTGCCTGCCTCTCCGCTTACTTGAGATCTCTATCTGTCAAATAAATAAATAAAATCTTTAAAAATAAAAAAAAAATAATAGTAACCCCATTTTAAGAGCTTTTACTGTGTCTCAGAGCCCATGCTAAGCACTTTGTGTGAATACTTTCATGTGTATCTTATTCTTTCCCTGTGAAGTAAGCGCTACTTAATATCTGTGAAATAGAAGCTCAAAGAGGTTACATGGCTTGCTCAAGGTCACACAGCAATGATTTACCAAACCACAGTTTAAACTTTTTTTTTTTAAGATTTTATTTATTTGACAGAGATCACAAGTAGGCAGAGAGGCAGGCAGAGAGAGAGAGGGAAGCAGGCTCCCTGCTGAGCAGAGAGCCCAATGCGAGGCTCCATCCCAGGACCCTGAGATCATGACCTGAGCCAAAGGCAGAGGCTTTAACCCACTGAGCCACCCAGGCGCCCCAAGTTTAAACTTTTTAAATGATTTTTTAATGGTTTAAAAGTCCAAAGGCATAAAGGATAGACAATGAAAAGTCTCCCTTCCCCTCTCTGTCCCCAGCCACCCAGTCCCTCCCTTGGGGGCAACTAGGATGATTCTCAAGTGTCCTTCAGAGCAGGTTTGTATGTTCCCAGACAAACCTGGGTTTGTGTTAATCAGAGCCAGGTTTAAACCAATGCCTGTGAGATGCCCTGTTACCCACTGAGGCCCAGGGCTTGACACAGAATACTCACCATGCCCTGGCAGAGATTTGGAGCCACCAGAAGCCTCTGTCCTCTGCCCCAGGCCCCTCTCCCCGCTGCCATTGTGCCTCTTCAGCAGTTGGCTGAGGGCCTGCTTGGCTCTCCTCAGGCTGCAGCAGAGTCTGGGCACCGGTCCAGGGCCCTGCCCAAGCGATGGCAGAAGGACTGCGGCAGGCCCTGGGGGACCCCTTCAGCCCAGTCTGACATGCATTTTATGATCCCTCGCAGAGACAGCCCTTCATGGAGGAACAGCCCAGGCAAAAGCAGGGAGGCAGAGTGAGCACGTAATACACGGGTGCATAAGGGCTGTGGTCTTTGTACGCAAGGAGACCTGGGTCTGAGTCCTGGCTCCGCCCCTTCCTGCTGTGGAACCCTGTGGACCTCCTTATGGAGCCTCTGTTTTCTCAGGATCCTTGAGGATTAAGAGACAAAGTACCTGAAGTTGCTCGGGGAATGTAGTAGGCCCCTGCTCGTTTGGTCATTGGCTTGCTTTAATTTTGAAGGCCTCTGCTCTGAGCTTTTCCACTCTTCTGTCTGACCCCTGGAAGGCAAGGATGCAAGACCATTGGCTCTTCCTTCCTTCTCATGTGCAGAAGGAACTGAATATGAATAAACATTAGTTCGCCTTGTTGTTGTTGGCATTATTATTACACTTACTTGGTGCCCAGTTCTATGGTGTCCTTGGGTATGAAAACCCCAAGGACCCTCCCACCCCTTCCCCATTCCCCAGGTGACACTGAGGGGGAGCCACTGGCAGGAGTTCACCTTGGGGGGGGCAGAACAGCAGGGGACACATGCGCAGGTTTGAAGACTGGGAGGAAGGCAGCTAACAGGAAGCTAGCTGGGAATCAGGTGTCTTGGTCAGTAGCCATGCCTGCCTGAGCTCCAGTCTCCTCTGGGGAATGGGGTGGTCTGTCCTCTCCTATTAATATCGTGGGATTTGGGATGCTCAGGCAGGCGAACACGTGAGAGAATATTTGCCACCTGCAAAGTGAAGGTCACAAGCAGGCAGCCCTCAGCTGATGTGGCCTGTGGACTGCCTTGGCTTGGACCCTCCCTGACCCAAGGGTATTAAAAAAAAATCTTATTTAGAAACAATGGTCACCATTGCACAGCATTATGAATGTAATTAACACTGCTGAACTGTACACTTAGAAATGGTTAAAATGGCAAATTTTATGTTATATGTATTTTACTATGACAAAAAAAAATGTGCAAAAAAAGAGGATTTGGGGTTGCCTAGGAGGCTCAGTCAGTTAAGTACCTGCCTTCAGCTCAGGTCATGATCCGGGAATCCTGGTGTTGAGTTCAAGTTCCCTTCTCAGAGGGGAGTCTCCTTCTCCCTCTCCCTCTGCAGCTCCCCCAGGTGTGCTCTCTCTCTCTCTCTGCCCACCCTCCCCCTGCCAAATAAGTAAATAAAATTTAAAAAAGAAAAAAAGGATTGAATTAATTGTCATATCAGTCAGAAAAACAGAGCCCGCCTTAGAGGAGTCATTAGAGACAATTTTGAAAGACCAAACAGGAGGCAGTAGAGGGGTGGTTACCCAAATTTGTAGCCAGGACCCATGGAGGTTGGGCTATCTGAAGGCACTGAAGCTTTGGAGGAGACCCTGGCATGCACAGAGAGATGGGGAATAGCCTGTCCTCTTCCCACCTGCCAGTCTTTCTTCAGTGCCTCCCAATGGCTGAACCTAACTAGAGTCAGTTGGCAGAGGAGCTTGGGAAGTGTATTTCACAGGGTCGAGCACCTGGGAGGCCAAGCAAATCAGAGGAAGGGCAGGGAATGGGTCTGAGATCACAGAGCAAATGGCTAATACACTTGTCGATACTTAACAGCTGGGTGATTTAACGTAAAAATGGGGATTCATAGCTTTGCCTCTGTTCTGGCAATGGCCCTTGAAGACTGGGAAAGGAAAGGAAGACAGGGCATGGGGGTCAGTGAGGCCCACCTCTGCTTAGTTGTGCTGGGGCACTGGCCTTGGGCAGCCTGCTGAGGGTTTCCAGTGTTCTGACTGGCACTTGATGTGGCATGAATGGACCCCAGATCCCCTAAAGCAGGGACAGAGGAGCCACGGGGACAGAGCAGGCAGGGCTAGGGAGAGGGCGGGGCTAGATCTGCCTCTAGAAAGAACACATTGGGTATTTAGGGTCATGTGAACCTTCCTGTCCTAGCTCTTGGAGACTTTCTGGTCCTGTGGTGGTTTTGTTTGTTGACTTTTTTTTTTTTTAAGATTTTGTTTATTTATTTGACAGAGATCACGAGTAGGCAGAGAGGCAGACAGAGAGAGAGGAGGGGAAGCAGGCTCCCCGCTGAACAGAGAGCCCAATGTGGGGCTGGATCCCAGGACCCTGGGATCATGACCTGAGCCGAAGGCGGAGGCTTTAACCCACTGAGCCACCCAGGCTCCCCGACTTTTTGTTTTATTTTTCTTTCTGAGGCTTTCAGGCACTGTGTTCAGACCGAATCTTCCAGGAAAGCTCAACATGTAAACTCCTGGCAGAACTATCCTGGAGAAGGTGGTTGGTTGACCTGGAGTTTTCCTCTGAAAATCCCTAAGGGAATACTCAGGAAGGGTCTCAGACCTGTCCAAGGTCACCCATGGCATCTGAAGAGAGCTGTGCTTCTGCCACAGGCCTCTTGGCTCCCAGGAAGCTGAGAGCACTGGCTCTGGAGTCAGTTGGATTGGGGGGCAAATCCTGGCTGTAGCTCAGTGACCTCAGACAAGGCCCCTCACCCCCTTTAGAAGGGGATCCAGTACCTCCCTCAGAGGGTGGGGAAGGGGGAGGAGCTTATGCTTGTCAGGGGCCCACAGAGTGCCTGGGAGTGGGGTGGTCATGGTTACCAAGGAGCCAGCCCCAGGCCTGTGATGACAAACCAGGCTGCCCTGTGACCCCCAAGATAGGAGAACTCCCCAGCTTCCCTCTTCCTCTCTTCCTGCTCCCTCCCAGGCCACACAGCCAGCAAGAATTTGTCCTCTGCAGGGATGGGCTGGGAGAAAGTCTCCTTTTTTGATGAAACAGCGATGAGGTGATGTCTGGGTTTTTTATATCCCCATTGCTGAACTGGAGCCAGACACAAGAGTCCAGGCCAGGTTCCATTAGCCACATTTGTCCTATGGGCTCCTGGCCCTGTGGGGACCTTCCAGGGGTCCAGGGTAAGACCCAGCCTCTGGGAAGACATTGACAGGGCCAATGGAAGCAGTTGCAAGGCACAGCACCTCTACTGGGGACCCGGGCAGGGTCTTTTTTTTTTTTTTTTTAAAGATTTTATTTATTTGTCATAGAGAAGCGAGAGCAAGCACAGGCAGACAGAGTGGCAGGCAGAGGCAGAGGGAGAAGGAGAAGCAGGCTCCCTGCCAAGCAAGGAGCCCGATGTGGGACTCGATCCCAGGACGCTGGGATCATGACCTGAGCCGAAGGCAGCCGCTTAACCAACTGAGCCACCCAGGCGTCCCGACCCGGGCAGGGTCTTAAGAGTCTCCCTCACTCAGGATTCTTTCCTTTGGAAGGAAGGAAAAATACATTCTACATTTTCCTCCTTGCCCATGTAAGAAAACCCTCCAAGGTGCAGGAGTTACTACTAACCCCATTTTTGAGAATAAAGTGAGCCTGAGATAGGTTAATTACCTCGTGAGCAGAGGAACCCAGTGGTTAAGTGTCAAGTCATGGTGTTAATCCTGTTGCTCTCTTGTCACTCAGAACTTCAAAACCCTGAGCCCTCATTATCAGTCCGCTCAACAAAAAGATCAAGGGTCTGGAGAATTGGAGATTGTTGGCAATAACATTACAAGATTATATTTTATTTTTTTAAGGCTATTTATTTATTTATTTATTTGATAGAGAAATAGAGCACAAGTAGGCAGAGCTGCAGGCAGAGGAAGGAGGAGAAGCAGGCTCCCCACCTAGCAGAGAGCCTGACACGGGGCTCGATCCCAGGACCCTGGGACCACCACCCAAGCCGAAAGCAGACACCCAACTAGCTGAGTCACCCAGGTGCCCCATAGGATTATGTTTTGTTTTGTTTTTTTTAAGATTTTATTTATTTGACAGAGAGAAACAGCGAGAGAGGGAACACAAGCAGGGGGAGTGGGAGAGAAAGAAGTAGGCTTCCTGCCGAGCAGGGAGCCTGATACAGGGCTTGATCCCAGCACACTGGGATCATAACCTGAGCCAAAGGCAGATGCTTAACAACTGAGCCACCCATTTGCCCCAGGGAGAGGGAATCGAGTAGGCTCCACACGCCTAGCGCAGAACCCGATGTAGGACTTGAACTCACACCCCTGAGATTAAGACCTGAGCTGAGATCAAGAGTCAGCTGCTTAACCAGCCGAGCCACCCAGGTGCCCCATCCCCCCTTTTAATTTTTTTATTTTATTTTTGAAAAGATTTTATTCATTTGAGAGAGAGGGAGAGATTAAGATCAGGGGGTGGAGGGAGAAGCAGTCTCCCCACTGAGCAGGGAGCCCAACAAGGGGCTGGATCCCAGGACCCTGCAATCATGACCTGAGCCGAAGGCAGATGCTTAATGACTGAGCCATCCACGCGCCCCAGGATTATATATATATATATATATATATATATATTTAAAGATTTTATTTATGTATTTAACAGAGATTACAAGTAGGCAGAGAGGCAGGCAGAGAGAGGGGGGGAAAGCAGGCTCCCTGCTGAGCAGAGAGCCCGATGCGGGGCTCGATCCCAACCCGAGCCAAAGGCAGAGGCTTTAACTCACTGAGCCACCCAGGCGCCCCCCAGGATTATATTTTAGATGGAGGGAAAAATCCCTCAAAGTAGCATGCGCTTGTTAAAAAAATATTCAGTTACAAAAAGGTTTGAAGTAGACAGTGAAAGCTCCCATAACCATACTCTCCAGAGATAAGCTCTGGAATATTCTTTATTCTCTCTATATTCTATATAGAGAGAATATATATGTTTTATATATATTCTATATATTTTCCCAGATCCTTTTATGTTTTTACCATAAATGTTTATGGGTTTTTTTTTAAGATTTTATTTTTAAGTTATATCTACACCAGCGTGGCACTCAAAACTCACAACCCCGAGACCAAGAGTCACACACTCATGGACTGAGCCAGCTGGCTGCCCCTGACATTTATGTTTAAAGAAGATGATACATTCTGTTTTGCAAGTTGCTTTTTGCAAATGACAGTAGCTCTTGAAATGTGGAGGTTCCCAACCAGGCAGATGTGGGGCCAGTCTGGTGGGGGGACCAATTGGTAGGTAAAGGTCTGTGCAAAATTGTGTGTTGCTGGGGAGGGGGGTTAGTGAGCACTGTGGAGGGATAGTGGCTATGCGTGTCATCAGAATTTTTAAAAAGACTCAGACGCAAGCCCCTTGTTTTTCTGATGGATGAAGGGAGGCTGAGAGAGGAAGAGCAGGGGAGTGGGGAGCCCAGACCCTCAGGATGGCCTTGAAGGGGGACAGCGAGGATGCTGCAGTTGCTTGGTCCTGGGCATCCTGCCTAGCCCAGAGAGGAAGTGCACTCTGCGTGCAGAGCTAGAAGGAGGGTGAGGTAGTCAGCTTGCCTGAGCTACCAGGCGTGGCTTCTGCAGTCCCTGCCGGCAGATTTACAGCCACCAGGAGCTCTAGGTTACAGAAAAAGAACTTGGTGCAGAACTTGGGGAGGACGCTGCCCGCGGTGCCTGCAGTGGGCCAGGCTCAGAAAAGCCCTCCAGGACACAGGCCTAGAATGTGGAGATCGGGTGGGGTTGCAGGGCACTGTTGGGATCAGAACCACCCCCCCCCCAGCGACCCTTCCCCAGCTGGTGTTGGACCCCCAATGCCGGAGAGAGGATGCTGAGCACAGGGCCTGGCCAGGTTCTTGTGACTGTGCTAGTAGCAAAAAGACTAGAGAAGGGACAAAGGACAGAGTGACTAGCACCAGCAGAATCACATGAGGCAGGGGCTTGACTATGTCTCAGATGCGATATTTGATGGCTCCTTCTGACGGGAGGCTGGAGTGGGGGAAGCTGGGGATGGGAGGGTGGTAGGGAGGCCACCACCAGCAACACGTGCCATACTGGGTGGAGTGTAAACAGGGCTGGACCTCCAGCTGGCCAGGGGGCTCACACCTTTGGCTTCCTGCCCCACGTCCTGCCCCAGCTGGGCCGACAGAAGCTTAGCACCCAGGTTACACGCCAGCACCCTCCAACCAGCTGAGCATCACTCGATCTCCAAACCTACCTCTAGCTCCCAGGTGGCTCAGGACGTGGGCATTCATAGGGTGGGTGATCTTAACAGGCTGTGCTCACTTCTCTCCGTGGTGTTGCCACACTGGCTCCAGGAGCCCGGGACCGGCACTCTCCCTGGTTTACAGAACAGAAAACAGTCTGGGACAGGTTGAGAACTTTGCTCAAGGTCCCAGAGCTGCAGAATGGTGGCAGCAGAGCCTAGATCCAGATCCAGGGCTCCCAGTGCCCCTGAGAGCCCCTGAGTCCCCCACATCCAAAGACCAAACCTGGCCCTGCATCATTTTTTCTTTCTTCATTCATTCCCATTTTCACGGCCTCACTATGTGCCTGGCTCTGTCAGGCACTGAGAGGCAGCAGCCCCTCCACTCCCAGGGCACTATCCTGTACGCAAAGAACAGCAACTTCAGTAGAAACCAGATGGTAGGGACCGGGGAGACCAGGAACACCGCCAGCGCTATCCCTTGATGGCATCTACCAAACACAGATACAGAATGTCCTCTTCGAGAACAGCATCTGCTTGGTGCCCAGGTAGGTGAGTTAGATGGGGGCAACGGAATCAGCCAGCTTGGGACTTAATAGGTAAGGGATCAGGTAGGAAACCCAGTTGGGGGGATAGTGAAGCAATAGCTTCCAAGGAGCAGCCCATGGGAGGTTAGGAGGTGTTCCATTATCTAGTGGGTGAGCCTTGCAGAGGAGGCTTGGAGAGTTTAGTGGGGAGCAAATGGGAAGCTCCTGGGTGGGGGAGGCTGGCTGTGGGCCTGCCAGGATGGGGCGGCAGAAGGCTGCTGGCCAGGTGAGCAAGAATACTTGTGCAGCCCCCCACAGATGGGGCAGCCCCATCTGGCTTGGGAGTGGGGCTGGGGCAATTTTCTGAGCACCTGGCAAGCCTGGTCTGTGCCTGAGGCGACCTGAGCCTGTCATGAAATCCGAGTCCTCAACCCCGGCAGCATTTCACCTCCTGCTTCAGCAGAAATTTACTCAGAGGGTGGAGAGCCGGTGCTGAGGGACCAAGTGGACTGTGGTTCACATCCTAGCCACGGATAATAATGCATTTAAAACAAATCAATAATTGATGTGCTCTGCTCCCTGCATGCCAGGCATTTGGCATTGCTGCTTGTGGTCCTCGTGGCAGCCTCATGGATCTGAGGAGACAGAAGCACAGAGAGGGTGAGTGACTGGTCCAGGGTCACACAGCTAGAAACAACAGAACCTGAGCTGGGCTCTTCCCAGTTGTATTATCTCTCTCCTAGCCCAACTCTTTCAGCCATAAGAGCCTCTGTGTTTTCACCTACGAAATGAGGGTGACAGTTGTGCCTGCACCACGCATATTAAGAGAGACAGTTGAATTAAATGAGTTTTGTGTGGAGTGTGGCACATAACGAGTTCTTGGCAAATGGCACCGTTCTCATCATTGCCACCATCATCACCAGTATTACTGGTGGGTTGAATGACCATCTGATCCAGCCTCATTGTACAGATGGGGAAACTGAGGTCTCGGTGGCTCAGTCAGCTAAGTGTCTGCCTTTAGTTCAGGTCATGCTCCTGGGGTCCTGGGATCCAGGACCGAGCCTCTTGTTGGGCTCCCTGCTCTGTGAGGAGTCTGCTTCTCCCTCTCTGACCCCTCCCTGCCCCACTCTGCTCTTTCTCCAATAAATAAATAAAATCTTAAAAAAGAAAAGAAAATAGGGGCACCTGGGTGGCTCAGTGGGTTAAAGCCTCTGCCTTCGGCTCAGATCATGATCCCAGGGTCCTGGGATTGAGCCCCACATCAGGCTCTCTGCTCAGCAGGGAACCTGCTTCCTTTTCTCTCTCTGCCTACTTGTGATCTTTGTTAAAAAAAAAAAAAAAAGTCTTAAAAAGAAAAGAAAAGAAATCCTCATGAGTCTGAGGATTGCCACCTTCCAGCCATCCTACCCTGCATAATGATAGCCTCAGGCCTTTCCACGAGTTTAGCCCCAATGGGGGTCCCAAAGGGGCACTAACTCAGTTTTGTACCCCTGGCTACCCAAGGTGGATCAGACGAGCTACAGCACCAAGATTTCCTACACATGGGGCTGGCAGCCTTGTGCATGGAACATGACCTGCGTAACCTTGGAGAACCCCACTCCTCTACTCTGAATTCTTCCTCTGCCTCACAGCCTAGGGACATCACTGCCTCACTGGACATGGCTTGAGAGCCCCTCCTGGTGGCCATCTAGGGCTTGAGCTGCAGAGTCGTCCTGATGGGAAGGCCAGCTCAGCCCCAGCTGGGAGCACGGCTCACATGTGCCTCTTTACCCAACTGAATTCTAAAGCAGTGTCCCAACCTGGACCCTGAGGTCCAAACTGCCCTGGGGAGCACAGGACTCCTTCCTGGTGGAGGTTGTTAATACCCACCCACAGACTCCCATCACCCATTTTGTCCCCCAGGTGTCCCAGTTCTGAGATTCCTACTTACCCTGATACCCCATGTGACACAAGGGATCTGGTTTTTATGTAGGATTCTGGGTTCCCTTTTGTTTTGCTTGGCCTGTGGGATGGCAGGTGACCTCAGCTTTCTGTTGTCAGTGCCAGCTTGGCAAAAGTCTCTCCTCCTCCTGCCACACATAGCTACGGGGAAGTTAGGAAAGTTGTACTCTGTTTGAGTGGGTCTATTAGGAGGACCTCACACTGACAGCCTTTGGAGGCCCTGAGCCTTAAGAACCTGCCTGCTCTGAACCAGTATCCCTCCTCTGATTCAGTCAGGGTTCAAGCAGAAACACCGGACCATAGAGAGTAAGAGATTTGTCTCAGGGATTTGAACTTGGGCTGTTATGGGAGCTGCTTAAGCAGGAGGTCTCTGGAAGGATGTTGTCATTGAGTCTGATGCTGGAGCTCACAGAAGCAGGGCAGGCTGGCGGGAAGGGCAGGGGGAAGATAATGGAGGAGAGGACCAGAACATTCCAGGATCCACAGGAACGAGCTGGAGCCCATGTGGGCAGACTAGAACCCTGGTTGGTTCTTGCTGCTGCCAACCTTGATGGTGTACATGGGGGCTTTGGAGAAGCTGGGACCCTTCTCACATGTGTTAACACATGCACCTGGCTTAGCAGGATCCCAGGGAAGGTGGGGCAGTTGCACACCTGCCATTGCCTTGGGACAGAGTAACTGAGGGGACCCCACAAACAACTGCTTTTGCTCTCTTCCCTGCTTCTGTTCTTGCTAGGACCTTTTCCCCCACCCTACACATGCCTCTTGAACAGGTAATGTATGTCCTTCTTGGAAAGGTCAAGGAGCTGATCTCTATGGAATCTTCCAGCACCACAGATAACATCTAAAGAGTGACTGGGCAGGCTCGTCAGGAACATTTTCCAAGACCACTGACTCCCCAAGACCCCTGGCTCCAGGGCAGAAGTGATGGAGGACACCTAAACACTTGTATTTGTTCCTGAATTCCTGAGAAGACACAGGTGCCAGACCACAATCCTCCATAAAAACCCACGGCCCCCAGCAAAGGTGAGACTCACTCTTCTTTCCCTCCCGAGTCTCGTGGACACCTTGTATGTATCTATCCTCTTTCTCTCTTCTCTCTCTCTCTCTCTCTATCTATCTATCCATATATATATTTAGATTTTATTTATTTATTTGACAGATAAAGATCACAAGTAGGGAGAGAAACAGGCAGAGAGAGAGAGGAGGAAGCAAGCTGCCCGCTGAGCAGAGAGCCCGATGTAGAGCTCGATCCCAGGACTCTGGCATCGTGACCTGAGCTGAAGGCAGAGGCTTTAACCCACTGAGCCCCCCAGGCATCCCGCCTCTTTCTATATCTTTAATAAACTCTGTTTTCACTTCTTCTTGGCTCACATTTTATTTCTATCCTTCGCGAAGCCAAGGACCCTCTCGGCTGGTCCTGTGGGATGCCCCTTACCCTCACCCCCAGCAAAGTGAGCCAGCCAGCCCATCAGCAACTTGCAGTGCTGGTATTATCAATGAGAGTATGGACAAATTCACCTCCTGCCTCCTTCCAGAAAGGATCGGAGGTAACTTTTAATAATTTCTAAGGTAAAAATGATAAAAACAGCCAGCAAACAGAAATTTCCGTGGAGGAAGGCTTACTGGGCTCAGACCTAGTTTGCGGCGACATGGCTGAATGCACCAAGAAGGTCGGTATCATGGGCAAATAGAGGACCCATTATGGTGCCTCCTTCGGGAAAATGGTGAAGAAGATGAAGATAAGCCAGCACGCCAAGTACACTTGCTCCTTCTGTGGCAAAACCAAGATGAAAAGACGAGCTGTGGGGATCTGGCATTGTGGCTCCTGCACGAAAACTGTCACTGGTAGCGCCTGGATCCTACAACACTTCTGTGTTAACGATTACATAGGAAGGGAAGGGTGGCTGTTAGTGTCACTTGTGGGCCCTCTAGTGGTCATATGTGGAGATAACATTTAATTTGTGCAACATCTGTTGATTATGCACCACTGTGGTGGGAGGGTGGGGAAGGACCTGCTGGGAGATTCTGTGCGCCAGAAGGAGGCAAGGACTCGTTGAAGGGCACACAGCACCAGCAGCAGGTCCCGGGTCACTTCATGAGACTACAAGAACTCCTGGCCTTCCTCTGATTGGATGAAGTCCCGTGAGGCAGGTATGGGTGGGGAAGGGGAAACATGGGCCCTGCTGTCAGACTTGACTTGACTTGACTCCCAGCTCAGTCCATCGTTGCCTTGTCAAAGGAGGAAAGTTCTCAGCTTCTCCAGGCCTCAGTATGCTCACCTGTAAAGTGAGGGCTGTTGTAGCCTGCACCTCTTGAGAACGGTGAAGGTTACATGAAGAGGTGGATGTCAAGGGCACGCAGTGGCACTTGGCCCATAACTGAGTGCAGGGTTCTCCAGGAGGAGAAACTGAGGCTTAAAGAGGTAGACAGGCAGTTCCACACCAGCCAGCCCAATAGGGCAGGGTGGAAAGTGGATAGGACTTGAATAAAAGTTTTAAAACGCCCTCTTCCAACCAGGAGGTGATGTTAGTGTTGGCGATAGTGTATGTTTTAGGAGTTGTCAGTTTTCTATCCAGGTGGGCCTGGCTCTGAGACCCCCTCCTGAGGCAAGGGTCCCCTCCTGGGCCTGGGGTCTCAGAGGACCGGGTGATGTGCACAAGACCTAGGTGTGACTGTTCTAGCCACAGCTGTCAGGATTTGATGGTGAGTGGGACTCAGGCAGAGTGGCAACTGGGTTTGGTGTTGGGGGTGGAGCTGGGCTCCACCTTGGCAAGCTGTAAGTATCCAGACTTTGACATTAAGCTGGCCCTTAGTAGAGTAGTACTATATTTTTAGCTCTCCTGCCAGGCTGAGCTGTGGGAGAGGAGGCCCGGGCCCACAAGAAGTCTGCCTACTGGCCTGTTTTCTCAGTTTTACCCGGGACGGTCATAGAACCTCAAATCGTTGGGAAGGTTCTAGTGACTTCATACATGGAAGAGCCTAGTGCTGTGCCTTGTTAATGGCAACTATACACAGTAGCAATATCATCCTTTGTAGGTTGGACTGGAGGTCACCACCTCCAGGAAGCCTTCCCTGACTTTCCCAGGGCGAGTTTCCTGCCTGAGTCTCCCCTGCATCCATGGTCCTTCTGGGATGTATTATAATTGCCCCTTTGTTTGTCTCTGTCTCCCACACTCAACAGTAGCCCAAGGAGAGCTTGTGCCAGCTCTTTTTCGTGTCTCTTTTTCTAGCTCTTTTTCGTGTCTCTCCATTATGGCTGACTCAGGTAGGAGTGATGAATAGATTGTAGGTGAATGACTGGGACTTATAAGAGCACACATCCTGGGGCTCTAGGACCATGCCCGTAGCTCTGACACTCGCACTCTATTTGACTTAAGCTCTTGGAGTTACATGCCCCCTCCCCCAGATAAAGTGGGGGCTGATGTAAGGGGCAAATGAGACTCTCTACATACCACTGGGCACACCACAGTGCTCCATAAACATTCATTGTTTTCTGTACTTCCAGATTACATGCCCTCTACTTGTCTGGGCCTCCCCTGGTCCCTCCAACTCCAGGGAGCTTCAGCTCCTAGACTCCCACAGCCTCTCGGGCATCCCGTAGCACAGCACCAATCATATGAGGTCTGCTGTTCTGTCCCCCTCCCCAGAGAGACTGTAGGTTCAGCAAAGGCAGGGTCTTTGCTTCTCCCATGTGACTATCCAACACCCAACCCAGGGCCTGGTTTGGAGGAGGGACTCGTGAAATGCTTTCTGAAGGACCCAGATGTCGGGCTCTCTTGCCTTCCTGGCTTGGCTCTGTTGTCCCTGGGTTGCTTTGTCCTTCCATCTCAGCCTGTGAGGCTCTCTGTTCTCCCTGGGCAAAGTCTAGCACCAGTGCCACCTTCCCTAGGATGTCCTTCCTGAACAAACGAACACTGTCACTTCTGTCTTCATGGAAATCTTTTTCTTTTCTTCATCTCTTTTTTTAAGATTTTATTTAATTATTTGTCAGAGATAGAGAGAGAGAGAGCACAGGCAGACAGAGTGGCAGGCAGAGGCAGGGGAGAAGCAGGCTCTCTGCTAAGCAAGGAGCCTGATGCTGGACTCGATCCCAGGACGCTGGGATCATGACCTGAGCTGAAGGCACCCGCTCAACCGAGCCAACCAGCCATCCCGAAATCTTTTTCTTTTTAATATTTATTTATTTTTGGAGAGAGAGAGAGAGGGTGAGTGAGCAGGGGATGGACAGAGAGAGAGGGAAAGAGAATCCCAAGCAAGCTCCATCCCTATGGCAGAGCCCAACTTGGGGCCAAATCTCACAATCCTGATATCATGACCGGGGCTGAAATCAAGAGTCAGACGCCTAACTGAGCCACCCATGCACCCTTGTCTTCTTAAAAATCTTAAAGTTCTTTTTTTTTTAATTTTATTTATTTATTTGACAGAGAGAGAGACAGACAGTGAGAGAGGAAACACAAGGAGGGCGAGTCGGAGAGGGAGAAGCAGGCTTCCCGCTGAGCAGGGAGACCAATGTAGGGTTGATCCCAGAACACTGGGATCATGACCTGAGCTGAGGACAGACACTTAATGACTGAGCCACCCAGGTGACCCTGGTGACCTAAAGGTTTGTTGGTTTGTTTTGTTGGATATTCTTTTCTTTTCTTTTTAAAGATTTTATTTATTTATTTGACAGAGATCACAAGCAGGCAGAGAGGCAGGCAGAGAGAGAGGGAAGCAGGCTTCTTGCTGAGCAGAGAGCCTGACTCGGGGCTTGATCCCAGGACCCTGAGATCACAACCTGAGTCAAAGGCAGAGGCTTAACCCACTGAGCCACGCAGGTGCCCCATGGATATTCTTTTCTTTCCATGTTACATCCCCAGTGAGGCTGATAGCATTTGCCAACATTTATCATTAGGAAAAGATATTTCTCCAGACAGCTGTGTATAGCGTGTGGGTACATATAAAATTATTCTGTTTTTATCCTTTTGGTAAATATCTAGTAGTGAAATTGCTGGTTCATAGGATAGCTCTATTTTTAACATTTTTTTAAAGATTTTATTTATTTATTTGACAGAGATCACAAGAGGCAGAGAGGCAGACAGAGAGAGAAGGGAAGCAGGCTCCCCGCCTAGCAGAGAGCCAGACCTAGGGCTCGATCCCAGGATGCTGGGATCATGACCCGAGCCAAAGGCAGAGGCTTTAACCCAATGAGCCACCCAGACGCCCTTATTTTTAACTTTTTGAGGAAACTTCATACTGTTTTCCAGAGTGGCTGCACCAGCTTGCATTCCCACCAACAGTATAGGAGGAGGGTTCCCCTTTCTCCATATCCTCGCCAAAATTTGTTGTTTCCTGACTTGTTAATTTTAGCCATTCTGACTGGTGTGAGGTGGTATCTCATTGTGGTTTTGATTTGTATTTTCCCCATGCTGAGTGATGTGGAGCATTTTTTCATGTGTTTTTTAGCCATCCAGATGTCTTGTTTGCAGAAATGTCTGTTCATGTCCTCTGCCCATTTCTTGACTGGATTGTTTGCTTTTTGGGTGTTGAGTTTAAGTTCTTTATCGCTCTTGGATATTAGCCCTATATCCAATATGTCGTTTGCAAATATCTTCTCCCATTCTGTTGGTTGTCTCTTGGTGTTGTTGACTGTTTCCTTTGCTCCGCAAAAGCTTTTTATCTTGATGAAGTCCCAATTGTTTATTTTTGTTATTGTTTTCCTTGCCTTTGAAGATCGCTTCTCGGCCTTTTGGCTAAGATCAAGTGTGAAGACATGTCTACCAAGAAGTTGCTATGGCCCAGGTCAAAGAGGTTGCTGCCTGTGTTCTCCTCTAGGATTTTGATGGATTCATGTCTCACATTTAGGTCTTTCATCCATTTTGAGTTTATATTTGAGAAAACACAAATTCTTAATTATTATCCACTCCTGTCATTTAGTAAGTGGTCTCATTACCAATCTTTGCATTTCCCAGTACATTAAAAATATGTATATACTGATTTTGTCATGGACCAAAATAAGAGGGGAAAGGGGCATGGAACTCAAACTTTATTTGCAATGGAAGTATGAGGTAAATACAAGGTTATTAAGTACAACCGCAGGTCTACTAATAGTTCCTAAAGTAAGAAAAATACTAGTTTCCAAAAAAATCAGACAAGTATCTATACCTATAGCTTTGTTGCTTCTAGCCAACGGACAAGTTAAAAGCAGGTCATCAGTGAATGAGCAGCCTATTTACTGCATATAACACAAACTTTTTTTTTTAAGTTTATTTATTTATTTATTTAAGAGAGAGCACAGTGGGGGAGGAGGGTCAGAGGGAGAGAGAGAAACAGACTCCCTGCTGACCAGAGAGCCGAACAAAGGCAATCCCAGGACCTGAGATCATGACCTGAGCTGAAGACAGATGCTTAACTGACTGAGCCACCCAAGTGTCCCCCAAACATTTTTGTTGTTGTTGTTGTTTTTATAATTTTTAAAAAGATTTTATTTATTTGAGAGAGAGAGAGACAGAGTGAGAGAGCATGAGAGGGGAGGTCAGAGGGAGAAGCAGACTCCCCATGGAGCTGGGAGCCCGATGTTGGACTCTATCCCAGGAATCCAGGATCATGACCTGAGCCGAAGGCAGTTGCTTAACCAACTGAGCCACCCAGGTGCCCCCGTTGTTTTATTTATTTGAGTAATCTATACTTGAACTCATGACCCAGAGATTAAGAATCACATGCTCTTCTGACTGAGCCAGCTAGGAACCCTTAACCCAAGCATTTTTTTTATAATGTTTTTTGTTTTTTTGTTTTTTACTTTATTTGACAGACAGCGATCACAAGTAGATGGAGAGGCAGGCAGAGAGAGAGAGAGGAGGAAGCAGGCTCCCTGTCGAGCAGAGAGCCAGATGTGGGGCTCTATCCTAGGACACCGGGATAACGACCTGAGTCGAAGGCAGAGGCCTTAACCCAAACATTTTTTATTCTTTGAGAATGAAACTCTCCACTGCCAAGATGAAAAAAAAAAAAAAAAAGAATGAAAATACACATTAAAAAAAACAGAACACACATTCCATAAATGCAAGTAAGTATTTTGACGATGGCAAATATGCACTGCCTTCTCGATTTCCTAGAAACTTCTGTGATCTATTTGGCCTTCAAAAAAAAAAAAAAAATAGCTCCTATTCTGTTTCTCAGCTGAGCCTAAGAGAGCTGCCACTAGTTTCCCATAAGTAACAAAACCATCTAGAACTACCATAAGCAAAAGGTGCTACCAAAGATTATCTTTCCTACCAGAGAGGTTATGTATGAAAAAACCTGCATGTCCAGCCACCTTTTAAAATGATTAAACATGGGGTGCCTGGGTGGCTCAGACACTTAAATGTCTGCCATCAGCTCAGGTCATGATCTCAGGGTCCTGGGATCAAACCCCACATCAGACTCCCTGCTCAGCGAGGAGTCTGCTTCTCCCTCTCCCTCTCCCTTCTGCTTCTCTCAAATAAATAAATAAATAAATAAATACTCTTTTTAAAAAAATGATTAAACAGCAGAAGATATCTAGGCACAGGGAAGAACTGTGAATTTCTTCTTTTTTAAAGATTTTATTTATTTATTTGACAGATAGAGATTATAAGTAGACAGGCAGGCAGAGAGAGGAAGGGAAGCAGGCTCCCTGCTGAGCAGAGAGCCCAATGTGGGGCTGGATCCCAGGACCCTGGGATTATGACCTGAGCCGAAGGCAGAGGCTTTAACCCACTGAGCCACCCAGGCACCCCAGAACTGTGAATTTCTAATGAGATATGTTATAAGAGTTTGGTGTCTTTCTGGGTGCTGTTCTCCCCTCTCCCCAAGGGGTGGGGTGGGGTGGGGAAGGAGCATTAAAGAACTGTTTAATTGCTATTGGCCCCATGCAGGTTTCAGCTCAGAGGGATCCTATGCCAAATTAGGATGTAATTGTTCTTTAGCAGAAAGAGAAACCAAATGATGAAAATGTTCAAAACATTAGTGGATTATTTTAAGAAATGACATTCTAAAATGGGCCCGTGCACTGATAAATTCCAGGTACGTTTCAAGTTCTTGGATAAAAAAGACATACTTCTCTTCGCAATAATCATTCCAAATAAAAATGTTGATGTTTTGAAACAGACTAAGAAACTAAGCCCCTTCACACTTTAAGTATCATAATTCCCTAGAAGAGCATCAGGTAAATATATTTTTTTCCTTTGGTAAATTAGGTACATCTAAGAGACTATTAGAAATTATCATATTCAATTGTACTTTACTATCTACTGGAAGTGATCATTCTTTTTTATTATTTTACTTTAAAAAAAATATTTCACTTATTTATTTGACAGAGAGAGATCCAGTGAGAGGAGAACACAAGCAGGGGGAGTGGGAGAGGGAAAAGCAAGTTTCCTGCTGAGCAGGGAGCCCAGTGTAGGACTAGAGCCCAGTCTGAGACTCAGATCCCAGGACCTGAGATCAGGACCTGGGCAGAAGGCAGATGCCTTCCTGAGCCACCCAGGCATCCCGGAAGTGATAATTCTCAATTCTTAAGTAATGACTCAATTTACAAACATGCCAATCAAACCATACAGAAGCAAACTAGACACATATGCCATATACTTCTCTCTCGTCTTGACAAAACCTTCAGGTAACTTAACAGGTTGGGTTAGCAAAGCAGAGACTCAAAGGCGTTTATCTTACCATATTAAAAAAATCGTATCTGGGGCACCTGGGTGGCTCAGTGGGTTGAACCTCTGCCTTTGGCTCAGGTCATGATCTCAGGGTCCTGAGATCCAGCCCTGCATCGGGCATTCTGCTCATTGGGGAGCCTGCTTCCCCCTCTCTCTCTCTGCCTGCCTCTCTGCCTACTTGTGATCTCTGTTTGTCAAGTAAATAAATAAAGTCTTTAAAAAAAAAAAATCGTATCTTTGGTGTACCTGGCTGGCTCAGTTGGTGGAGCATGAGACTCTTGATCTCAGGGTTGTAAGTTTGAGTCCTACCTTGGGTGTAGTGATTACTCAAAAATAAAGTCTTGGGGGAGCCTGGGTGGCTCAGTCAGTTGAGCGCCTGCCTTTGGCTCTTGTCGTGATCCTGGGATACTGGGATTGAGCCCCACAGTGGGCTCCCTGCTCAGCAGGGAGTCTTCTTCTCCCTCTCCCTCTCCCTCTTCCTACTGCTTGTGCTCTCTCTCTCTCTCAAATAAATAGAGCTTTGGGGAGAAAAAAAAACTTAAAAATAAAATCTTAAAAAATGTATCTTTTACTATCACCTTGTTAATCAGGCTACATGCCACAAAGATTAGCAAAACAAAGGCCAAACATACCATCGAGGGACACCTGGATGGCTCAGCCAGTTAAGTGTCTGCCCTCTGCTCAGGTCATCATCCCAGGTCCTGGGAGTAAGCCCTGCATAGGGCTCCTTGCTCCACAGGGAGCCTGCTTCTCTCTCTGCTTGGGCTCTCCCTCTCTCTCTGGCAAATAAATAATTAAATCTTTTTAAAAAATTATTTCTTTACTATCTTATTTATTTATTTGAAACAGAGTGTGAGATCACAAGTAGGCAAAGAGGCAGGCAGAGAGAGGAGGAAACAGGCTCCCCGCTGAGCAGAGAGCCCAATGTGGGGTTGATCCCAGGACCCTGGGATCATGACCTGAGCCAAAGGCAGAGGCTTTAACCCACTGAGCCACCCAGGCACCCCCATATTTTCTTTTTTTAAAAAAAGATTTTATGTATTTATTTGAGATTGAGAGAGCACAAGCGGGGGTTGGGGGAGTGGAGGAGCAAAGCTAGAGGGAGAAGCAGACTGCCCACAGAGCAGAGAGCCTAATGCAGGGCTCAATCCCAGATCATTACCTGAGCCAAAGGCAGATGCTTAACAGACAGCCACCCAGGAACCCCATCATCAGGTTTTCATATTTTCACTAGCAAAAAATTTTCATTAGGTTAATGTTTAACTTCATCCTTCCCCTGGAGTTGAATTAACACATATTTCAAATTTAATATTTACTATATAATCTAGAGGATGAAACTAATTCTTTTTCATATTTGTATTTGGCTTATAACCTGGTGATAGTGACGTATCTAAAAGCAATGGTTTCTGGGGCACCTGCGTGGCTCAGTGGGTTAAAGCCTCTGCCTTCAGCCGGGTCCTGGTCTCAGGGTCCAGGGATTGAGCCCTGCCTGGGGCTCTCTGCTCAGCGGGGAGCCTGCTTCCTTTTCTCTCTGCCTGACTCTGCCTTTTTGTGATCTCTGTCTGTCAAATAAATAAATAAATAAAATCTTTTAAAAAATAATAATAAAAAATAAAAACAATGGTTTCTAATACTTAGGTAAATAATGTAAGAAAGATTGTGAAGCCCAAGTCACTTGTAAGAGTAGTGCCTTACATAAATGAAGCACTCACTAAATTTATAATTATAAAAAAACCCTGTACAAGTACTCAAAAACAACACAAATATGTCTTTATATAACCCAAGTGGTTTAAAACATTAGAAATAACACTTTCCAGCTATATATATTTATAGTTCATATATATTTATAGTTCATAATTGAGATACTTCCTCCCCACATGCAAAAACAAGATGTTCTTTACTTTTCCTGTAAAGAATTGAGGAAGCAGTAAAGTCACCTTTTACATGGAAGAAACGGGGAAATGTTTAGACTTCTAAATCATTTTAACTGACTAGCATTTCAGCCTGACATTAATGGCCTCATAATGTTGTAATAAGCAACTTTTTTTTAAAGGATTTTTATTTTTTAAGATTTTTTTTTTTTTTTTTTTTTTGGTCAGAGAGAGTGCACAAGCAGAGTGGCAGACAAAGGCAGAGAGAGAAGCAGGCTCCCTACTGAAGAAGGAGCTGGATGCAAAACTCGATGCCAGGACCCTGGGATTATGACCCCAGCCAAAGGCAGCGGCTCAACCGACTTAGCCAACCAGGCATCCCTTAAGGATTTTATTTTTAAGTAATCTCTATACCCAAAGGTGGGGCTTGAATTCACTACCCCAAGACAAAGAATTGCATGCTCTACTGCTGAACCAGCCAGGAGCCCCTATTAATAAGCAACTTAAAAAAAAAAAAATAGGTGTTCTTTTCTCAACCTGAAGTTTAGTTTATAAACCTTTAATTATTATCTTTGCTGAAACACCTTTGACAGAGGGGGCATTCATACCTGATTACAAATGTGCTCAAATATAATGAAATCACTATCAGAGCAAGAAGAAAATGCCCTAAGAGTTAGAATATGAGCTTGACATAGTTAAACTCATTCCCAGTAAGACATTTCTTAAAGAGCAGTGACGAAATACTGTTTTAAGGGGGAATGATCAGAAATTATCTATAAGGAGAAAGTTAATAGTACCAGAGTCGGGAGTGAGGGGATTATAGAAATCAAAGACGTCCTGGCAGACCCAGCAAAAGGAAAATGGGATATTATGAAGTTCCTCTTGGATCAAAGTTCCTTGCAGGCACTTGGGTTTAACCCTTCCAGTCAGAATTTCCAAAGGGCAGCAAGTGCTAGACTGGATTTACAGTTCTGTTTTTTTTTTTTTTTTTTACAGTTCTGGTTTTGACTCTAACATTCATAAGGTAAGTGATCTTGAGCAAAACCTTGCCTTTCTCAGAGTCTCAGTTTTTCCGTATGTAACACAGAAGGAAGAGATGGCCTTTAAAGTCATCATCTTAAGTTACTAAAATTACTTAGCTAATTTTTTAGCGCTCGGCAAGACGCAGCGGCGGGATACGCCGCGGCTGGGGAGGGGTTAATTCCGTTTTGCTCCGCCCCTTCATGGCCCCGCCCCGCGGGCACCCCCCCCGGCCTTGCACCCTTGACCCCGCCCCCAGGCCGTGCGTCCACCGGAAGTGCCCGGGCGTGGGCAGCTCACTTCCGCCCGGCAGGTGACAGCCGCGGGGCTCCTAGCGGCCGGCGGCACAGACGCACCGGGGGAGCGGGAGGACGAGGCCGCGGACATTTTGCTGAGGAGTCGAGCCGCGCCGTGGCGCCGGGAGCCGTCCGGACCTGTGGGTGAGGAAGCGGGGAGTCCGGCGAGGCAGGAGAAGGAGTGGGGCCGGGAGGCGGTGATCTGAGGTGAGGGGGCTTTGTGGGGTCAGAGGTCACAGAGAGGACGGGGCGCTAGAGGGGCGTGAGTGGTTTCCCAAGCCACGACGTGAGAGAAGGACTGCGGGTTCATTCATTCGTGCCCACTTGGCCGCCGGCCTGAATCCCAGCCACCCCAGCCCGCAGTCCCTCTTGGGGCGTCCTCCAAAGAGACTCCTAGACTTAGGCCCTGCGGAGTCCGCCCCACGCCAGGAGGGAAACTCCTCTCCCCGTCCTGGTTTCCCCCTTCACATGCTGAGGCCTCCCAGTCATTCGGGGCCTTATCTCTTTGCCAAGGTTCAAAAAGGAAAAAAAAAAATTAAAAACCGGCCATTTGCGCCTGCCCCGCGGTAGGCTTGGGCTTGGTCTGTCCGTCCGGCGTTTCATGGACAGGTTATCTGGGGACACCTGTGATCATGCTAAAAATACTGACGAAATGCTAGCTACTAGTTATTGAGCTCCTACTGTGTGCTAGACACTGCCAAACACCGCAGGTACAGTGCCATATGTAAACTTCACAACAACCCTATTTTATCTACAAGGAAACCAAGGCACAGAGAGGTTGAATCACGCATTAGGTAAGGTCAGTCCTGTGATAATAGGCAAAGCCAGGTTTCTTACCTAGGCTTTCAGGGGCCTGAAAAGTGCAGAGACAGAAGAGGCTGGAGCAAGGTTGGGTGTAGGGGCTGTTAGATTTCTTTAGCTGCTGTTGTATTTATTCAAAGCTATATAAAGATGTAGCCTTATTACTTTGCGTCTGCTCCTCATAAGGGCCATTTAATTCACATGGTTAGGGTGAAACAATCCTGCAGGCTATTGTTAGAAGTAATTACCTTTCAGGGCAAAAGTGGAAGTTTTTCCTGACTATTGAGAACTGTGAGACACAAAACAGGCTATTCATGAAGCTAATTTAAGAATATTCAGACCCTCTCTTAAGAGTGGTTGAACTGCATTCCTTTTGGAATAAAGAGAGGAAGCACATGACCCCTAGGGGATCTTTTGGCCCTAGGTTCTTGAAGAACCTTCTCAAGGGAAGGGTCTCTGTCTCAGAAAAGTATAGGTCCCTTGGCTTCTTGGATGGGGAGTGCACATCTCGCTTGGAAGATGGTGAAGTCGTTTGATGGCTGGAGGACTAGACTCTGTGAGTCTGAGCCTTATTCCTTTGCAGACATTCACTTGCTCCAATTCTTCCTCAGTTTCCCTGGTAGCAGCAGGGGGAAGATGTGCTGCCTTCCTATCCAGTCCTGGGTGTTACAAGCCTTAATGAACCCATGAAGGTTTTCACATGTTCTGAAGAAAGCTGTGACATAAATATTACCATAGTACCTTTTTTTAAAGTCTGTGATCTGTTCTCCTAGTTCCATTGAATTCACAGAAACGTAATACTGTCACCTTATCCCCATTCTTCCAAGGGAGGATTTGAGATGAAGTGACTTGTCAGACAGATGGTGGGAACATGAGCAAAACTCAGAGCATCTGGCTCCCTATCCTAAGTTGAGCCCACCAGCCTCCTCCAGCCGCTTAGAAACTGTCATAAAGAGTAGCCTCAGTAGTTCTCAAAGAATCTGATCCCTCAGAGGTTGTGGAGAGGTTATCTGTTGAGGACAGGTTGAGCAGAGGCTTCCATCCTGAGTGGCCTGAAGGGCTCAAGAGGTGTAGTGGAAAAAGCACTGCCGGACTCCCCACCAGTCAGCCCTGGTTTCTGACCCCTGCTCAGCACCTACCTGGACAACTTACTTAGGCTTGGTCTCCTTTACCTCAGCTCTAAAATAATACTGACTCCCACCTCCTCCCCATCCCCCCCAACACTGGTGTGTGGGGGGATTAGATAAGGAAATTTGTGCAGAGGCTGTTACTATGGTTGGGTGCCTTGACCCTAGGCAGTTGATGCCTCCGGGAGCCTCTGAGGAAGGCTGTCCACCCTGGTTTGTGGGGCATTACTTCCTTCTGCAAACAGAGAATTTACATACACAGCACTGCTCCCACTCTTCTCGTTTCACTTCCCAAAAGTGTTTCAGAACAAGTTTAATCTGTTGGTCCTACTGGCTTTGGGCTTGGACTTTCATGTATTTCTGGTCATCATCTGAAATTGTTGTGCGTCTTGACTGCTCACTTCCCAGAAAACCTCCACGCCCGGCACCAGAGCCTGACATGCTGACAGTGAGCAAACATGACTTAGGTATGGGTTCTGCATTTTGCGATAATAATGAAAGCTTGAGGGGCGCCTGGGTGGCTCAGTGGGTTAAGCCGCTGCCTTCGGCTCAGGTCATGATCTCAGGGTCCTGGGATCGAGTCCCGTATTGGGCTCTCTGCTCGGCAGGGAGTCTGCTTCCTCCTCTCTCTCTCTCTCTGCCTGCCTCTCTGCCTACTTGTGATCTCTCTCTGTCAAATAAATAAATAAAATCTTTTAAAAAAAATAATGAAAGCTCTAGAGGGCATCTGTTACATGTAGATGTTTCTTTTTCTGAACAGGTTTCTTCTGTCTGAGATAGGTTACTAATACATGATCACAGCCCAGAAATGGTTTTAGTGTTTTGTTTTTTCCTCTTCACACAGAGAAGGAACAAAAAACACCAGAGAGAAAATATCACGTGAGCACTTGGGGAATCCTTTAAAAAAATAATCCTGCTTGAATATCCATCAGTGACTCCTTATTTCCCTCAGGCTAAAATGGACATTCCTTATCATGGCCTTCAAGGCCTTTTGGGGTGACTCCTGCCTGGCTCTCCTGCCTTATCTCTCCTACTCCCCACTTCCATTTTTTCCCAAGCTCCAGTCAAACTCAGCTGCTTGCCACTTCTGCAGTCCCCAACTCTTTCTACCTCTGTGTCTTTGCTTTGTGCTGTCCTCTGCCTGAACACTATTTCCTGTCACACATGACTCTTTGCTGGACCACTGCTTGGAGCTTCCCATCTGATTATCTCTCTCACCTTGTAGGCGTGAACCTCTTCAGTGTCCTGTGGCACTGCTCAGAGGGTTTGTCATTGTTCACTTGGCTGTCTTCTAAGTAAACGGCTCTTAATCCTTGGGGAGGACTTGTCTTAACTGTGTCTCTAGCACTTAGTGAAATGTCTGGCACATAGGTGCCCAGTAAATGTTCAGTGAATGGATGAATATTGCATTGACTTGTTAGGATTATTTGATTCTTAGGAGATTCAAAGCACTTTCCAAATGGTCTCCTGTCCATCCCTCATATCAGTCTGGCAGGATAGGGAGAAGTCTGACCAGTGATAGGATTAACTACTCTCCTGTTTTCATTGTTACCGCCCAGCCAGCCATCGGAGTGACATTGTCGGGGGAAAGAGCCTTCCAGGCCTAAGACAGTGAAGAGTAGGAGCGTCCCTGGCTTGTTTGAGAAACAGCAGGGAAGCTGAGTGAGCAATGAGCGGGGCATTGGGTTATGAGGTCAGAGGAGAATGGAGGGGGCTTCCAGGTCAAGGTGAGAACCCTGGCTTTTACTCTGAGTGAGATGGGAGGTGGGAGCTACTAGAGTTTTGAGCAGTTCTGAGATCTGACTTACATTTCAACAGGCACCACCACAGTGCTTCAGGGCCTCCAGAGACTTGGGGTTGGGGAACAGCAAGGAGGTGCTGGTGGTAACCACTGTCCCTGTTAAGTAGTCATAGTGGCCAGCCTATAGCAAGAGGCCACTTGGTGGGCTGGGCACTGCTGAAGGCTTTGTATGTACTGACCTGTTTTATTTATTTATTTTTAAATTTTATTTATTTGCGAGAGAGAGAGCACAAGATGGGGGAGGCTCAGAGGGAGAAGCAGACTCCTCGTTGAGCAGGGAACCTGACTTGGGGCTTGATCCCGAGATTCCAGGATCATGACCTGAGCCAAAGGCAGACGCTTGACTGACTGAGCCACGTAGGTGCCCCGGTATTGACCTGATTTAGCCTCACAAATCCCTTAGGTATGTGACATTGCAATTCTCATTTTATGGGCTTGTGCCTGTTAAGTTGTGTAGACCCTTGGAGAGCCCCTGTCATACATGCTGTGGCCTCCTTCCCATTCCCAGCGCCTCGTTCTTGGATTGTCTCGTTATTTAATATTGCTGAGGAGTGGCTTTGCTCTGGTTTTAGACTTTCAAGCCTCATGTTTTTTGGGTCTTTAGCCTTGGGCTCGACCTCTAACCTCCAATAAGAGGGTCTCCCCAAAGTTGGGAGACCTCTTACCTCATTAAGGTAAGAAGCTGGTTGAGTCCAGAATGCCCAGAGTCCATCAGCAGCCAGAACGCCCGCCTTAGTGACTTTTTTCCCAGGGTTACCATCTTTATGGGCTTGAGCTGGAAGATGATAGGTTTGGAAGTCAGGTCTCAAAGCTTTAAAACCAGTCCTTCATTGTTCATTTTCAGCACTGAAAACATTTGTTAAAGCAGAGCACTATAGGGCGCCTGGGTGGCTCAGTTCGTTAAGCCTCTGCCTTCAGCTCAGGTCATGATCTCAGGGTCCTGGGATCGAGTCCCGCATCGGGCTCTCTGCTCACCGGGGAGCCTGCTTCCCTTCCTCTCTCTCTGCCTGCCTCTCTGCCTACTTGTGATCTCTCTCTGTCAAATAAATAAATAAAATCTTAAAAAAAAAAAAAAAGCAGAGCACTGTAAAGGAATAGACTTGGGTGACATATAGTTTTCGCCACACCTAATTGTTTTTAGGGTCTTAAGCATATTGAGAGTGGAATGACAAAATTTCATTTTGTGGTGAGTCTGCTTCTATAGCCTTCATTTTCTGAATGAAACTGAATGGCTGAACATTGAGACAGTGCCTCCTGTCACCTTCTCAAGGTGGCCACCTGGTTAAATTTTAACCTCCTTTTCTCCCCTCCTCCACATTCCCTAGCCTCCTTCCCTGTTTTCTCTTTCACCATAGCATTGATCACCATCTCAGATAGTATATATTATACTTACTTATCTTGCCTGTGGTCCCTGTCTGCCATTGGGATGTATGCTCCTTGAAGGGAAGACCCTTTGCCTGGCTTGTTCACAGCTGCATCCCTAGCATGTAGACCTGTTTATGGCACATGGGAGGTGCTCAGCAAACATGAATAGGAATGGGGGTGTGGGTGAGGACAGGAAAATATATACTCAGTACAGGGATGGTATCATTGTGGGTTGTTGTTTTTTAAGATTTTATTTGAAAGAGAAAGTGCAGAAGAAAGCACGAGTTGGGGGCCGCCTGGGTGGCTCAGTGGGTTAAGCCGCTGCCTTTGGCTCAGGTCATGATCCCAGGGTCCTGGGATCGAGTCCCGCATCGGGCTCTCTGCTCAGTGGGAAGCCTGCTTTCCTCTCTCTCTCTCTGCCTGCCTCTCTGTCTACTTGTGATCTCTGTCTGTCAAATAAACAAATAAAATCTTAAAAAAAAGAAAAAAGAAAGAAAACACGAGTTGGGGTGAAGTGCAAAAGCAGTGAAGAGCCTTGACAAAGGAACACAGAAGACCTGTAGGTCTAGAGGATTATAGGCAGAGGGAAGGGCCTGCCTGTGTTCCCATCATAGCTGTGTCAGAGCCCCTTGCCCCCAGCATTTGCATCCCAACCTTCCAGCAGCCCTAGTCTCTGAGCTGATGCCTGTGGGAGCAGGAGATGGTGATCTGGCCTCACTGAAAGAGGTGGCCTGGACCTTTCTCCTATCAGAGATGTTACCATCTGACCTTCTGCCCTTTGCCGTTCTCTTTTTTCTTTATTTACTTATCTTTCATTTATT